>NC_138771.1:7645841-8035841 GCF_965119305.1 Pelophylax lessonae | reverse complement strand
TAAAATTTTTATCCCAAAAACTAAAAGAAAATTGCTGTAACTCATTATGAAGTGTGAGCTAAAATTCAGCTTCAATTTGTTAGTGTATCTAAATCTGCTAGTCCACCTAACACTTCCCCCAGACTGACAATTCTGCTGTCCAATGGTGTCTCCATTGCTCCTTCATCCAGAGTTGTGTCTCATTAACACATTAACTCCCCCCCATCTTCCTCTTCCCAGGGACTTCACCCCCACCCCACATCTTCCTCTCCCCAGGGTCTACACCCCCCACATCTTCCTCTCCCAAGGGTCTACACCCCCCCCCCCACAGCTTCCTCTCCCCAGGGTCTACACCCCCACATCTTCCTCTCCCTAGGGTCTACACCCCCCCACAGCTTCCTCTCCCCAGGGTCTACACCCCCCACATCTTCCTCTCCCTAGGGTCTACACCCCCCACATCTTCCTCTCCCTAGGGTCTACACCCCCCCCACAGCTTCCTCTCCCTAGGGTCTACACCCCCCCCCCACAGCTTCCTCTCCCCAGGGTCTACACCCCCCAACATCTTCCTCTCCCTAGGGTCTACACCCCCCACATCTTCCTCTCCCTAGGGTCTACACCCCCCCACAGCTTCCTCTCCCTAGGGTCTACACCCCCCCCCACAGCTTCCTCTCCCCAGGGTCTACACCCCCCACATCTTCCTCTCCCTAGGGTCTACACCCCCCCCACAGCTTCCTCTCCCTAGGGTCTACACCCCCCCCCCCACAGCTTCCTCTCCCCAGGGTCTACACCCCCCACATCTTCCTCTCCCTAGGGTCTACACCCCCCCCACAGCTTCCTCTCCCTAGGTTCTACACCCCCCCCCACAGCTTCCTCTCCCTAGGGTCTACACCCCCCCACAGCTTCCTCTCCCCAGGATCTACACCCCCCCTCCGCAGATCTTCCTCTCCCCAGGATCTACACCCCCCCACAGCTTCCTCTCCCCAGGATCTACACACCCCCCCGCAGATCTTCCTCTCCCCAGGATCTACACCCCCCCACATCTTCCTCGCCCTAGGGTCTACACCCCCCCCCCACAGCTTCCTCTCCCCAGGATCTACACACCCCCCCCACATCTTCCACTCCCCAGGATCTACACCCCCCACATCTTCCACTCCCCAGGGTCTACACCCCCCAGTCTTCCTCTCCCCAGGGTCTACACCCCCCCCACGTCTTAATCTCCCCAGGGTCTACACCCCCCCACGTCTTCCTCTCCCCAGGGTTCCCCACCCCCCGTCTTCCTTTCCCCAGGGTCCCCCCCCCACATCTTCCTCTCCCCAGGGTCCCCCACCCCCCGTCTTCCTTTCCCCAGGCCCCCCCCCCACGTCTTCCTCTCGCCAGGGTCTACACCTCCCCACGTCTTCCTCTCCCCAGGGTCTACACCCCCCCATGTCTTCCTCTCCCCAGGGTCTACACCCCCCCCCCACGTCTTCCTCTCCCCAGGGTCTACACCTCCCACGTCTTCCTCTCCCCAGGGTCTACACCCCCCCCCACGTCTTCCTCTCCCCATGGTCTACACCTCCCCCCCCCCCGATCTACACCCCCCACGTCTTCCTCTCCCCAGGGTCTACACCCCCCCCCACGTCTTCCTCTTCCCAGGGTCTACACCCCCCCCCCCACGTCTTCCTCTTCCCAGGGTCTACACCCTCCCCCACGTCTTCCTCTCCCCAGGATCTACACCCCCCCACATCTTCCTCGCCCTAGGGTCTACACCCCCCCCCCCACAGCTTCCTCTCCCCAGGATCTACACACCCCCCCCACATCTTCCACTCCCCAGGATCTACACTCCCCACATCTTCCACTCCCCAGGGTCTACACCCCCCAGTCTTCCTCTCCCCAGGGTCTACACCCCCCCCACGTCTTAATCTCCCCAGGGTCTACAACCCCCACGTCTTCCTCTCCCCAGGGTTCCCCACCCCCCGTCTTCCTTTCCCCAGGGTCCCCCCCCCACATCTTCCTCTCCCCAGGGTCCCCCACCCCCCGTCTTCCTTTCCCCAGGGCCCCCCCCCCACGTCTTCCTCTCGCCAGGGTCTACACCTCCCCACGTCTTCCTCTCCCCAGGGTCTACACCCCCCCACGTCTTCCTCTCCCCAGGGTCTACACCCCCCCCCCCACGTCTTCCTCTCCCCAGGGTCTACACCTCCCACGTCTTCCTCTCCCCAGGGTCTACACCCCCCCCACGTCTTCCTCTCCCCATGGTCTACACCTCCCCCCCCCCCCGATCTACACCCCCCACGTCTTCCTCTCCCCAGGGTCTACACCCCCCCCCACGTCTTCCTCTTCCCAGGGTCTACACCCCCCCCCACGTCTTCCTCTTCCCAGGGTCTACACCCTCCCCCACGTCTTCCTCTTCCCAGGTTCTACACCCCCCCCCCCCCCCCCCAGGACTCTAACATTCTAACATCTCGCCTACCAGGCACTGTCATCCCCTTCCTGCCCAGGCCAAATGTCAGCTTTCAGTGCTGAATGACACATAATGGGCACTAATGAGGCTGCACTAATAGGAACGGATATATGGTACTGATGGCATGGATATGTAGCACTGATAGGAAATTACGTGGTACTGATGGGCAATGATATGTGGTAATAATGGGCACTAAGGAGGCTGCACTGATAGGAAATTATATGGGGCACTGATGAGGCTGCACTGATAGGAACTGATATGTGGTACTGATAGGAACTGATGGGCACTGATGAGGCTGCACTGATATGTGGCACTGATAGGAACTGATATACGATACTGATGAGCACTGATAGGCACTGATAGAAACTGATATGTGTTACTGATGGGCACTGATGGTTACTGATGAGGCTGCACTGTGCAAAGGTTGGGAACGAATATGTGATACTTATAGGAACTGATATGTGGCACTAATATGTGGTACTGATGGGCACTAATGAGGCTGCACTGATAGGCACTGATATGTGGCACTGACAGGCGTGACTGGCAGCACTGATAGGTGGCACTGACAGGCATGACTGATTGGCAGCACTGGTGGGCACTGATAGCTGACACTGACAGGCATGACTGATTGGCAGCACTCATGGGCACTGTTGGGGCTGCAATGATAATCAAAACACTGATGTCAGTGCCCCGATTATCAGTGCAGATGTCCCCTGTGTTGATTTACCGGTTACCGGCTCTCCTCAGGCGCTACCAGCAGGAGGAGGGGACTGCCGATAACAGGCAAATCCTGTGATCAGTGATCAGCGGTGTCCTAATTGGGGTAGATATCCGGGCTGGACAAACCCCAGGCACCAGGTCACATTGGGGACTAGAATTAGCTTCCTGGCGCCTGGGCTACACTGCAGCAGGTGTCTTGTCCCCGTGCGGCCCGCGCCCGCGTGGTGTGCGGACTAAGATGCCTTGCCGACCGGTAATTGAGGCCGCGGCTTTGTGGCCTGCTGTAGGGAGAAGCTTACATCAAGGAACTGGCGCCCTCCTGTGATGGCTGAGGCTGCAACAAGCAGTCACTGGAGGCGCTGAGGGTTTCCCCTGCCTGTTCTCACTGCCCGCCCATCTGTTTTACAAGAGAAGAGTTGGAAGATGTTGAGGGTTTGATCTGGCACCCTGTCTTTACCCATTAGTGGACAGGGAGTGTTGGAACGGCCTCAGTTCCATTTACATAACAAAAAAACTATCAGCGCAAAAAAATCAATAGTAAATAGTGCAATATTACAATAATATAAGGCCCCGGCAGCACACACTAAAAAGTGCCTAAACCACACACTGTGAACTAAATAAACCAAAAAGTAGTGTTGCGCCAGTCATGTGCACACAAAGTATAATAAACTTCAAAATCAGTGTCCATACATGTCCCAATGTCCATACAATTAATCAAATAAATGGTGAATCCACGTGTCCAAAAGAATCTTGTGCAAAACGTAATTAGTGCTTTCGTGATTAGTGCAATCCCACCACCAGGTGAATTCTCTCACCTCCACTATAGACCCACTGCTGGGTCAATCACAGCGTTGTATATACACCGGGACCTTCAGATAGAAAAGGTTATGGATAGCCGATCACCTCCAGAGGGATTCTCACCGATAAACATAAAAGGGGAACAAAGGAAGAGATCTAGTGCTCTCTGTATGGTTGCAGTAAACCGCTTTATTGAGTAAAGGAATGGTATTCACAAAGGTGGCGCTTCCAAAGCGCATAGCAGTCAGCATAAAAACGGCATCTAGGAAGAGACAGCTTCCAACACGCAGGCTCCGCCCCCTATACGCGTGACGTTGGCACCCAACCACAGGCGTTGACTTCCTCAGTAGCTGACTCTTCCTAGATACCGTTTATGCTGATTGCTATGCGCTTTGGAAGCGCCACCTTTGTGAGTACCATTCCTTTACTCAATAAAGCGGTTTACTGCAACCATACAGAGAGCACTAGATCTCTTCCTTTGTTCCCCTTTTATGTTTATCGGTGAGAATCCCTCTGGAGGTGATCGGCTATCCATAACCTTTACTATCTGAAGGTCCCGGTGTATATACAACGCTGTGATTGACCCAGCAGTGGGTCTATAGTGGAGGTGAGAGAATTCACCTGGTGGTGGGATTGCACTAATCACGAAAGCACCAATTTAGTTTTGCACAAGATTCTTTTGGACACGTGGATTCACTATTTGATTAATTGTATGGACATTGGGACATGTATGGACACAGATTTTGAAGTTTATTATACTTTGTGTGCACATGAATGGCGCAACACTACTTTTTGGTTTATTCAGTTCCATTTACAACCCCACAAAGATGGAAACTATTATTTTTTTTTTTTTTCCATTAAAATTTTTTTTTTTATTATTTCTCATTCTGCCTGTCATGTCACACAGCCGAAGGCCACTTTCACATGGGCAGTCTGATCAGGTCTGCCTGTCAGTTTTTCAGGCGGACCTGATTGGACCCTCCAGTCTCCTATGACAACCGCCGCCATCTGATCCTGTCCGCCAAAAACAGACGGACGGGGCTCCTACTTTCCATCCGTCTGACGGATCGAATCCGATGGCATTAGATTGAAATAGACAGGCAGTCCCTTTCCATCAGACCCATAGAGGAGAGCGGGACTGTGTCAAGTGTTTGCTCTGAATAGCGGAGCGGACAGGACCGGTCACCCGCCTGCTCAGCGAGGATGCAAGTTGATGCTGAGCAAGCGGATTTTCAGCTTAGCGGAGGGGCCCATGTGAAAGGGGCCCGAGGTGGCACAAGTTACCGAATCTCCTATCGCCCCCACCATGCTGCACTGTCCTTCCCCAGTGAGCCACTGCCCATCACACCATCAAGCCAAGTACACACGGGCCCAATGCCAGGCAACATCAGGGTCCAAGGTTTTTTTTAGCTGTCTCCCAGATTCCAATCAAATGTGTCAAGTCCTGGTATATATTATTATATTTTCACATTTATTACAATGTATTTTTTCCAAAAACATTGTGTTTGGAAAAACTGCTGCACTAATCCCGTGTGAGATAAAAAATTGCAACGATCGCCATTTTATTCTCTAGGGTCTCTGCTACAAAAAAAAAAAACAACACAATTTTTGGGAGTTCTAAGTCATTTTCTAGCAAAAATAGAGATTTAAACTTGTACACAAAAAGTGCCAGAAAAAGTCTGGTCAGCAAGTGGTGTGAATCGGCCCTCAAACAGAGGTGATGAGTGCATTGTGACAGCGGAGGAGTCCCTGGTGTCAGAATACAATATTGCAGTGGGGATGAATGGATGGATGGATGGATGGGGGTGTGTGGATCCTCACATGTATGGATTCAAAAAAACAGAAAAAAAAAAAACAACAACCATCCATCTATGGAGAGCCTGAGTCCCTGCCATGGACATATTTATACAGACGGACACCTCGGTCATACCTGGATGATCAGTCCCGGAGCCATGGAATTGAGGTCTTGTTGCAGAGCCAGCTTGAGGTTCTCATCGATCTGATCTGTGAAGAGAAAGGGACACCAAAATCAGAGAGAAGTCACCGCTTCTTTACCAGCACCAACCTTTTCACTGCCAGGTCCGCACATTGTACGGACCTGACAGCAGGGGGGGGGGTCTCACACACAGCAGCCCCCAGGATCGTACATATGGGCCGAATGTCGGGCGACATCGGCCGGTTCAATGAATACGCTGCGTGTGTATGTCAGACGTGCATGCTGGAAAACCAGCAGCCGACCGACTCCTGAGTAGCGCTCTCAGCCAATGACAGAGAGCCCTGATGGGAGTGTTCTGGCAGGGGGGCCTCCCCTATCAGAACACAATAGCTTAGCAAGAGAGATCTCTGTACTAACGTCGGATTGTTAGTACAGCGGCTCCAAATGGAACGGGTTGAAAAAAAAAAAAAAAAAAAAAACGTAGTGTGTAGCAGGCTTTAGGCTCGGTTCACACTGCCGCGCCCTGAAAGTCACACAAATTACAGTGCGACTTTGAAGCAACATCAGGGAATGCTGGGTAATTTTTCTGTAATGTCAGATCCAAAATCACATCAATTACCCACTTCTGGACCGGAAGGATTTACCCCCTTAATGACCAGGCCATATTTTGCGATATGCCACTGCGTTATTTTAACGGACAATTGCGCGGTCGTGCGACGCTGTACCCAAATAAAATCAATGTCCTATTTTTCCCACAAACAGACCTTTCTTTTGGTGGTATTTGATCACCTGTGCAATTTTTATTTTTTGCGCTATAACCCAAAAAAAAAAAAAAGAGCGAAAATTCTGGAAAAAAAAAAAATAATATTTCTCACATTCTGCTATAACATTCCCAAAAAAAAAAAAATGTAAAAATCTAATTTTTTTAACATTTTAGGCCAATTTGTTTTCTGCTACATATTTAGTAAAATCGCAATAAGTTTATATTGATTGGTTTGCGCAAAAGTTATTGAGTCTACAAACTAGGGAAAAGATTTATGTCATTTTGTTTTGTTTTTTACTAGTAATGGTGGCGATCTGCGATTTTTAGCGGGACTGCGACATTGCGGCGGACAGATCGGACCCATAACTGACATTTTTGACACTTTTGGGGGGACCGGTGACATTACTACAGTAATCAGTGCTAAAAATATGCACTGTCACTGTAATAATGACACTGCCAGGGAAGGGGTTAACATTGTGGGTGATCAAGGGGTTAAATGTGTACCTAGGGGCGTGTCTATAATTGTGGGGTGTGTGGCTTGTGAAATGACCATAGAGACCTGTGATCCTATATAGAAGGAGCTCTGTGATCATTCCAGAGAGAGGAACGGTCAGCTGTGTTTACAACATCCGACCGTCCTTCTCTCTCAGCGGGGAGCGATCGCGGGTGTCAGGCGGAGTCTCCGCTGCATCGGCTTCCCCGCTGACGAGTGGGGGGCGGGAGCTCGCTGGCCCCCTAGCTGCCTGCACGTGACAGACGTATTGCTACGTCGGTTCGCCCAGGAGCGGCTGCCTGCTGCAGTATAACTGCGGCGGGCAGTCATTAAGCGGTTAAGATGAGGATCCGACTTGAAGGCGATTTCCGTGACTTTAACTGCTTGCCAGCCATATAGCTTACATATACGGTGGCTCTCTTGCGCAGGATCACGGACCTAGTACATGATCCCTCACTTTCGGGTCTAGGGTGCACGACGCTGGTGTCCCGCTCAGGCTGTGATTATACACAGCAGGAGCCAATCAGCGGGTCCGGTGCACTATATGCCTGCCAGCAACCGCTGATCATTCGGTACACAGCCAGAATGGCACTCCATGTAAACAAGGCAGATCACCGTTCTGTCAGTAGGGAAGGCATGGATCCTGTGTTCCTGCAAAGCAGAGACACCAATCCATGCCTTCCCCTAATAAAAGCTCCCCCCCCCCACAGTACACAAAATCACTAGCTAGACACACATTTAACCCTTTGATCGCCCTAGATGATTAACCCCTTCTCAGCCAGTGTCATTAGTACAGTGACAGTGCATATTTTTAGCACTGATTACTGTATTAGTGTCACTGGTTCCCCAAAAAGTGTCAGTTAGTGTCCGATTTGTCCACCGCAATATCGCCGTCCCGATATAAGTCGCTGATCGCCACCATTACTAGTAAAAAATAAATAAAATAAAAATATCCCAAAGTTTTTAGATGATATAACTTTTGCACAAACTAAATTAATATACACTTATTGGGATTTTTATTTTACCAAAAATATGTAGCAGAATACAAATTGGCCTAAATTGATGAAAAAAATTTTTTTTTTTTACATTTTTTTATTGGATGTTTTATAGCCGAAAGTAAAAAAAAAATTGGATTTTTGTCTTACCGTAAAATCCTTTTCTCTGATGTTCATTGACAGACACAGCTCCAGAATCTTCTTGACCATTGGGTTATGCTGCCCCCTACAGGAGCAGGACACTAGGCAAGAAAAAGCTTTACCACGCCTATGGGGCGGTCTTAGGGGGTGTGTCCACCTATAGGCATTCAGTTTAGTAACAAGCAGTGTCAGAGGGGAAAATAACCCAACTCAATAGAGGGGTGGGTGCTGTGACCGTCAATGAACATCAGAGAAAAGGATTTTACGGTAAGACAAAAATCCAATTTTCTCTTTCGTTGATTGACAGACACAGCTCCAGAATCTTCTTGACCATTGGATTATGCTGCCCCCTACAGGAATAGGACACTAGGCAAGAAAAAGCTTTACCACGCCTATAGGGGCGGTCTTAGGGGGTATACTCCCACTTCCTGCTATAGGCATTCAGTTTAGTAACAAGCAGTGTCAAAGGAGAAAATAAACCAACTCAATAAACTCCAAGAATTTGCGAAAGAGTATTTAAACTAGGAAGGGGGGGCAAAAGAGTGGAAATACAAGAGTCCAATTGCCCCCCGAAACAATGCCAGAACAGGTCAGAAGCACAGAAGTTAAGAAATGATAAGCTCAGAGTCCTGTCTACAAATGCTCGCAGTTTAGGTAAAAAAATCAATGAACTTGGGTCAAAAATGGCATCTGAGAATGTAGATTTAGTGGCTGTTATGGAGACATGGTTTAATGAAAGAAATGACTGGGACATAACCATACCAGGGTACTCTTTATACAGAAGAGACAGAGAAGGCAAGAAAGGAGGAGGGGTGGCCCTGTATGTGAAAGATAGCATTAAATCTAACCTAATACAAGTTGGTGAGGCCAACATAGAGTCAGTTTGGGTTACGTTGCGGTTTGCTAATCATGCAGTAACTCGTGTAGGTGTGATATATAGACCACCTGGTCAAGTTAAAGAACTAGATGATCTACTAGTTGAAGAAATAGCTAAAATGACAATGAAAGGAGAAGTTATCATTATGGGAGATTTCAATCTTCCAGATATAAACTGGAAAACCAAAATAGCAAGTTCTACCAGGAGTACAGATATTCTAAATTCCCGACTGGGGTTGTCTCTGCAACAAGTGGTTGAGGAGCCAACCCGGAGGGAGGCCATTTTGGATTTGGTATTCACAAATGGGGATTCGGTATATGATGTCATTGTAGGCGAAACCTTGGGATCCAGTGATCACCAGTCAGTGTGGTTTAATATAAGAACTGTGAAAGAGTCACACCACACAAAAACAAAAGTTTTAGATTTTAGAAAAACAGACTTTTCAAAAATGAAATTAGTCATAAATGAGTCCTTATCAGACTGGAACGGATTACATGGAGTCCAGGAGAAATGGGACTACTTAAAAGGTGCATTATTGAAGGCAACAGAAAATTGCATTAGACTTGTCAGTAAAAGCAAAAAAAGGAAGAGACCACTGTGGTACTCAGCAGAAGTGGCCCAAATCATTAAAAATAAAAAGCTAGCATTTTGTAATTATAAAAAAACCCAGAGCAATGAAGATAAGGAAATCTACAAGATTAGGCAGAAAGAGGCCAAGCAAGTTATAAGAACTTCTAAAGCGCAGGCAGAAGAAAAACTAGCTCAGTCTATGAAAAAGGGGGATAAGACATTCTTCAGATATATAAATGAAAAAAGGAAATTAAAACAAGGAATAACTAAATTAAAAACAAAGGACGGAAGGTATGTAGAAGAGAATAAAGGGCTAGCCGACTGCCTTAATGAATACTTCTGTTCAGTTTTTACAGAAGAAAAAGAAGGAGAAGGACCTCCACTTGAAAGGATGACTAATGAATCGTTTGATGCATGTGTCTTTACAGAGGAAGACGTTCTAAGATTGCTGTCTACAGTGAAGACAAATAAGTCACAGGGTCCTGATGAGATACACCCAAGATTATTAAAAGAGCTTAGTGGTGAGCTGGCAAAACCATTAACAGATCTATTTAACCAATCATTAGTAACAGGAGTCGTCCCGGAAGATTGGAAATTGGAAAATGTTGTGCCCATTCACAAGAAAGGTAGTAGGGAGGAATCGAGCAACTATAGACCAGTGAGTCGGACATCAATAGTAGGCAAATTAATGGAAACCCTATTAAAGGATAGGATTGTGGAACATCTTAAATCCCATGGATTGCAAGATGAAAAACAACATGGGTTTACTTCAGGGAGATCATGTCAAACAAATCTTATAGATTTTTTTGACTGGGTGACTAAAATAATAGACGGTGGAGGTGCAGTAGACATTGCATATCTAGATTTTAGTAAGGCTTTTGACACTGTCCCACATAGAAGACTTATCAATAAACTGCAGTCATTGAGCATGGACTCCCATATTGTTGAGTGGATTAGGCAGTGGCTGAGTGACAGACAACAGAGGGTTGTAGTCAATGGAGAACATTCAGAACAAGGTCATGTTACCAGTGGGGTACCTCAGGGATCTGTACTGGGACCAATTTTGTTTAATATCTTCATAAGTGATATTGCAAAAGGCCTCGATGGTAAGGTTTGTCTTTTTGCTGAGGACACAAAGATATGTAACAGGGTTGATGTTCCTGGAGGGAAACGTCAAATGGAAAAGGATTTAGGAAAACTAGAAGAATGGTCAGAACTCTGGCAACTGAAATTTAATGTGGATAAGTGCAAGATAATGCACCTGGGGTGTAAAAACCCAAGGGCAGAATATAGAATATTTGACACAGTCCTGACCTCAGTATCTGAGGAAAGGGATTTAGGAGTAATTATTTCAGAAGACTTAAAGGTGGGAAGACAATGTAATAGAGCAGCACGAAATGCCAGCAGAATGCTTGGATGTATAGGGAGAGGTATAAGCAGTAGAAAGAGAGAAGTGCTTATGCCGCTGTACAGAACACTGGTGAGACCTCACTTGGAGTATTGTGCGCAGTACTGGAGGCCATATCTCCAGAAGGATATAGATACTCTAGAGAGAGTTCAGAGAAGAGCTACTAAACTAGTACATGGATTGCAGGAAAAAACTTACCAGGAAAGGTTAAAGGACCTTAACATGTATAGCTTGGAAGAAAGAAGAGACAGAGGGGATATGATAGAAACTTTTAAATACATAAAGGGAATCAACTCGGTAAAGGAGGAGAGCATATTTAAAAGAAGAAAAACTACCACAAGAGGACACAGTTTTAAATTAGAGGGGCAAAGAGAGAGTAGTGGATGCATGGAATAACCTTCCTGCAGAAGTGGTAGCTGCAAATACAGTGAAGGAGTTTAAGCATGCATGGGATAGGCATAAGGCTATCCTTCATATAAGATAGGGCCAGGGACTATTCATAGGATTCAGATATATTGGGCAGACTAGATGGGCCAAATGGTTCTTATCTGCCGACACATTCTATGTTTCTATGTTTCTATGTAAAGGGGTGGGAGCTGTGACCGTCAATGAACATCGGAGAAAAGGATTTTACGGTAAGACAAAAATCCAATTTTCTCTTTCGTTGATTGACGGACACAGCTCCAGAATCTTCTTGCCCATTGGGATGTCCCAAAGCAGTACCAAAATGAGGGATGGGAAAAACACAGCAGAAAAAATTCCCAAAAGGCTAAAACTAGCCAACCAGGTAACATGGAGCTCAACCAGGGACAACTGGAGCTCACCTGAAAAAAAACAATACGCCCTCAAAGAGGACAAAGTCCTCTCAAACTGCGGCCTTCAAAACCTTGCGGCCAAAAGCAGCATCCGCAGATGGCAACACATCCACTTTGTAGAATTTTGTGAAAGTGTGCACAGACGACCAGGTGACCTCCTTGCAAACTTGCATCACTGACGCCTTTTGGCGGAAGGCGCAGGAGGCACTAATGCCTCGTTTCCACTGAGTGGTACGGTACGGTTCGGTACGGTTTGGTTCAGTACGTTACGGTTTGGAACGGTACACTTTGCGTTTCCACCGTTAATAGTACCCTTTCATGATAGGCGTGGTTCACTGCTTTCAGGCGTGGTGTAGCCTGAAAGCAGTGATCAACGATTCTCTGTCAACCAATCAAAGTTCTGCAGTGTGTAGCTCCACCCTGTTGTTACGGTACTAATGTGCTTGGTACCCCAATGAAAGGGTCCCAAAAAAGTGGTACGGTACGGTTCGGAATTAGGGTAACATTCACAATGGAAACGGCAAAAATTGCGTACCGAACCGAACCGCTCAGTGGAAATGAGCCATAAGCGCCTGCGTAGAATACGCCTTAACAGGGAAAGGAGGAACCTGACCCTTGATCGAATAGGCCTGCACTACCATCTGGCTGATCCATCTGGAAATGGTCGCGGCAGACGCAGCCAACCCTTTGCGAGGTCCATCCGTAAGGACAAAAAGTGACTGATTTCCTAAACGACTCGGTTGCCTCCAGGTACACCCTAATCTCCCGAAACACATACATAGAATGCAAGGCAAGCTCCTTAGGATTCTTAGGACACAGGGAAGGCAACACAATGTCTTAATTTAGATGGAAATCAGAGACATGCTTAGGAAGGAACGACTGACAAGAGTGAAGCACCACTTTACCTCTGGGAACCACCAGATAAGGTAAACGACAAGACAAGGCTGCCAGCTCGGGCACCCTGCCACCAAGAAGGCTACCATCTGGGAAAATGTGAGCAGAGGAATCTTGCGAATATTTTCAAAAAGCGGTTTCTGAAGAACCGACAGTACCAAATTGAGATCCCACGGAGGCAACGGAGACCGCACAGGTGGATCCAAGTGGCCAACCTCCTGAACAAAAGGTGCGAACCAAGGAACGTGTAGCCAAAGAACATTGAAAGAAAATCGCCAAGGCCGAAACCTGGCCCTTGCTGGTACCCAGGGCCAGGCGCTGTTCCACCCCTCTTTGGAGGAAAGCCAAAATGCGAGCCACCAAAAAAGAACGGGGAGAAACCCCCAGAGACTCACACCAAACAACAATGCATCCTTTCCAAATGCGATGGTAAATCTTCCTAGAGGTAGATTTCCTTGCCTTTAACAGCGTAGGAATCATCAAGTCCGACAACCCCCTACCCTTCAGCACCTGGCTTTCAACAGGCAAGCCGTTAAAGCCAGCGACTGTAAAGCAGGATGGAAGATCGGCCCTTGGGCCAAAAGGTCTTCTCTGAGATGGAGTCACCAAGGGACATCGGCGACCAGTCGTACTAGATCCACATACCAAAACTGGTGAGGTCAGCCTGGGGCCACAAGGATCCTCCATAGAAGTCTCCACAGATGTTTGATGGGGAAAGGCGTATATCAGAGAGTACTGGCCCCAAAGAGCCACCAGTGCATCCGTAGCGTCGGCTAAAGGATCTCGAGACCTTGCCACGAATCTCTGCACCTTCCTGTCGAGATGAGAGACCAACAGGTCCACCTCGGGAGTTCCCCACCGGAGACACAGCTGGTGAAACACCTCCGGATGAAGAGATCACTCCTGTGGTCCAAGGCCTGTCGACTGAGGTAATCCGCCTGCCAATTTTCCACCCCCGGAATATGCACTGCAGAGCTGTAACAAAACGTTACACCAACCTTAGAATGCCAGCTACTTCTCAAGCCGCAAGGACACTTTTTGTGCCCCCTTGGTGATTGACATATGCCACGGCCGTGGCATTGTCCAATTAAATTCGTACCAGACACCCCTGAAGATAAACCGTCCAATAGATCAGACATAGTCTGATCGCTTAAAGTTCCAGTAAATTGAGTGGTAGTCCGGACTCCTCCAGAGTCCAGACCCCCGGAGCACAATCCGTGCCCAAAACACCTCCCCACCCGGACAGGCTGGCATCTGTGGTGACCACCGTCCAGTACAGGGGAAGGAAGGATTTTCCCTGTCGAAAAGCCGGACAGCAAAGCCACCAGATCAGGGACCCTCTCTTACCCCGACTCATCAGGATCAGATTGCCTAAAGACTGTGGATTCTTGTCCCACTTGGCAAGAATCCCTCTCTGCAGAGGTTTAGTGTGGACCTGTGCAAACAGAACTGCCTCGAAGGTAGATACCATCAGGCCCAGCACCCGCATGCAAGTCCTGAGAGACAACTGACTGCTGGACAAAATCAGTTGAATAGCATCCTGAAGCTTCTGGAGCTTGTCCAGGGGAAGAAAACACCCCTGCTGAGGCCGAGTCCAGAGTCAGACTCAGATAGTTCAACTTGGTGGACGGAACCAGAGCAGACTTCTGGAAGTTTAAAGTCCAACCAAACTCTCCCCCCTCCTGCCGCCTTCCGCGGCTCGCCCGGGTCTCCCGTCCCACCGGGAGACCCAGGCAACCAGCCTGCACAGCCGCTGAAGACCCGATCAAAGCCGCATTCAGCTCTGATCGGGTCTCCATGTAAAACCCGGAAGTGATGTCATGCAATTACTTCCGGGTACTCGGCGCCGGATTTTTGCTAGCCTGTTGCCCGCAAACCACCTCCACCCGGGACACAAGAGACTCCAGGACTGCCGTCAGTGCATGGATGGATGGTTGGGACTCGGAGGGCCTTGCAGCCCCAGAGAGGGGATCAGGTGGGGCAATGTGCTCCAAGGACTCCAGGGGGACCCCGCCAAAAGTGTAAAACACTGCTAAGGGACAACCCCCACCCACGCTGGCAGCACCACCCGGTCACCAGGCACAAAGCACCAAGCGATCCTCAGCAGAGAGGGAGAGGACCCCACCAGAGTCACCTCCCACAGAAACAGGCACCTGCAGCCACCAGGAGAATCTGAACTACACGTGCAGCGATCAGGAAGTAAAATGATCCGGGAGTCAGCACCAGGGGATGAGGAGGGGCTCCCACCACCGAGATCGCAGCCCACTGTCATGGCCATGTAAAGTAACACACAGGCTACAACAAAATGGCAGCAGCACAAGGCTTACAGGGACCCAGGAGGGAGACCAGGCCTCAAGGACAGATCCAGGCAGGACGAGGGGGCCCTGGCAGAAGCCCCCACCAGGTACTACCCCCCCCCTCTGCACAATTGATTGTCTTTTCGCTGGCAGCGCACCCCCTCCCACAGCCCCCATCGCCAGTTAGCGCCCTGCCCCTATCCCAGGAAAAGTGGGCAGACCACCCAAATAGCCCCAGCGTGGGGGGGGGGGGGGGGCGGATGAGGGACTTGGCGGGGGGGGGGGTGCCTGCGAGAACGAAGAGAGCCCGGGGGTCCGACCGTCCCAAGGAAGGGCCCACTTCCACCCCAAAACCCTCAGGGGGAGAGGGGGGACAGCTATTCACCACACCAGGCGGGCACCTCTCCAGACAGAACCCCTCTACATCGAAATGGGGAGGGGAGGGGGTGTCGGCCAGGAGGAACGCTGTAACTCGGGCTGAGACCTGGTCGTGTGTGACCTCGCGAGGCTTTTAACTCGCAGGCCAGCCCCCGTCCAGTGGGGCTATGTCGCGGCCGACCTAGCACGGAGCTGAGGTCTGCGTGCGCTCGCTGGTCAGACTAGGGGGCCACTAGGTCTAGATTATACAGGCTGGCGCCCAGTCCGGCAGTTGGTTGTAGATTTCACAGGAAAAAAATCCAGGAGAAAATAAAACATTTTCTATATCTAAAAATGTTTTGCCAGGACCAGAGATCCCAGCAAGGTACTAGGTCCTTACTCCTGAATATGCAGAGAGAGGGAGTATACCCCCTTGGGACTGCCCATGGGTGTAGCCAGAATTCTTTTCTACCTAGTGTCCTACTCCTGTAGGGGGCAGTATAAGCCAATGGTTATGAATATCAGGAGCTGTGTCCGTCAAAGAACGAAAGAGAAAAAAAATATTTTTTTTTTTGCAAAAAAATAAAGTTACACCCAGGCACATAAAATGACCCCCAAACATTTTTTGAGGCCCCCCAACCCCATTTATACACACGTACGAACGTAAACACAGGCGTCTGGAGCGCCTACGTGTGAAATAGTTGAGTGAGAGCAATAATTCTAGCAGCAGACCTCCTCTGTAACACTAAACTGATGACCTATAGGGTGCTTTGGAAGTGTCGCCTATAGAAAATATAGGGTACTGAAGTATGTCCCCATTTCACGGGCGCACGCAAATTTAGGATTTGACATGTTGGTTATCTATTTATTCAGCGCAACCTTGGCTGTTATATTTTACCAAAAATTGGGTCACTTATTGCATTTTTGTGCCCCCTAAAATTAACTTTTAATGTGTTTTTTACTGAAATTTTGTGTTTCCCAGACCTTTGGCGTAATATCGTCTGACATAAAAAAATTGGAGCTACCATTATTTTTTTCTCTAGGATATCGGCTTTCAGAAAATATATTATGTTTGGGGGTTTTATGTAATCTTCAGGCCTAAAATTTTTTTTTAAACGTGTGCAAAAAACGGCTCTGGCTGTGAAAGGGTCAAAAGAGAAGCTCACCTTCGGGAACATGTTACATTGTTTCACCCGTAGGATTTGTTAGTTAAATAAAAAAAAAAAAATTGGATAATTGGAGCTGCCAATTTAATTTTGAGGGAATCTCAGAAACTTGGTTTGACAGCTCAGGTGATTGGCTGGGGGGTATTCCCTATAACGTAGGAACAGGGAGGGTAGGAAAAGGGGGAGGAGTTTGCCTGTACATCAAGAATGATTTGCACAAAGGCGTAACTAGAACCTTCAGGGGCCCAGGTTCAAGAAACCATAATGGCCGGCCCCCCCATCCGAGCCCTGGGCTTCCAATTTTGGGAGGGCGTCCATGGATATCCTCCGAGAACCTTGCCTCCCACATTCCCCCTGGAGCGTGCAACCAGCGCACTCTGTGACTGCTGTGCCCTTTGGATGATCACGGTAAAGGGCCAATCACAGCAGCCCTTTACCATGTGATCAGCTGATTACATGTAAACAGACTTGCCATTTATCGACAGCCCTCTCCACCCACACTGTGTTTATCTGAGGAAAGGTGAGCCGTTAAACGGCAAGAATGTCAGTGCATAGTTTACATCAGTGCCACCTATCAGTGCCACCTATCAGTGCTCATCAATGCCGCCTGTCAGTGGCCATCAGTGGTGCATATCAGTGCCGCCTATCTGTGCACATCAATGCCGCCTGTCAGTGCCCATTAGTGCCACCCATCAGTGCTCATCAATGCCGCCTATCAGTGCTCAATGCCCATCAGTGCCACCTGTCAGTGCTCATCAATGCCACCTGTCAGTGCTCATCAATGCCCATCAGTGCCACCTGTCAGTGCTCATCAATGCCCATCAGTGCCACCTGTCAGTGCTCATCAATGCCCATCAATGCCACCTGTCAGTGCTCATCAATGTACATCAATGCCGCCTATCAGTGCCACCTATCAGTACCCATCAGTGCCACCCATTAGTGCTAATCAATGCTGCCTATCAGTGTCCATCAGTGCCACCTATCAGGGCGCAATAATCTTTAGTACCACCCATCAGTGCTCATCAATGCCCTACAGTACTGCTATCAGTGCCCATCAGCGCAGCCTATCAGAACTCATCAATGCTGCCTATCAGAGCAGCCTATCAGTGCCCATTATTGCCTCCTATCAGCTCTGCCTATCAGTACTCATCAATGCGGCCTATCAGTGTCCATCAGTGCTGCCTATCAGTGCTCATCATTGTTGCCTATCAGTGCTCATCAATGCTGCCTATCAGTGCACATCAATGCCTATCAGTGCTCATCAATGCTGCCTATCAGTGGCCATCAGTGCCACCTATCAGAGCTCATTGCCCATTAGTGCCACCTATCAGAGCTCATTGCCCATTAGTGCCACCTATCAGTGCTCATCAATTCCAGCTATCAGTGCCCATTAGTGCCTCCTAACAGCACTGCCTATCAGTGCCACCTATCAGTGCTCATCAATGCCACCTATCAGTGCCACCTATCAGTGAAGCCTATCAGTGCTCATCAATGCCACTTATCAGCGCTCATCAATGCTGCCTATCAGTGCCACCTATCAGTGCTCATCAATGCTGCCTATCAGTGCTCATCAATGCTGCCTATCAGTGCTCATCAATGCTGCCTATCAGTGCTCATCAATGCTGCCCGCCTCCTCAGCAATGCTTTAAGCTTTAAGCTGCAAGCTCAAAACCGGCATTAACAGTTCCTTCCTCCCTCCCCCTTGTAGGGATAGGTGAGGAGAGAGCCGATCTGCTCCTTCTCCCCCCGCTTCTCTCTTCCTCTGTGCACTTCGTGAAGTTTGAAGCTCATGAGCTCACACTTCCGGCGGTGCACACAGGAGAGAAGCGGGGGAAGAAGGAGCAGATCGGCTCTCTCCTCTCCCATCCATACGAGGGGGGCAGGGAAGAACTGCCAATGCCGGCTCTGACCTATTTGAGAGAGACGGTCTCAGCCCAGAGACCTGCGACTAGCAACCCCGCTAGGGGCCCTCAACAGCAATGGAACGCCAGAGCTCGGTCGCAAGTGCGACTGTTGCAACCCTGGTAGTTCCGCCACTAGATGCGCAAGTGAACGTGAGGGACGACATTACTAATGGAGCAAGGGAAGAGGCGGAATCCTTGTGGGTGGAGTTCCATCAAATAAGAAAGTAATAGTGGGCGTATGCTACAGGCCCCCTAACCTGATGGAGGAGGAGGAGTCTTAGCTTCTATCACAGTTAGGAATGGCGGCAAGGCAGGGCAATATTATAATGGGGAATTTCAATTATCCAGCTATGGACTGGGTGGAAGGAACCGCCCACTCGTCTACGGCTCCCCATTTCCTAAATATCTTGCAGGACAATTTTCATTGGTCAGTTGGTAAAACGCACCAACAAGAAATAACGCATTACTAGACTTACTGATTACACATAACACAGACCTGATGGCAGATGTGGAAATACGGGGCAACCTAGGAAACAGCGATCACAGAGTAATTACATTCAGTATAAATCACAGAGAAAGGAAGCACAAGGGTAATACAAATACACTGAATATCAAAAGAGCCAAAACCCCTACACTGCACTCTATGCTACAGAATACTAAATGTGATAAAATCCTGGGAACACAGAGAAAAATGGGGGTACTTAAAGAACATACCAACCACTATCAGACCCCAATACGTATACAGCGAGTAAAATAAGTATGGAACATGTCACCATTTCTTCTAGATAAACACACTATATTGTCAAAAGTATTGGGACGCCTGCCTTTACACACACATGAACTTTAATGGCACCCCAGTCTTAGTCCGTAGGGT
This sequence comes from Pelophylax lessonae, assembly GCF_965119305.1. Classification (NCBI taxonomy): domain Eukaryota; kingdom Metazoa; phylum Chordata; class Amphibia; order Anura; family Ranidae; genus Pelophylax; species Pelophylax lessonae. Next base: position 8,016,414 of record NC_138771.1, on the reverse strand, counting down.
TCAATACTGAGTTGGCTCCACCCTTTGCAGCTATAACAGCTTCAACTCTTCTGGGAAGGCCGTCCACAAGGTTTAGGAGTGTCTATGGGAATGTTTCACCATTCTTCCAGAAGCGCATTTGTGAGGTCAGGCACTGATGTTAGACGAGAAGGCCTGGCTCGCAGTCTGCACTTTAAATCATCCCAAAGGTGATCGGGTTGAGGTCAGGACTCTGTGCAGGCCAGCCAAGTTCCTCCACCCCAAACTCGCTCATCCATGTCTTTATGGACCTTGCTTTGTGCACTGGTGCGCAGTCATGTTGGAACAGGAAGGAGCCATTCCCAAACTCTTCCCACAAAGTTGGGAGCATGAAATTGTCTAAAATGTCTCGTTATGCTGACGCCTTAAGTTACCTGAACTGGAACTAGGGGGCCAATCCCAACCCCATACAACCAAACCATAATCCCCCCTCCATCAAATAATTTAAACCAGTGCACAAAGCAAGGTCCATAAAGACACGGATGAGCAATTTTGGGGTGGAGGAACTTGACTGGCCTGCACAGACTCCTGACCTTAACCCGATACAAACCCCTTTGGGATGAATTAGAGCGGAGACAGCGAGCCAGGCCTTCTCTTCTCTAATTCATTCCAAAGTTGTTCTATCGGGTTGAGGTCAGAACTTTGTGCAGGCCAGTCAAGTTTCTCCACCCCAAACTCACTCATCCATGTCTTTATGGACCGTTATGGAGACTGTGAGCCAGGCCTTCTCATCCAAAATCAGTGGGGTTGGGCTTGGCCCCTTAGTTCCAGTTCAGGTAACTTAAGACGTCAGCATACCAAGATATTTTGGACAATTTCAAGCTCCCAACTTTGTGGGAGGAGTTTGGGGATGTCCCCTTCCTGTGTCTACATGGCTGCACACCAGTGCACAAAGCAAGGTCCATAAACACATGGATGAGCGAGTTTGGGGTGGAGGAACTTGACTGGCCTGCACAGAGTCCTGACCTCAACCCGATCACCTTTGGGATGATTTAAAGTGCAGACTGCGAGCCATTCCTTCTCGACCTCACAAATGCGCTTCTGGAAGAATGGTCAGACATTCCCATAGACACACTCCTAAACCTTGTGGACGGCCTTCCCAGAAGAGTTGAAGCTGTTATAGCTGCAAAGGGTGGAGCCAACTCAATACTGAACCCTACGGACTAAGACTGGGATGCCATTAAAGGTCATGTGTGTGTATAGGCAGGCGTCCCAATACTTTTGGCAATATAGTGTACATTGCGGTTAGCAAGCAGTTTACCGAGATTATGGGTGAAGCTATCAGCCATATCCCCGGTATTGTTTTTTCTTTTCAGCTGGCGGCTGGCTTGCTCTTGAAAGCATTCCGATTGGCTCATGAGCCGCTGGAACGCTTCTCTTCCCCCCCACCCCAGTCCAGAGTTAAAGAAAAAGATCAAAATGTTTTTTTTTTTTTTTATCTTTTGTTTTAAAAAGGTAAAGAAGAGATTTGGGGTATTTTTGACCCCCCAGATCTCTTAATAAAGAGGACCTGTCATCTTTATTTCTATTACAGGGGATCTTTACATTCCTTGTATCAGAAATAAAAGTGATCATTTTTTTTTAAAAAGGAACAGTGTAAAAATAAAAAGTAAAATAAATAAGTAAAAAAAAAAATTAAAAGCGCCCCCATCCCTCAGTGCTCGCATGCAGAAGCGAACACATATGTAGAGCACGAGCACGCATGTGTAAACGGTGTTCGCTGTGGACGTCAGACCAAGAGTGATAATTCTAGCACTAGACCTCCTCTGTAACTCTATACAGGTAACCTGTAAATGCGTTTAAAGCGTCACCTAAGTACTGTATTCTGTCACCATTCCACGAGTGTGCGCAAGCATGACATGTTTGGTATCTATTTACTCGGCGTAATATTGTCTTTTATGTTTTACAAAAAATTGGGGTAAATATTGTGTTTTGTTTTTTTAAACTCATTAACATTTTTTTGCAAAAAATTGCAACGATCGTAAGTTTCTGCTGAAAAACAAATATAGAATGTTTGGGTGTTCTAAGTACATTTCTAGCACAAAAATACTGATTTAAACTTATAAACAAAAAGTGCCAAAAAAGGTCCGGGGGGGTCAAGTTATTTATCCTCCAGATCCCTTTTTATACAGCCCCCTGGAACACTATCACAGCCCTCTCGGAACACTATTACAGCCCCCCCCCTCGGAACACTATTACAGCCCCCCGGAACACTATTACAGCCCTCCGGAACACTATTACAGCCCCCCCTGGAACACTATTACAGCCCCCCTGGAACACTATTACAGCCCCCTGGAACACCATTACAGCCCCCCTGGAACACTATTACAGCCCCCCTGGAACGCTATTACAGCCCCCCTGGAACGCTATTACAGCCCCCCCCCCCCCGGAACACTATTACAGCCCCCCTGGAACGCTATTACAGCCCCCCTGGAACGCTATTACAGCCCCCCCCCCGGAACACTATTACAGCCCCCTGGAACGCTATTACAGCCCCCCTGGAACACTATTACAGCCCCCCTGGAACACTATTACAGCCCCCCTGGAACACTATTACAGCCCCCTGGAACACTATTACAGCCCCCCGGAACACTATTACAGCCCCCCCCCCCCCCCCCGGAACACTATTACAGCCCCTGGAACACTATCACAGCCCCCCGGAACACTATTACAGCCCCCCCTGGAACACTATTACAGCCCCCCTGGAACACTATTACAGCCCCCCTGGAACACCATTACAGCCCCCTGGAACACCATTACAGCCCCCCTGGAACACTATTACAGCCCCCCTGGAACGCTATTACAGCCCCCCTGGAACGCTATTACAGCCCCCCCCCCGGAACACTATTACAGCCCCCCTGGAACGCTATTACAGCCCCCCTGGAACGCTATTACAGCCCCCCCCCCCGGAACACTATTACAGCCCCCTGGAACGCTATTACAGCCCCCCTGAACGCTATTACAGCCCCCCTGGAACACTATTACAGCCCCCCTGGAACACTATTACAGCCCCCCTGGAACACTATTACAGCCCCCTGGAACACTATTACAGCCCCCTGGAACACTATTACAGCCCCCCCCCCCCCCGGAACACTATTACAGCCCCCCCCCCGGAACACTATTACAGCCCCTGGAACACTATCACAGCCCCCCGGAACACTATTACAGCCCCCTGGAACACTATTACAGCCCCCCCCTGGAACGCTATTACAGCCCCCCTGGACACTATTACAGCCCCCCCCCCCCCCCGGAACACTATTACAGCCCCTGGAACACTATCACAGCCCCCCGGAACACTATTACAGCCCCCTGGAACGCTATTACAGCCCCCCTGGAACACTATTACAGCCCCCCTGGCTCTTTATTAGCAGGCATTTATTTCATATGAAGTGATGTACGGACTCACCAAACAGCTCTATGTAGACTTCCTGCAAGGTGTGGACGCTGCAGAACTGGTTGAGCTCATGATGGATCTTATTAAATATTAACGCCTTGTCATAGTCCGCTGTATAGTTCTTCACTATATCGTACACTGCGGGGGCAATACACAGGACAAACTATCAATATTCCACCAATCCGCTTGTATCCAAAATTAAATAAATAAATCCTAATGAAAGTGAAGACGTGTCATATACATGGGACGACATGATTGGCTGCTGGTAACAGCCGCTCACCTGCACTGGGAATGAGGAAATTCACCACTTCTATCCGGTCAAAATAGATCATGACTCCTCCACTAGGATGAAGAGAAATCAAATTAATGAGAGCAGCAGAGAGTGCAGAGAAGAAAGCACAGAGAAGAAAGAGCCGAGCAGAGAGAACAAAGCAGAGCTTAGAACAAGAGAGCGCAGCGCACAGAGAACATAGAAGAGAGTGCAAAGAACAGATCAGAGAGCGTACAGTAAGAAAGCGAGCGCAGAAAAGGAGAGAGCAGAGAAGAGAACGCAGAGCACAGTGAGCACAGAGAGCTCATAGCACAGAAGGCGCAGAGCAGAGAACGCAGAGCACAGAGCAGAGAATGCAGAGCGCTCAGTGTATAGAGCAGACAGCGAAGAGCACAAAGCAGACAGCGCAGAGCAGACAGCAGACAGCGCAGAGCACAAAGCAGACAGCGCAGAGCACAAAGCAGACAGCGCAGAGCACAAAGCAGACAGCGCAGACAGCGCAGAGACAGAGCGCAGAGCACAAAGAATACTGAGACAGAGAGCTCCGAGCACAGAGAGCTCCGAGCACAGAGAGCTCCGAGGCAGAGGAGGGGACAAAAATTCCACAAACACTAATAGAACTGTGTAGCCCTGATATCATATCCATATTATTACACTTCAGATTACAGTTGCTATGCATGTAATAAACATTCTCATAGATCAGTGGTTGTCACACTTATGAGCTAAAGGGGGCCTCAAATGCGGCCCCTGAGATGCCCAAAGGGCCACACATAATGTTAAATGAATGTAACGCTGGAGAGGAGTGTCACTGCAGACCTAAAAGAGGAGATGAGGGTCAGAGCGAGGACAGGATACATTGTTGGTGGGGGAGATGTTGTAGAAGACAATATGGAAATCGGGAAGATGTTATAGATCAATGCTTTTCCCCTAATCAATGTTCCCACTACAGACTGCTGAGGGCCGCACATATACCCAGGGGCCGCAGGTTGGGCACCAGGGACATGGATGGGGAAGTCCTGGGTCATAATGTTGCCTTAAAAAAAAAAAAAAAAAATAAGACATACAAGACTGCCGGCACAACCTGCTCAGTACGGGCGTCATTCAGTGAATGCTTTGCGGTTTCTCAATGACCACAATTGGACAAGTTGGAGAATGCAACATCACCACCCTGCCTCTCCTCCTCGTCCATTCAGATTATGCTTTGCATTCAATCAGAAAAGGGGTGGAGGACACTGAAGGGATTGGTAGAGAGGGGTGGAGGACACTGATTGGAGGCCAGTGGAGGGATTGGCAGAGAGGGGAGGAGAACACAGAGGGATTGGAAGAGAGGGGTGAAGGACACTGAATGGAGGCCAGTGGAGGGATTGGCAGAGAGGGGTGGAGGACACTGAATGGAGGCCAGTGGAGGGATTGACAGAGAGGGGTGGAGGACACTGAATGGAGGCCAGTGGAGGGATTGGCAGAGAGGGGTGGAGGACACTGAATGGAGGCCAGTGGAGGGATTGGCAGAGAGTGGTGAACACTGAATTGAGGTCAGTGGAAGGATTGCCAGAGAGGGGTGGAGAACACTGAGTGGAGACCAGTGGAGGGATTGGTAGAGAGAATTGGAGGACACTAAGCAGAGGCCAGTGGAGGAATTGGCAGAGAGGGGTGGAGACACTGAATGGAGGCCAGTGGAGGGATTGGCAGAGAGGGGTGGAGGACACTGAATGGAGGCCAGTGGAGGGATTGGTAGAGAGGGGTAGAGGGAACTGAGTAGAGGCCAGTGGAAGGATTGGCAGAGAGGGGGACCATAAGCGGAGTCCAGTGGAGGGATTGGTAGAGAGGGGTGGAAGGCACAGAGCATAGGCCAGTGCAGGGATTAGCAGTGAGGGGTGGAAGACACAGAGCGTAGGCCAGTGAACGGATTGGCAGTGAGGGGTGGAGGACACTGAATGCAGGCCAGTGGAGGGATTGGCAGTGAGGGTGGAGGACACTGAATGCAGGTCAGTGGAGGGATTGGCAGAGAGGAGTAGCAGACACGGAGTGGTTGGTAAAGTGGAGGAGTCTGGAAGCATTCATGATGGACCGAAGAAGAGATAGCCTGTGTAAAGGTAAGCCAATGGGGAGGGAGTTGCAGTAGTTCAGGCTAGAGATAACCAGGGAATGGATTAGATGCTTTGTGGTGTTATTTGTAAGAAAGGGGCGAATTTAAAGTCCCATTTACCCCTGTTAGGGAAGCTGGGTCTGGGTCTTCCACTCCTCCCAATGAAAAGCACTGGGTCCTGACTCTTTTGAACACTTAATCTTACCTTGTACCGCAAGGAACGTTCTTAACTTCATCTGTTTGTAAAGTGCTCTAAAAAAAAAAAAAAAAAAGTTATTAGGTTCCAATAACGAGGCCGCTGAATCTTCTAAATGAGATATATTGGTGGGATATCCAATATTAATAACACACTTTTTACCAAAAAGTGATAACGGTCTCTACAAGTCCGCAGTCACACAGCAGACGGCGCACACATTCGTTAAACCACCTTCATTTTATTTTCAGACTTTTTCTAGAACGATTTTGTGTCTCAGATGCCGAGGTTATAAAGCATGCTGTGTTGATCATGCCGAGAGTGCAGAATGATAACAGATTTCTTCATACCAGACCCAAAAACCTTCTAGATTTGCAGTTACAGACTGAATACAATGATCTAACTATAACAACCACATACTGAAAAATAAGATTTTTGTAATATCTTACCGTTAAATCTTTTTCTCTGATGTCCATCGACAGACCCAGTCTCATCTTCATGAGCTGAGTGGGTTTATGCTCCTCCCATCAGGGGTAGTCTAGGCAGGAAATTTTGAATACACACGCCCAAGGGGCTGTCCCTCCAGGCATAAACCCCCACTGCACAACCCAGCATATCAGTTTTGTTTAAATCAGTGAGGACAACAGAACTAACCCCAAACAGAGTGTCAGGTGCTGCGTCTGTCGATGGACATCAGAGAAAAAGATTTTACGGTAAGATCTTACAAAAATCTTATTTTCTCTATCATCCATTGACAGATGCAGCCTCATGTGTATGAGCTGAATGGGACGTCCCAAGCAGTATAGGCATGAGGGGTGGGAAAACCCAACCAGACTGTAACGTCAACTCCAAAAGGCTAAACATAGTCAACCTGGGCAACATGGAGCTCAACCAAACAACAGAAGCTCACCCAGATAAAAGACCCGGAAGAGAAGTACATATAAACATTCTCTTAGGAAAGAGCAGCCTGCAAAGCCTTGCGGCCAAAAGAGGCATCCGAAGAAGCCAACAAATCCACCTTGCAAAATTTGGTAAAGGTATGCACAGACGACCAAGTCACTGCCTTACAAACTTGTACAACAGAGGCCTGATGGCGAAAAGCCCAAGAGGCACTCAGCGCTCTAGTAGAATTTGCCTTCACAGGGAAAGAAGGAACCTGACCCTTGATCAAATAAGCCTTAACAACCGTCTGCCTGATCGATCTCAAAATGGTTGCAGCGGACGCAGCCAAACCTTTGCGAGAATGGTCCAGAAGGACAAAGAGTGAGTCCGACTTCCTGAAGGACTCAGTAACCGTCAGATAAACCCTTATCGCCCGAACCACATCCAGAGAGTGCAAAGCAACTTCCTTGTGAGGTTTAGGCTTAGGACATAAGGAAGGCAACATGATGCATTAAGATGAAAATCTGACACCACCTTAGGAAGAAAAAACGGATTAGGTCGAAGGACCACTTTATCCCTGTGGACCGCTAAATAAGGCGAACGACAGAACATCGCCGCCAACTCAGAGACTCTGCAGGCAGAAGTGATAGTCACTAGGAAGGCCACCTTCTGCGAAAAAGAAAGCAAAGAAATCTCCCTAATATTCTCAAAAGGAGGCTTTTGAAGAATCTGACAAAACCAGATTAAGATTCCTCGGCGGTAACGGGGATCTCCTCGGAGGGGCCAGATGACGCACCCCCTGAACGAAGGTGTGAACCAAACTGAGTAGCCAACGGACTTTGGAAGTAAATAGCCAAGGCCAAAACCTGGCCCTTGATAGTCCCCAATGCCAAACGCTGCTCAACCCCTTTTTGTAAAAAGGACAAAACCCTAGCTATAGAAAAACAAGAGAGGGTGCAGCTGCTGAGATTCACACCATGAAATGTATGATTTCCACCTACGATGATAGATATTCCTAGATGTCGACTTCCTGGCCTTCAAAAGGGTAGGAATCACCGAATCAGAAAGACCTCTATCCCTCAACACCTTGCTTTCAACAGCCAAGCTGTTAAAGCCAGCGACCGTAAAGCAGAATGGAAGATTGGTCCTTGAGATAGTAGATCTTCCCGCAAAGGAAGATGCTATGGAGGATCCACGACCATTTTTACCAGCTCTACAGATCCATGTCGGGGTCCCCCACCTCCCACCACAGGAGATAGAACACCTCCAGGTGCAGGGACCACTCCCCCTGATCCAACACCTGACTCCTCAGGTAACCCATTTGCCAATTCTCCACACCCGGGATAAGGACTGTGCAAAGAGCCAGAACATTGTGTTCCGCCCATACCAGAATCTGGGCCACCTCTTTGACTGCCAGGGCACTCCTGGTGCCCTCTTGATGATTGATGTAAGCCACGACCATGGCATTGTCCGACTGGACCCAAACCGAAGAGCCGTGTAGCCGACTCGTCCAGTCAAGCAGGCAGAATATTGATCAGCAAGGAAGACTCTTCCGGCGTCCAAGTCCCCTGAGCACAGAGCTTCCCCAGCACTCCTGATAGGCTGGCGTCCATGGTGACCACCGTCCAAAACACAGGCAGGAAGGACTTGCCATGGCACAGGACAGGTGACTGGATCCACCAAGAGAGAGCCGACTTTGTGAGATGGCTCAACCGAATCTTCTAGTCCAATGACCAAGGATCACTGTTCCATTGTGACAGAATCTTTTTCTGCAGCTGTCTCGTGTGAGACTGAGCAAACGGGACTGCTTCGAAGGTCAAGACACAGACCCAGGGCCCTCATGCGAGCCCACAAGGACGACTGATCGGCCTCCATCAGCAATTGGACCGCCCTTTGCAACATCTGAAGCTTGTCCAAGGGAAGGAAGACCCTCGCCAGAGCAGAATCGAGGATCAGCCCTAGATAGGTGACCCGCACAGACGAAGTCAGGGCAGATTTGGTGACATCCACCCAAAGGGTCCAAACTGTGATGTTTTCCAGCAGATCCGAATGAGAAACTGCTCGCAACAGGAGATCATCCAGATACCCCACAATGGAGATACCTCACCAACGCAACAAGGCCAGCACAAGGGCTAGGACCTTGGTAAAAACTCTGGGAGCTGAGGTGAGACCAAAGGGTAACGCCACGAATTGAAAGTGCTCCTTTGCCACCGAGAAGCGGAGGAAAAGCTGATATCCCTCGAATATGGGGACGTGGAGATACGCATCTTTGAGATCGATAGAAGCCAGAAAATCCCCTATTCAAAGATGCCACCACCGACCAAATGGACTCCATTCAGAATTTCTGCACCCGCACAAAGCGGTTCAGAGCCTTGAGGTCCAGGATTGGATGCACCTTGCCCTCGTTTCTGGGCACGGTGAACAGGTTTGAATAGAAACCTTGAGAGCGATTCTGTTGGGGAATTGGCACAATTACCCCTTGAGCCAGGAGATCTCGCACAGTCTCCCGCAGATCCTTCAAATGCTCTGGGGACAGGTGAAGATTTGACTGACAAAAAACCTGTCCCCTGGCCAGGACCAGAATTCGATCTTGCACCTGGAACAAACCAGTTTGCAAACCCCTTCGTCCTAAATAAAGGAAGTCCAGGGTTCCTGAAAGAAGCGCAGACGTCCCCCCACCTCTAAGATGGGTGAGGGCGCCCCTTCATGCTAAAGAGGACTTGTCTGCAGCACTGGACTGACCGGCCTTGGACTTGCCCCAGGGTTTCTTAGCACCTCAAGAAGTTCTGAACAGCTTTTTCTTGCACCCTGGAGGCACGAAAGAACCGTTTATGAGCAGAAAAGGAGGGACCCCACTTAGGACTAGGTGTCTTACCCTTGGAGGATTGAGGAAGAAGAGTACTCTTCTTGCCAGTCAGGCCCTTGATTAACTCATCCAATGAGTCGCCAAACAACCTGTCTCCCAGAAAGGGGAGATCAGCTAAGGCTTTTTTAGAAGCTTGGTCAGCCGACCAGCTCTTCATCCAGACCATGCGTCTTAAAACAATGCCCACGGCCGAGACCCTGGCCACCAGGGGAGCAGCATCCATAGATGCATCACACAGGAACACCAGAGCCTGGATCACCTGGTTTAACAGTTCCAGCTGTTCTGGAGGAACAGTCTCGGGGTCCAAAGACTCCCGCAAACTCCAAATTAATTCAGTCACCGTCTGTGAGACTAGCACAGACACAAAGACCGGTTTCAAAATGGAACCCGTCAGCACGTGAAGATGGCGGGAAAGGGATTCCATCCGCCTGTCCATTGGATCAGTAAAAACTGGAGAATCCTCCACAGGCACAAGAGTAGATTTGATCTGGAAACAAGATGGTCCACTTTAGGTGGCACCTTCCAACGGTTGGAAACCTTTTCAGCAAAAGGATATCGGCGTTGAAAGCATTTTGGCACCGCTAACACGTGCTCAACGCGCCGCCATTGGTCATTCACAATATTGTGAAAAGTGTCGGGACAAGGGAAAACCCTGTCAGCATTTCAAATGTGGGGCCGGGGGGGGGGGGGGTGTTGTGACAGGAGGTCAGCTTTTATGTGAATTCCTATTGTCCTATTGATATTTGCATATATGTGTATTTGTTTATGCATTTTTATTTATTTACTATATATGCACAGTGATTTTAAACATATACTGGAGTTGTATTCTCACTGAATACCATTTATTTTCTATTTTCTTTTACAGAAGCTGTATCTGGTGACTTTTAATAAACAGACACTCACCTGTCACAGGATCTATTGTGCTCACCCGAGCCACCCCTTCTCTTCTCGGCGCTGGTATCTCAACTGTGGGCACCCGGCTGTGACAGCTTGCAGCTTCACAGCCACGTGCCCACTGCGCATGCGCCTCCTGAATGATCCGGCAGTCTTCTGGGATGTGTCACAGAAGACTGCGGGGAGGGAGGGGGAGCCATCCGAGTGGAAATGGTAGCGGGTACTTGTCAAAACTAAGTACCCGCTCCCCCCTTAAAAAAGAATTGCATGCCAAATATGGCAGGGGAGGAGAACTTAAAGCGGAACTTCCCCTTTCAGGTGGAGCTCTGCTTTAAGTTGATTACAAGTCACAGGCTTTACACCTGGAGTCCTTACCTGATACCCAATGGATGCATGTCTACCATTCTGTCCTTACCTGATACCCAATGGATGCATGTCCACCATTCTGTCCATACCTGATACCCAATGGATGCATGTCTACCATTCTGTCCTTACCCAATACCCAATGGATGCATGTCTACCATTCTGTCCTTACCCGATACCCAATGGGTGCATGTCTACCATTCTGTCCTTACCCAATACCCAATGGATGCATGTCTACCATTCTGTCCTTACCTGATACCCAATGGATGCATGTCTACCATTCTGTCCATACCTGATACCCAATGGGTGCATGTCTACCATTCTGTCCTTACCCGATACCCAATGGATGCATGTCCACCATTCTGTCCTTACCCGATACCCAATGGGTGCATGTCCACCATTCTGTCCTTACCCGATACCCAATGGGTGCATGTCTACCATTCTGTCCTTACCCAATACCCAATGGATGCATGTCTACCATTCTGTCCTTACCTGATACCCAATGGATGCATGTCTACTATTCTGTCCCTACCTGATACCCAATGGATGCATGTCTACCATTCTGTCCTTACCCGATACCCAATGGATGCATGTCTACCATTCTGTCCTTACCTGATACCCAATGGATGCATGTCTACTATTCTGTCCTTACCTGATACCCAATGGATGCATGTCCACCATTCTGTCCTTACCTGATACCCAATGGATGCATGTCTACTATTCTGTCCCTACCTGATACCCAATGGATGCATGTCTACTATTCTGTCCCTACCTGATACCCAATGGATGCATGTCTACCATTCTGTCCTTACCTGATACCCAATGGATGCATGTCTACCATTCTGTCCTTACCTGATACCCAATGGATGCATGTCCACCATTCTGTCCTTACCCAATGGATGCATGTCCACCATTCTGTCCTTACCTGATACCCAATGGATGCATGTCTACCATTCCCTATAACGGCAACATACCAACAACATGACCAATTAGAGTACCCATACATACCTGTACAGACTTAAAGGAAGTAATAAACGGCAGCATTAAATGGAAGCCCGGCCCACTTGTTGATGTCAGCAAAGCTCCTCCCCTAAAGGAGAAAAGATCATCATTAGTCCAGCTGCTCAGAGAACAATTCAAATCAGGAAGATGATAGGAGAGAGAAACAACAGCAAACTATGTGAAAAATCTCCAAATGTTTATAAATGTCAGAGTACATGAGTCTTAACCACTTCAGCCCCGGAAGGTTTATCCCCCTTCATGACCAGGCCATTTTTTTCACGAAAGGCACTGCTTTACTTTAACCACTTCTGGACCGGAAAGGATTTGCCCCCTTAATGACCAGGCCATTTTTTTGCGATACGGCACTGCGTTACTTTAACGGACAATTGCGCGGTCGTGCAACGCTGTACCCAAATAAAATGGATGTCCTTTTTCCCCCCCCACAAATAGAGCTTTCTTTTGGTGGTATTTGATCAACTGTGCAATTTTTTACGCTATAAACAACAAAAAAAAAAAAAAAAAGAAGAGCGACAATTCTGAAAAAATTTTTTTTTCACATTCTGCTCTACAGTATGACATCCCCCATCCCCCCAAAAAAAAAAAATTAAAAATCAAATTTGTTTAACATTTTAGGCCAATTTGTTTTCTGCTACATATTTTTGGTAAAAAAAATAAATAAATAAATAAATCGCAATAAGTGTAGTTTGATTGGTTTGCACAAAAGTTATCGGGTCTACTAACTCCAACTAGTATTGGTGGCAATCTGCGATTTTTAGCGGGATTGCGGCAGACAGATTGGACCCCTGACATTTTTGACACTTTTAGGGGGACAATTGTGCCGTTGGTCGTGCAATGCTGTACCCAAATAGGATTGATGTCCTTTTTTCTTCCCCCATAAATAGAGCTTTCTTTTGGTGGTATTTCATCAACTGGTTTTTATTTTTTGCGCTATAAACAACAAAAAAAAAAAAAAACAGCAAATCGCTTGATTTATTCTCCCTGGAGAAGAGACGCCTGAGAGGGGACATGATAGCAATTTTTAAATATCTCAATGGGGATCTCAGCTTAGAAAAAAAGCTGTTCATTCGAAAGGATTGCATGAGGACTCGAGGGCATACAATGCGATTAGAGGAGAAGCGTTTTAATCTCAGGCAACGTGGGGGGTTCTTTACTGTTAGGGCTACAAGATTGTGGAATTCTCTACCACAAGAGGTGGTTTCTGCGGGAAGTATGGCTACTTTCAAAAGACTCTTAGACTTACATCTCAAGGATCAGAACATTCAGGGCTATGAGAGATGATTACAGCCACACACACCTACACAGGGTGAACTGGATGGACTATTGTCTTTATTCAACCTCACCTACTATGTAACTATGTAATTTTTTACTTTTTGCTATAAAATATCCCAAATGTATTTATTTAAATAATCTGATTTATTCATCAGTTTAGACCAATATGTATTCTGCTACATGTTTTTGGTAAAAAAAATAAATAAATAAAATCTCAGTAAGAGTATATTGATTGGTTTGCGCAAAAGTTATCACGTCTACAAACTAGGAGAAAGATTTAAGACATTTTTAATTTTTTTTTTTTTTTTAACTAGTAAAGGCGGCGATCAGCGATTTTTAGCGTGACTGCGACACTGGGACAGACAAATATGAGCGTATATTGACTGGTTTGTGCAAATGTTATCGCATCTACAAACTATGGGCTATATTTATTGAATTTTTATTTATTTTTTACTAGTAATAGTGGCGATCAGCGATTTTTGGTGGGACTACGACACTGGGACAAATAAATATGAGCGTTTGTTTGTTTGGTGAAAAAGTTAACAAGTCTACAAAACTATGGGATATATTCATTGAATTTTTATTTATTTTTTTACTAGTAATGGTGGCGATCAGCGACTCACAGCGGGACTGCGACATTGGGGCGGCCAAATTTGACACTGACACTTTTTGGGGACCAGTGACACCAATACAGTGCTAAAAAAAATGCACTGTCACTGTACTAATGACACTGGCAGGGAAGGGGTTAACTGACTGGGGGACCACAGAGATCTGTGTTCCTGCTTAGCGTAAACACAGAACCTTCCCCTCTCATGGATCACCGTTCTGCCTCCCTTTTGAACGATCGCCTGGTGCTGGCGAACATCGGGTCTGCCGGACCCGTTAATTGGCTCCCGCTGTGTCCAATCACAGCAGGCACGGGTCGCCAGTGGAGAGCGCCCCAGACCCAGTGCAGGAATGGATGGATGGGGGAGTTTGCTTTGAATATTGCTTTCAATTTGCAGAATTCTGAACCAGTGCAAGTCGCAGGACGCCCGAGCGATTCCCGTGACTTGCAATGACACCCCAAATGCCTTGTTCTTGTACTTCATTTGGGCGTCAGGCGTCCCGCGATTCTGTTTGCGTGATTTTAACGTGATTCGTTGGGCGACAATCGTGGCAAAGTTGCGCCGCATTTGGGGTGCCATTGCAAGTCACAGGAATCGCTCGGGCGTCCCGCGACTTGCAATGGTTCAGAATCGCAGAAATTCTGCCCGTGATCTGAAACGCCTATATGTGAATGGAGCCTTAGTTTTGTTTGAGGACATAAATGAGAGTAAACAGCGGCCACGTTCCCTTAGATACGCTGTGCCAAGAAGAACCTGAGCCAATACCCGCAGGATCTGGGCAATCCATCTTCTTCTCTCTTCGTGACACCTACTTGTTAATCATCTAAAAGAACGAACGTCAAAGTGGATACAAAGAGTGAACTAGGATTGCGGTCTCAAAATTTTACATAGACCTCACCGCAAGGAAAACTTTAGACACTGATCAGCCATAATTTTCTGACCAATGACAGGTGAGGTGAATAGTATGGATGTTACAATGACACCTGAAAGTGGGTGGGGTATATAAGGCAGCAAGTGAACATGTTGTCCCTGAAGTTAATGTGTTGAAAGCAGAAAAAATGGACAATTGTAAGGATTGGAGGACCAAATAGTAATGTCTAGACGACTGGGTGAGATAAACTCCAAAACTGCAGCTCTTGTGGAAGGTTACCGGTCTGCAGCGGTCAGGACCATCCAAAAGTGGTCCAAAGAAGGAGAACCGGCCAACCGGTGACAGGGTCATGGGCAGCCAAGGCTCATTAATGCGCATGAGGTGGGGAAGGAAGGCTCATTGATGGAGGTGGAGGGGGGAAGACTCATTGATGGAGGTGGAGGGGGGGAAGACTCATTGATGGAGGTGGGAAGGAAAGGCTCATTGATAGATGTGGGGAGGAAAGGCTTATTGATGGAGGTAGGGGAGGGAAGGGTCATTGATGGAGGTAGGGGAGGGAAGGGTCAATGATGGAGGTAGAGGAGGGAAGGGTCATTGATGGAGGTAGAGGAGAGAAGGGTCATTGATGGAGGTAGAGGAGAGAAGGGTCATTGATGGTGGTAGGGGAGGGAAGGCTCATTGATGGAGGTAGGGGAGGGAAGGCTCATTGATGGAGGTAGGGGAGGGAAGGCTCATTGATGGAGGTAGGGGAGGGAAGGTTCATTGATGGAGGTAGGGGAGGGAAGGCTCATTGATGGAGGTCTGGGAGGGAAGGCTCATTGATGGAGGTAGGGGAGGGAAGGCTCAATGATGGAGGTGGGGGGAGGCTCATTGATGGAGGTGAGAAGAGAAGGCTCATTGATGGAGGTGAGAAGAGAAGGCTCATTGATGGAGGTGGGGAGGGAAGGCTCATTGATGGAGGTGGGGAGGGAAGGCCCATTGATGGAGGTGGGGAGGGAAGGCTCATTGATGGAGGTGGGGAGGGAAGGCCCATTGATGGAGGTGGGGAGGGAAGGCCCATTGATGGAGGTGAGAAGAGAAGGCTCATTGATGGAGGTGAGGAGGGAAGGCTCATTGATGGAGGTGGGGAGGGAAGGCCCATTGATGGAGGTGGGGAGGGAAGGCTCATTGATGGAGGTGGGGAGGGAAGGCCCATTGATGGAGGTGGGGAGGGAAGGCCCATTGATGGAGGTGGGGAGGGAAGGCTGGCCTGTGTAGTTCAATCTAATAGAAGAGCTACTGGAGCTCAGTTGAAAAAGTGAAAGCTGGTTCTGATAGAAAGGTGTCAGAACACACAAAGTAGAGCTGCACGATTCTGGATAATCTTAGAATAAAGATCATGATTCTGAAGAACTTTCTTATTTTAAAGATTTACAACCCCTGGACATTTGGTTATCAAATAAGATGGTCACAAAATAACACATAATACTCTTTGCTTATAACAAGATGGCTAAAAAGATAATAACGTGGCAGCTGGCACCTACAAAGGTGAATATACATCCTCCAATAAATTATATGATAATCAAATTCGGTGCAGCGCTTTACATAAATGAAAAAAAGTCCATGTGTTAGATACATAAAGTCCTTTGTGTAACCAACTGCCGAGAACGGACAATCCTTTCTTCATTCAAAAGGCCCACTATGACCGTGTGATGAGTCACAACACTCACCAGAGAACCAATAATATCCGGCATTAAATTAGAAACACTTGCGCCCAAAGTGTTGCACAGTGGTCCTCATCAGTGATAACCGTCCACCATTCTATACACTCACCAGACAGTAAGCCATTGCCATAGAACCTGGTGACATCATATCCAGAACTGTAGGGGGTAAGAGGACTTCACGAGGAATCGGCGATAGACGGCCGCCGCTCCTACCACGAAGTCGCAGCGGCAATGATGTCAATGTGAAGGTCCCCTTCCAACGTGTTTCATGCGCATGCACGTTCTCAAGGGATCCACCTAATAGGCCATCTATCGCCGGTAGCCAGGAGTCAGCAGGCCGGGCCGGGACAAAGGGTGGGCAGGAAGGCCAGCTGCCTTGGGCATTGCAGTATCATGTGAGGAGGGGGAGAGGAGGGATTTGTGTTGGGAGGGTGGCAGAGGATGAGAATTCTTCTACGAGGGGCGTGGATGGGATGTAGAAGGCACCGGACGTGTCTCGCTGGAGCTCCGCTGTATCCTGATCCAATCCACATCCATCCGTGGCTTTTTCCCCAACACACCGCGGTGGTTCTACCCTGGACATTCTTGGGCAGTTGTCGATGCCGGTCAAAAAATTCGGCGTTCGGGCCCCAGCCCCGCAGGCTTAGCGGGCCACCCAGCCGCCGCCATCTTACCTGCACCAGCGGTGCTCTCTCACCCCCTCTCTCTGGCTGCTAAATGAGGATGGTGAATCCGGCTGGGACACCTCCTGGGGAGCTGCGTGAGGAGCCGGGCACCTCTGGATCCGCACTGGGTTCTGCTGGGTCGTGGGGGGGGGGGGGGCCTGGAGGCGAGGACAGTACTGCTCCCATTCTAGCTGCCATTGATGGCTGTAAGACTGCTCTGATGATCCGCATAGACCATCTGGCCTCTAAATGTACCCTAAATCGCCACGACCTGGACAAAATAAGGGGGCGCCTGAGAGAAACTGAGGGTCGCATTTCTGAGGTGGAAGATGTTACAGCATCCCACTCTGCACAGCTTATTGCCCTACAGACTCAGGTTAATGCTATGGCGGACAAGATGGAGGATGCTGAAAATAGGCAGAGCCGCAACAATGTCAGAGTGGTGAGTTTACCTCAAAAGGCGGAGGGTTCTAATCCTACTCAGTTTGCTGAAAAGTTTTTCTGCATGCAATTTGCTCAACCTGCGCACCACCCCCCCCCCCCCCCCCCACCTATGTGGTGGAGAGGGCCCACAGGGTGCCAACGGGGGCTCGCCCGCCAGGGGCCCCGCCGTGTCCGTTTTTGTCCGTTTTTGGTGCGGTTCCTGAACTTTCGTGACTTGAAAAGGCGGAGGGCTTTAATCCTACTCAGTTTGCTGAAAAGTTTTTCTGCGATTTGCTCAACCTGCCCACCTATGTGGTGGAGAGGGCCCACAGGGTGCCGACGGGGGCTCGCCCGCCAGGGGCCCCGCCGCGTCCTTTTTATGGTGCAGTTCTTGAACTTTCGTGACCGGGACCGCATACTCTCTGAAGCCCGTAGGCATGAGGAGCTGCAGTATGACAATGGCAGAATTGTTATTCCCTGACTTTTCTGTGGAAATGCAGAAGAAACCCAGATTCTACACTGAGGTGCGCAAACGCCTGAGGGCCAAAGGTCTGAAATATGGGATGATGTATCCGAGCCGGCTGAGAGTGGATTATAAGGGCTCTACCTTGTTCTTTGATTCGGCGGGAGAGGCTGTGGACTGGCTAGACTCTATCTAACCTGTTTACCTGCTCTCCTGGATAGCTGCTGGGAGACTCCTGCTGTGGGGTAAAACACGGTGCCTTTACTGCCTGTGGATCTATCCTGTGACTATCCTCCTGTTTTTTCCCTGAGTTCTGGATGACTGCTTAGTGCCTGCTCAAGATGTATATTTATTTTCCTGCACTTGGATGTCCTCAGGATCTGCACTGTTTTCTATATAGCCCCTGCAAGGTTGGCCACGGAGTTGGATCTCGTCCATGGGAGCTTCGGCCCTTGGACATGGTTGGGAACTAACCTTTTTTGTTTTTTTTTCCTTTTTGTGACTGGTTGTTTTTACTTTTTGACATTTTCTCTGTTTTTTGTAGTCTCGGACTGCACCTTTCCTCTATATTTTGGAGGAGGACTTGGACTGACTGTCTGCTTGTTGGGCAGTCTTTTTGGGACACGGTAATGTTGGCTGTTGGTATCTGACCCAGCCATGCCTTTAAATAATGTTGTGGGTTTTGAGAATAGCCTGAATACCGAATTTTGTATTTTTTTTTTCAGGTTTTGGGTATTGCAGCAGGGATGTTTTTTTTACAGGCTCCATCTAGTGGTCACTTTATGTATATTTACCTCAAGGTTTTTTCCTTTTTGGCAAAGGCACTGCTGGAAGGTGGTGATAGTTCCCTGGGTCATTCTCTGGCCTTCCCGCGTATTTTTAACGCCACGTATTCCACCTATGCCCGTGGGGTATCTATTCTGCTTGTTGTCTTGGATGTTCATCAGCAAACAATGGTGATAGTGAGTGTCTACCTGCCTCCGCCCTTTCAGTCGCAACATTTGATAGACCTTCTGGTAACCTTGGCTCCCTACATGCACCTCCCCTTCCTGGTAGCGGGAGACTTCAATGCAATCCTGGATGGCGGACTGGACACCTCTAATCCGCGGAGAGTACCTGCCCCCGGGCTGCTGTCCTGGGTCACCTCGGCGCAGCTTACTGAGCTGTGGCGCTGGAAGAATCCTGGGGTGCGGGGTTATTCCTGCTGGTCGGGGGTTTACAGGATGGCATCCAGGATTGATCTAGCTTTTGCAAATGCGAATTGCCTGCAACTCGTGCAGAATGCTGCCTATCTGGCGGGTGGTCTGTTGGACCATAACCCCCTACTGCTGACCCTTCGTTGGCAGACAGGGGTAGGAGGGGTGCATGTCGCCTGTCTCCGGGCTGGTTACAGGTCGAGAAGGTGGTGAAGCAGGTGGAAGCTCAAATGTCTGAATATTGGGAGGATAATGCCTCTTCTGCAGCGGGGGAGGTGGTCTGGGATGCTTTTAAAGCTGTCTTGAGGGGGGCATTACATTTCTGCAATCAAGGCAGCTCGTAGGGAGGCTGTGCAGCTTGAGGTCCGTAGGTTGGAGGAGGAATACTCAGCTGCCTCGGGGCCTCATGCCTATGCAGCTCTGGAGGCAGCCAGGAGACGATTGGCTTTGCTGGATACTGATTTTGCACATGCCAAAATATGTCATAGAGCGTATCATTCTGAAAAAGGAGACAAAAATGGTAAGCTACTGGCTTTTCTGGTGGCGGATCAGCGGGCTTCGGTCAGTGTCCCTTGTATTAGGTCACGCACTGGGGATTTGGTCAGGGATCCTGGGATGATCTTACAGGTCTTTATGGACTACTACGCCCTTGCCGGCGTATGACCAGAGAGAGCTGGAGCCGCTTCTTTCTGACCTTCCGGTGCCGGCTTTGGAGGGGGATGATCGCGCCTGGTTGGACAATGACATTACGTTGCGGGTAATTGAGACGGCTATCCTTTTGTTCCCTCCCAAAAAATCTCCGGGCCCGGATGGGTTCCCAGTGGAATGGTATCGGCAATACTCGGACTCCCTTGTGCCCAGGCTTCAGGTCCTGTATGCTGAATGTTTTGACAGGGGGGCCCTGCCAGGGTCCATGCTAGAGGCATATGTTGTTCTCCTGCCCAAGCCGGGTAAGGACCACACCCTCTGTTCCTCCTACCGTCCCATAGCTCTACTTAATGCGGATCTAGAAATCCTGACAAAGGTCTTGGCTACTAGGCTGGCTGTGGTGCTCCCCTCATTGGTTCACATCGTCCAGATGGGCTTTATGCCAGGTAAGTCCATGGATACAAATCTCCGCCGCCTGTTTACTCATCTGCAAATAGCACATTCTTCCCTGGGGACTAGGGCGGTGGCATCGCTGGACATAGCCAAGGCCTATGATTCAGTGGACTGGATGTACATGGGGCTGGTGTTGAGGCGCATGGGGTTTGGTCCCAAGTTCTGTAGGTGGATCTCCCTTCTCTATTCTACCCCCCAAATGGCTCTGAAGATTGGGTCTTCCCTTTCCCCTTTCTTTGCAGAGGGTAGGGGGACTAGGCAGGGCAGTCCTCTCTCGCCCTTCCTGTTCTCCTTAATGATAGAACCATTGGCTTTAGCATTGCGTACATCTCCTAAGGTGGGTGCGTTGGAGGTTGGCTCAATTAAGGAATGCTTAGCGCTTTATGCTGGTGATATGCTGCTGTTCCTGCGGGACCCCGGTAGATCTCTGCAGGCGGTCTTTACCATTTTAGATACTTTTGTTAAGTTCTCGGTCTCAGGGTGAGTTGGGACAAGTCCACCATTCTGCCGCTTGACCCTGGTACCCAGGCTGCGGCTGATGGGACGTTACCGCTTCAGTGGGTTACGGAGTTCACTTATCTGGGGGTCCGGGTTTCGGCTTGCGTGGCGGACTATCTCAGCCTCAATCTGCTGCCTCTGCTGGATGTCCTCAAGCGGAGGGCGGAGGGACTTGCCACTATCGGTTCTAGGGCGTATCAATCTAGTTAAGATGAAAATTCTTCCAGTCTTCCTGTATTTTCTCTGAAATTCTCCGGTGTGGGTTCCCCGTTGGTTTTTCCGCAGGGTGCATGGCCTGATTGGGTCCTTTGTCTGGGGTATCTCTCCTCCTAGAATAGGCATTCAAGTGCTTCAGGAACCATGGGGTCAGGGGGTTCTTGCCTTGCCTGATTTATACAAATACTTTTTGGCAGGACAGGGGGTGTTTGCACGCAGGTGGCCTTGGGTGATCATGGGGATTCTGCCACAGTGTTGGAGGCAGCCGTTTTGGGCTCATATGAGAGTCTCCGTCTCCTTTTGCATCGTGGCTTACGGGCCGATTTCCCCCTCACGGGGACGATGCGTTCCACTATTAAAGCCTGGGACCAGGTGCGGGCACAGGTAGAGCCCGGAGCGACTGGGTTATCTCCGGCCTCCCCCCTGTGGCGGAATCCCGTTTCCTCATTTTGACTCGATACCTGATCCTGTCATCTGGGTGTCAAAGGGGGTCAAGAAGCTGGGTGATGTTACGTCCGCCAGAGAACTTTGCCCCTTTGATGCCCTGAAAGCCCGATTTGATCTGCTGAATACATATCTATTCCGATATCTCCAGCATTGCCATGCTTTTCTTGCCTAGTTTGGTTCTTCTCGTGTTGAGATTAACCTTCCATGTTGGAGACTGCTGTGCAGGTTGAGGACATGCGGAAGCCACTATCGGAGCTCTACAAGGAGCTGTTTTTTTCAACCCCCCCCCCCCCCCGCCCATTGGCAGTGCGTAGGTGTAGGGAAGGGTGAGTGGAGGAGGTACCGGACTTGGATGGCGATGACTGGGATATGTGGTGTTCTCCGTTCACTTACCTGGTTTCTGCTAGGGATCATTTAATTCACTTTACATTTTTGCACAGGATCTACTAAACGACTGCACGGCTGGCTTGCATTTACCCGGAGTCTTCTGCGGAGTGCTGGCGCTGTTCACATTCCCCTGCGGATTTTGGGCATATCTTCTCACGCTGCCCGGTGGGTCAGGACTTCTGGACTGCTGTGCTGGCCTGTATTGAGGAGGTGGCGAAGGTACCGGTTCCTAAATCTATGCAAGTTTGTCTGCTGGGGTTGGTTGATGGGTTGGTTCCCACTAGGGCCCTTCGCACGTTATTGAGCTTGCTGCTTTTTTATGCTCGCAAGGCCCTGCTCCTACACTGGAAGAGACCGTTGGCTCCCACCGTCCTCTTTTGGAAGGGTCTGGTGAATAAGGTGACTCCGCTCTAAGGCTACGTATCTCAGTAGGGGCTGTCCGCGTAAATTTGATAAAGTATGGAAGCTGTGGCTGGATTCTTCGGCTTCCACCTCTGCTGATCGGTCCTGAGTGTCCCAGCGGCATTGTGTGCTTGAGTGGCTGTGAGGCGTGTGCTGTTGACTGCTTTCCTTGACTGCCTGATACATGGGAAAGGGAAGTTTATTCTATTGCAATGTATTCCTTATTATGACTGAAGGCGAATGCTGACATATGCTGTTCACCGAGTTTGCTTTTTACTGGCACTATAGGGATGCTGTAGGTGTGCTGGGAATCTATTGAGGGGTTTTTCTAGCCTCTTGGAGGCATATCCGTTTATTGCACTGGACCTGCTGGGTGGAGCCTGGGGTGGTGGGGGGAGGGGTTTTCGCTGGCCTGTTGCCAGCTGCTTTTCTTTTTATGTGTTAGCCCTGCGTGGCATTGTGTAGTGTTTGTCCTTTTCTTGTTTAAAGGCAATAAACAGAAATTTGTATTGGGAGGGGGAATGGGGGGAGGATTTCGGGGGTTTGTGCTAGAAGAGGTGATATGGTAGATGGGGGGGGGGGGGAAATTGTGCTAGAAGGAGAATTTTTTCTTGGGGGGGGGGGGGATTTGTACTTAGGAGGGGAAACTTGAAGGGTACAGAATTTGTGCTGGGTAGGGTGATCTCTTTTTCCGTGCAGGGAGGGGCAGATTTGTAATGAGAGGAGAGGGAATTTATGTTTATGGGGTAAGCATACAGATTAGTGCTTGGGGAGGGGGGGGGTTGCTGACTTTTAATGCTCATACATCTTGAAGGGAGGGTGGAGCGTAGTTTGGCAGGTTTGCTCAGGGCTCTGAATGACCTTGTACTGGCACTGTCAGCAGGTCCCGGCCAATAATTCACGACTGGGACCTGCTGATCGGCTGTATCCAATCACAGCCCAGAGCTCTGTGTTGACATTCAACACAGAGCTCTGTACACAAGGAACAATCTCTCTGTTTCTCATCCCTGCAAAGCAGAGATGAAACACCTCCAGATGAAGGGACCACTCCCCTTGGACCAACACCTGTCGACTGAGGTAATCCGCCTGTCAGTTTTCCGACCCGGGAATTTGTGTTTTGGAGAGGGCTGGAATGAACCGTTCAGCCCACCTTAGAATGCCGGCTACCTCCAGGGCCGCCAGGACATGTCTTGTGCCCCCCTGGTGACTGACATAAGCCACAGCCGTGGCATTGTCCGATTGAATACGCACTGGACATCCCTGAAGACGATCCGTCCAATGGTCCAGGCACAGTCTGATCGCTCAGAGTTCCAAGATGTTGATCGGTAGTCTGGACTTTTCCAGGGTCCAGAACCCCTGAGCAGAATATTTGCCAAGGACACCTACCCAACTGGACAGGCTGATATCTGTTGTGACCACTGTCCAATACAAGGGGGAGGAAGGATTTGCCCAGCCGAGGCGCCAAAGAACAAAGCCACCATATCAAGGACTCTTTCGTTCCCCGGCTTAGCTGGGTCTGATTGTCCAGTGACTGTGGATTCTTGTCCCATTTGGCCAGAATCTCCCTTGCAGGGACCTCATATGGAACTGTGCCAACGGTGGACACCATCAGGCCCAGAACCCGCTTGAAAGTCCGGAGGGATGACCATCTGCAGAACAGCAGGGGATGGAAATGCAGCCTGTAGTTTCTAGAGTTTGTCCACAGGAAAGAGCACTCTGGCTAAAGCGGAGTCCACAGTCAGGCCCAGATAGTCCAGCTTGTGGACGGAAACAATTCTGAAAATTCAGAATGCAGCTAAGCTCCCTCAAGCTCGTATGTGGGTATTTCCAGGTTTTCCACCAGAGCAGTAGGAGACTCCGCTCGCAGAAGGAGGATGTCCAAGTAGCCAAGTACAGCGATCCCCCATTGGCATAACAATGCTGGCACCGGAGCCAACACTTTTGTGAAGACCCGAGGAGCAGAGGCGAGACCAAAAGGTAATGCCACAAACTGATAATGTTCCTCTCCCACGGCAAAGCGGAGGAAGCGCTGGAGATCAACAGATAATGGAATGTGAAGGTAAGCGTCCTTGAAGTCGATGGAGACAAAAAAAAAAAATATGCCTGATGCAGGAAAGCCACCACCGTGTGAACGGACTCCATTCTGAACTTCTGCACCTGCACAAAGCAGTTCAGCACCTTGAGGTCCAGAATTGGACGCACCTTTCCTTCCTTCCTGGGGACTGTAAACAGGTTTGAATAAATGAATAAAACCCCTGAAATTGTCCCCAAGTTGGAACCGGGACCATCACCCATAAAGTAAAAGGTCTTGCACAGCCCCAAAAAGAGCCTATAAGCGGACCGGGGACAGTCGCACGTCGGAAGAAAGAACCTTACCGGTGGGCAAGAACTAAACTTGATCTTGTAGCCGGACCGAATGACCTTGTGGACCCACTTGTTCTTGTACCAGGGGAGTCCACGGGTCCGGGAACCAGCAAAGACTTCCCCCACCACCCCAGATACGGATGAGGGCGCGCACCTTTCTGTTGAAGGAGCCTTGTCCGTGGGTCTGGAGAAGCCCGCACTTGACTTTCCAGACCAAGTGCGTTTGGATCTTCCAGAGGAGGCCCCGAAGGGCTCCGATCCCTTCTCAGTCGATCCTGAGGGACGAAACAACTTCCTACGATGAGGGTCCTTGCCCTTGGTAGCCTGCAGAAGAAAGGTACTCTCCCCCACAGGCAATCTCCTTGAAAGGAAAGATCAGTAAGGACCTTTTTAGAAGTCTGGTCCGCAGACCAGCATTTGAGGCAAAAGACACGCCGAAGGACCACTGCCGAAACAGAGTCGAGCCACTAGGGGAGACGCATCCAAAGAGACATCACAGATAGATTGCAGCCCCTGGACCAGCTGGTCTGCTAGCGCAGAAAAGGCAGGGGAAGCTACTCCCCCTCCAGATCACGGCGTAAAAAGCTTAGCCCACTCTGTAAGAGTCTGGGACACCAGGGCAATGGTGAAAATTGGCCTTTGTTCTGAACCAGCCAGAGTGTACATATTGTGGGCCACAGCCTTCGCCTTCCTGTCAGCCAGGTCCTTAAAGGCCGGGGAATCTTCAACAGGAATCAAAGTTGCCTTGTTTAATCTGCAAACCGGAGGGTCCACCACCGGTGGAACAGTCCAATTCTTAAGGGACTCCTCATAGGGGTATCGCCTAGCAACTCGCTTAGGGACCCCAAGGGGACGCTTTGCTCGTCTCCACTCTTCAGTGACAATTCTGTCAAAATAGGAGGGGAAAGGGAACTCCTTTGCTGCTGTGGATGGCTTGTGAATGCCAAAGGGAACCTGCGCCCCTGTTGCAGACACAGCTGCGTCCTCCAACTTTAAGTCTCAAGCACAGATACAATCAGGAATCCTCCTCACTATCTTAAGATTCAGGGCGTGTGGTCGCAGACCCAGCAGGGCGACCCATGTCTGTGGCAGCCGAATCAGATTCAGGATCTGATGAGACAGATGAGGCAGGGGAAGGTGGGGGGCGTTTTATGCAAGCCCGTCGCCCAAAAGCCACCTCCACCCGGGACAGAAGGGACTCCAGGACCACCATCACTGCATCGATGTATGGAATATGGAGGGCCCCGCAGCCCCAGAGAGGGGATCAGGTGGGGGGGGATGTGCTCCAAAGACTCCATGAGTCACCAGGGGGACCCCACAAAAAAGTGTAAAACACTGCTAAGGGACAACCCCCAATGCTCGGGCAGCACCACCAGTTCACCAGGCACAAAGCCCCAATCGATCTTCGGCAGAGTGGGAGAGGACCCCACCAGACTCACCACCCTGCAGAAACTAGGCAACGCAGCCACCAGGAGAATCTGCACTGCACGAGCAGAGATCAGGAAATGAAAGGATTCAGGAGTCAGCACCAGCAGATGAGGAGGGGCTCCCACTGCCGAAAACACTGCCCAGAGGGCTAAACTGTCACGGCAGCCGCTATTTTCAATGGCAAACCACCGCAAAATGGCTGCCGGACTACACAAACATGGCCGCCGTGCATTGAGCACACAGGCTACAAGAAAGTGGCGGCACCACGAGGCTTCCAGGGACCAAGAAGCAATACCTAAGGCCTCATGGACAGGCCCAGGTAGGAGCCTCCACCAGGTACAACCCCCACCCCCCACCCACACAGCCGATCGTCCAGCCGCCTCCATCGCCAGCATAGCGCCCTGCCCCCATTCCAGACCACCCACAAAGCCTCAGCATAAGTGGAGGGGGGTAGGGTGGGGGACAGATGAAGGGGATAGCCTGACAGAAGGGAAAGGAACTCGGGGGTCCGACTGTCCCAAGGAGGGGCCCACATTCATCCCAAACCCTTCTAGGGGGAGAAGGGGGACAGCTACTCACCATACCAGGAACCAGGCAGGCACCACTCCAGACAGAACCCCTCGCCATCTAAATGGGGGGGCTGTCGGCCAGGAGGAACGCTGCCACTCAGGCCGATACCTGCTTGTATGCGACCTCGCGAGGCGTTAACTCGCAGGACAGCCCTCATCAGGTGGGGCTACGTCGCAGTCGACCTAATGCGGAGCTGAGGTTTGCGTGTACTCGCTGGCCAGACTGGGGTGACCACTGGATCTAGATTATCCAGACAGTCGCCCAATCCGGCAGTCGATTGTTGATCTCACAGGAAAAATCCAGGAGAAAAAATTCTAAATATCTAAATAGAAAGAATTGCCAGGACCAGAGATCCCAGCAAGGAACTAGGTCCTTACTCCTGACTAGGCAGAAAAAACTGAGTACCTATAGCAGAGAGAGAGAGTATACCCCCTGAGACCGCCCATAGGCGTAGCCAGACTCTCTTTCTCCCTAGTGTCCTACTCCTGTAGGGGGCAGTATAACCCAATGGTTAAGAAGATCAGGAGTTGGGTCCATCAATGAACGACAGAAATTCGATTTTTTACACTTTTTTTATAGCAGAAAGTAATAAATATTGTTTTCTTTCAACATTTTTATCACAAAAAAATTTAAAAACGCAGAGGTGATCAAATCCCACCAAAAGAAAGCTCTATTTGTGGGGAAACACATGATAAACATTATGTTTGTGTATAACGTCGCACAACCGCACAATTGTCAGTTAAAGTAGCGCAGTACTGAATAGCAAAACATTTCCTGGCCATGAAGGGGGGTAAACTTTCCGGAGCTGAAGTGGTTAAACATTTCCTAAGGAGTCTTTGTATTGTATAAAAGGTGTAATTTTTAGGTGAAGGTTTAATTCCTCTATAATCTGCAAGATAAACAGACATACATGAGCCAACTGCCCTCAGGCACCCGGATTGCAGCACTGCGCAAACACAAAATGTTCTGCTTGGCGGAACAACAGCGGCTGTATGAAATAAACGAGGAGCAGCACTGGCTGGAGCTTCCAACATTGTTTACCCCAGGAGGGGGGAGGAGAATGAGGAGACGGGTTTTCTAGTCTACCTGACTGATCATACCCCACCCCTATAGTCAACCTGTGGTCATGCACGGGTCCAACAGAGTGCATGGGAAGCTGAACCTCCTATCAACCTCAGCTACAGCAGTCATCCAAGCCAACCAATGCTAGCCAGTTTTCTGTTCTTCAGGCTTCATGGGGGCCATGCTGGGGCCAGTGGGAGTACACAATGCCCCATCATTGGTGTCAGTGGGAGGAATAGTGCCCCATCATTGGTGTCAGTGGGAGGAATAGTGCCCAATCATTGGTATCAGTGGGAGTACACAATGCCCCATCATTGGTGTCAGTGGGAGGAGTAGTTTCCCATCATTCAGCTTCGGGTGTGGCTGCTGGAAGGTTCTCTGGCTGTGTGTCTGTTGCTGCTGCAGGTGATCTGTGTAAGAGGGGAGTGAGGTGAAATCCCTCCCAGCTCTCCTGGCCCCCTTCTGGGGAAGCCATGGAGGCCAGCAGGGCCTCTCCTGCTGGAGGCTCTCAGACATCCCCTGGGCGGATGGATGGCACCCCTGCTCCTGTGCAGCCCGTGGTTGGTGATCTCTCTGCACCTGGTGAGGATGAAGATGCTGGATCCATTCGGGAGCGAGTGGTGGCCGGGATCAAAGTCCTCAATAAGGAGAGAGACAAGCTCTACAAGCTTAGAGCTGATTTAAAGCGCCTGAGAAAGCAGCGTGAAGGCTTGTTCAGCAAGAACCGTGGATCCATGGATTCAGAGGTCCAATTAGCGAAAGTCCGTGTGGATCATCAAGAAACTATCGTGGCCATGATGGAAGGCAGGGATGGTCCCTTCAGGGAGAAGTTTTGCAATGAACGGAGGTTTGCAAAGATGGAGGTGGAGGAGGAGACCCCATGTTCTGACCCCCTTCCCCCTCAAGGTGAGGTAAGCAGCCCATTGCCATCTCAGGGCTCAGGAGGCATGTTGAAAGTTATACAGGTAATGGAGTCTCCAATGCAGGAAGATCAGCTGGTGTTTGGTGATGTGGAGGACTTACCTGAGAGTGTGCCTGATAAAGTAAAGTATATAAAGCCCCAGCTTACAGATAAAACAGTTTTTGTGCCTTTTAGCACCTTGCCTAATGATGGGTTTCCTAATGACACTCCAGGTGATTCCCCTATGCTCAGCAATGTTGTGCCTGCTGCTGATGTCTCTAAACAGGAAAAGTTGTGTTTAAGAAATGACATTTCTGCTGAAGAACCACAAAACCCAGAAGAGCCAATTAACCCCCCTTCTGCTGAGCTTAAAACTATTTCAGTCACTGTTGAACAGGACTCTACAGCGCAGCAGCAGGAAACATCTGGTACTGCATCAGAAACAGTTATCCCTAATAACATTGCAGGTGTGGTGGAACCCACCATTATATGTGGAACTGATAATGCTGCTTGTTTAGGCCAAGCTGGTAAAAATAATAATAGTAGTGTACCTGATAATGTGACATCAGTGTGGGGTCTTGGCCCTAATAAGCCTACATTTGCACAGGTGGTAAGCTGTGCTCCTGGCAATATCACCAAGCCAGGGTTACAATCAAGGAGGAGCTCTGCTTCTAATCAGGGTTTTCCCTCGCGGGCTGCCACTATGAGCACCATTGGATCTGGTATTGGATCTATGGCTTCTGCTGGGGGTCCAAGGCGGAACGTAGTCCTCCTTAAATGGGAAGGTGGTGCAGTCCCTCTAGCAAGGCGTATGGTGGTGGACCTGATCTTAGATATGGGTTTTGGGGCTAATGACCTATATGCCCTGATACATGTGGCTGGAAGCCGGGAATACACAGTTAGTTTCACCAGACCAGAGGGTCTTGACTTGTTCTGGGAACGATATATGGCTCGGTGCAGGTCAAGACCCGAATGGGAAGGTCTGGTGCCAGTGGCAGTTTCCCAAAGGTCAACAGTGAAGAAAATTACTATTGTCCTTACAAATGAGAGTGTTCCTGCTCGGGACTTAGAGGTCTGGTTGAGAAATTATGGGGATGTTTTGACCAGGCCGGATAAAATTCATGATGAGCGTGGCATCTGGACCGGGGGTTGGTCGGTAACGGTCAGGTTGGCTAGGGATGGGAATGTTGTCCGTCACCTGCCCTCCTCTGCTTTTATAGGGAGGGATAGGATGACTATTTTTTATCCCGGTCAGCCAAAACTGTGTCACCGCTGTGGAGAAAAGGGGCATTTTAGCTCCTCTTGTTCAGCACTGATCTGTTCAGTGTGTCGGGGACAGGGTCATGTGGCCAGGGACTGCACCCAGGCGATAAGGTGCAACCTGTGCCTGCGCCTTGGCCACCCCTACAGCCGATGTCCTGAAGCCTGGCATAATATGGATAGAGAGGTGATAGATGATCTGTTAAGGCTGGACAGGATGGAGGATGAGGCCCCTGTTGTACCACCCTCCTCTGCGGTGACTGACCCCCCTGGTCTTGTGCAGGATCCCTCCCTAGTCCCTGTGCCCACCCCTCCTGTATCTGTAAGTTTTCCTTCTGTGTCTGTCCCTGTGTCCCCCCAGCCTACTGTACCGGCTCCTCTTGTGTCAGAATCTGCCAAGTCTGTTCCCCCTGAGTCAGTTATTCCCGATCAGTCTTCCCTTCCTAAGTGTGACCTTAAAGAAGCCCCCCACCCACCAGGAGTGGTAGAGGGTACCAAAAAGGGTGCTGCTGCGGCTTCCTCTGTAAAGAAGTCTTCTGTGGAGACTTCAAAGAAGAAGAAGAAAACAAGAGATGAAAGCATCTCTGAATCTGACCTTCAGTACCTGGAGGAGAGAAGGAAGGTTGTGAGGCGGAAGAGACAGACGGTGAGGACGGAACAGGGACAGGATGCCTCAGTGACTGTCTCCAACCGTTCTAGGGCTTCTGCTTGGGATATCTCCTCATCTGGGGATTCTTCTGAGCAGAATTCAGAAATTGAAATGGAGTTGGAGGAGGCTTCAAGAAAGAGAGAGGCTTCTGGTGATGAGCAGCAGAGGGGAGCTAAGAAGCAATCCACCCAATAACCCAAATGGCGGTTCCCCCTCCGTTAAAATTGGTGACAATAAATGTCGCCAGCATTAAGTCGGTAAGAGCTCGTTCTATGGCCTTATTTTTGTTCAGCCAATTAGATGCTGAAATTTTATTTTTGCAGGAGACTAGGCTCACCTCCTTGGCAGATATTCATATGGCCAAGAGAGAGTGGAGGTATGGTCCATCTTACTGGTCTCTTGCGGCCGAGCCTTACGGCGGGGTGGCGGTGTTGTTTAAAACCGGCATGGTAACTGTCCGGCGGGTTATTGAGGTGGAGATTGGGAGATGTATGGTCTTAGACGTTCTTGTGGGAGGGCAGGACCTGCGCCTAATTAATATTTATGGGCCGCACACAAAGTGGGACAGGAAATGCCTTTTTACAAGGATCAAGCCATTTCTTTTTACATCCCGGCAAGTGGTTTTTGGAGGTGACTTTAATACTGTGACTAGGCCCAAGGACAGGAAGGACTTCAATGACCGGCTGGGATATGATAGCGTTTTTTTAAATAGTATGGTTAGGGATGCTGGTCTTGTGGATGTGCACATTAAGCACCTCCCGGATGACACAGGGTTCACCTTTCATCGAGGTAATAGTCAGAGTAGGATAGATAGGTTTTTTTTGAAGGAGGCCTCTGCTTTCTCACCCCCAGTGGTGCAGGCGGTGGAGTTCTCTGATCACTGTATGCTATCTGTGGTCTTGAATGCTTCAGATTTCCCTCAGAGGGGCAAAGGCATCTGGAGATTAAATTCGACTCTCCTTGAGGAAGAACATGTTAGACAATCCTTTGAGGAATTCTTGCAGGCACAGGTGACCATCCTGCACTTTTGTAGCAGCAAGGCTGAGTGGTGGGAGCTGACCAAAAAGAGGATTTCTGGATTCTTCAGGGGCCTAGCCAATAAAAAACAGTTTAATAGATACATGACCTACCAACGTTTGCGGAGGAAGCTGGATATTCTTGTCTCGAGAGGAGGAGATCCTGGGGCAATCTCTGAAGTGAAAATCCTCCTCAGGAAGTGTCAATATGACCGGCATACCTCTTTGGTTCTGGAGCGGGACTATGGGAAATACCACTCGCCTGACCCTTACCAGAACTGCAAACAGGGTGTAGCTGTTAAGATGGTCGTTGGCCTTAAGGATAGTACAGGTTCCTTGACAAAGTCCAGGTCAGGGATCCTGGAGGTCGTGAGGTCTTTTTATGCTGAACTTCTTGGGAGGAAGGAGCTTGACCGAGACAAGATGGAAAGCTTTTTGGACTCTATTCCAGGTCTAAATGGTGGAGATGTCCCTTTGATGAATTTGACAGAAGAGATCACAGTTGAAGAGGTGACGAGGGCAATTGAACAGCTTGCCATCAAGAAGTCACCTGGACCGGATGGTCTGACGGCTGAGTTTTACAAAGCCTTTAAGTCTATTCTGGCCCCACATTTGGTAGAGATTTTTAACAGTTGTCTTGCTGAGGGGTTGCTTCCCCCTTCCATGAGACACTCAGCTGTGATTCTTCTTTCAAAAGGTAAAGATCCTTCGATGATTGAGAATTGGCGCCCCATCAGCCTTCTCAATGTCGATAGAAAGGTGCTGGCGAAGATACTTTTCTGGCGCCTATCGGCAGTAGCAGAGTCTTTGCTTTCTCGCCATCAGCACTGTTCGATCCAGGGTAGGAGCACCTTCACAGCGGTTTTAGCTGTCCGGGAGGCCTTGGAGCAGTGCAGGGCTGCAGGCTGGGGAAAGTATCTACTGGCATTGGATCAGGCAAAGGCTTTCGATCGTGTCAACCATGAGTACCTGTGGTTGCTCTTTAGTAAGTACGGTCTGCCGGGTGGTTTTGTCGATTGGTTAAAAGTTTTGTATAAGGGGGCAGAGAGCTTCCCTCTTGTTAATGGTTGGGTTGGACAGTCCTTTGAGGTTGGTTCTGGGGTGCGCCAGGGTTGTCCGCTGAGTCCCCTGCTCTATGTGTTTGCAATCGACCCCTTCATCAGGAGGCTAGAGAGCAGCATGTTGTGTGGGGTACCAGTGGGAATCCCGGGTGAGCCGCCTTTGAGGGTTGTTGCCTATGCGGATGATGTGTCAGTGATTGTCACTGGGACAGATGAAGCGGAGGAGGTGGTCTCTCTGACATCACGGTACTCTGAAGCATCAGGCTCCAAGATCAATCAGGAAAAGAGTGAAGTTTTTTGGATGGGAAATGAAGGTGAGGGGTTTGATCTCCCGGACACTTTTCCAGTGCCCCAGGAAAAAATTAAGATATTAGGCATTGAATTTGGACCTGGCGATTATGGCCTCAAAAACTGGGAAGGCAGGCTGGAAGTTGCCAATACTAAGGTGGTCAGCTGGAAGAGATGGAAGTTATCTCTGAGGGAAAGGGTTGATCTGATTAAGACTTACCTGATACCGATCTTCTTGTATGTCAGCCCTGTCTGCATCTTGCCAGTGTCTCTCTATGCTAGGATCTATAGTGTGTTCTTCCAGATGCTGTGGGGGAACAGACTGAACCCCATCAAGAGGAATGTCACCTATCTATCCAGGAGGGAGGGTGGCTTAGGTATGGTCAACCCCGTTCTTTTCTTTTCACTGCTATTTCTCAAGTTTAACATTGGTAGTATGCTTGCAGTGGAACCTCCTGGATGGGCAGGCATGTTTAGATCTTGGTTTAGGCCTTTTCTGCGACTTTGGGAAGAAGGTGGCCAAGTGAAGAATCTCAGGGGTCATCGTGGTCAGCTCCCAGCCTATGTCGCTCCGTGTCTGAAGTTGCTGCGGCAGTGGCGACTGTCGGCTGAAGATCTCAGATCCGCTCCGAGGAAAGTCCTTATGAGCCGAGTCTTGAGTGAAGTCTTTCATGACCCACTGGCCTTAAGGGATTGCCCAGGCCCAATTTTGAGGGAAGGGTTAAGATTGATTAATTTGGCTAGAGTCCCCCTTAAATTCAGGGATCTGGCCTGGTTGTGCTTCCACGGGAGGCTCTATGTTCGGGGCAATTTGAAATTCCGCAGTGGGATGGATCGTGGTTGTCCTCGGGAGGAATGTGCAGGTGAGGAGGAGACTATGGACCATTTTCTGCTTCGTTGCCCTTTTAACATAGAGGTATACAAACAGGTGGGGCGGGCCCTCTGTGTTCCTTTCCTCTCCAGGCTGGGTTATGCTGAGTGGGTGTACGGAGCATTCAATACTGGTGGGGGCTTTTGTTTGGATACACTTTTTTTAGTTAGTTTAGTAGTCCGTTATTACACATGGAACGCACGGTGTCAGGTCACCCTTCGGCGTAAAATCCTTCCTGTTCAGGTGGTGGTGTGTGACATTCTGCATGAGGTGGGGAAGATTCGGGCGCTTGAGAGAGACAAGTGGGGTCAGAGGGCTTGGCTGAAGGCGTGGAGGGGTTTCAAGCCTCCCTGACTGCCAGGAGTCTCTTTCCCGGGTGTGGCTTTCTGTCTCTTATCACCCTAGATTTTTTCTTAATGCTCAGTTTTTGATAAATGGCTGCATACATAGGTGATGGGTTGTGCCTCTTAGGCCCTCTCTGCTGCTTTATGTAAATAGTTTTCTAAGAATGTTGGAAGTGGATTATGTATATACTGTATATATTCTGCACATGGATGTGAATTCCTTTGTTTTTTTTTTTTGTTGGAATATTGTACTATAGTTCTGTTTTTTACTTTTGTATAAAATATGTTGCTTGATTCTTTTCAATAAAAGATCAATAGTGCCCCATCATTGGTGTCAGTGGGAGGAATAGTGCCCAATCATTGGTATCAGTGGGAGGAATAGTGCCCAATCATTGGTGTCAGTGGGAGGAATAGTGCCCCATCATTGGTGTCAGTGGGAGGAATAGTGCCCCATCATTGGTGTCAGTGGGAGGAATAGTGCCCCATCATTGGTGTCAGTGGGAGGAATAGTGCCCCATCATTGGTGTCAGTGGGAGGAATAGTGCCCCATCATTGGCGTCAGTGAGAGGAATAGTGCCCCATCATTGGTGTCAGTGGGAGGAATAGTGCCCCATCATTGGTGTCAGTGGGAGGAATAGTGCCCCATCATTGGTGTCAGTGGGAGGAATAGTGCCCCATCATTGGTGTCAGTGGGAGGAATAGTGCCCCATCATTGGTGTCAGTGGGAGGAATAGTGCCCCATCATTGGTATCAGTGAGAGGAGTAGTGCCCCATCATTGGTGTCAGTGTGGAGGAATATTGCCCCATCATTGGTGTCAGTGGTAGGAATAGTGCCCCATCATTGGTGTCAGTGGTAGGAATAGTGCCCCATCATTGGTGTCAGTGGTAGGAATAGTGCCCCATCATTGGTGTCAGTGGTAGGAATAGTGCCCCATCATTGGTGTCAGTGGGAGGAATAGTGAATCGCAAAATAGGGCCTGGTCATTAAGGGGGCAAATCCTTCCGGTCCAGAAGTGGTTAAGATTACATCCATTCTATAACCAATGGGATGACATTTACTTTTTTACCAATACCATTTAGAAATTAAATCTCTCCACTAATATACCCCTTAAGAAAGGCAGCTGTGCCTGAAACGCGTCGGGTTGGAGGATTTCCATATGTATATCACGCATCAGTGATTCACACCGTATACCAATTTACATTCTATGTGGTTTTAGGATTGTTTTCATACCCATGTAGTTTTTTTTTTTTTTTTTTTTGTATGTCATGCATTTCTATGTAACTAATTTTTTGTCATTATCTTTTGTATATTTCTATCTTATGATCGGTTTTTACTTACAACCAATAAATTAATATTTTTTACCTTATTTGGAAGTGTGGTTGCCTATACAGTCCCATCCTCAGGGTGATCCATTTGTTATTCAGTTTTAGTGAATCTCCCTCAAAGGCTGCTGAGAGCCAAATGTCTATTATGGGCCGCGGGCATAAGAAGGATTGCTGCCAGTCTTCTTCTAGAAGTGAGCCAATACCTGGGGTAGCTCTGGTAGAACCTCCTCCAGACTCTCGGTAACCCGGTATTACTGCGGACAGGTATCCCTGCCAAGCATCACCACCCAGCCAGACCACAACCTTATCAATACTGCTGGGGCAGACAGCTGAGGGTAAGGGGGGGGGGGGCGGGTATAGCTGAGGGTAAAGGGGAGGTATAGCTGAGGGTAAGGGGGGGGTATAGCTGAGGGTAAAGCGCGGGTATAGCTTAGGGTAAGGGGGGGGGTATAGCTAAGGGTAGAGCGGGGGTATAGCTTAGGGTAAGGGGGGTATGGCTGAGGGTAAGGGGGGGTATAGCTGAGGGTAAGGGGGGGTATAGCTGAGGGCAAGGAGGGGGGGTATAGCTGAGGATAAGGGGGGGGTATATTTTCTTTCCACCTGTTGTTGCTATGATAGAGAATGGTGTTACCTGTAATAGACTCCAATGTGCCCCTCTTCTATTTTGTGGATGGCTGAGAAGAGAGCAGCTGCAGTAAATGCGACCCCGAGGGCAGCGAAAGCTCCGATATGGGACATCCTCAGAGCGCTGGAAGACATAAAACAAAGGAAACCTAAATATACAATGCAGAGGTGTCCGTATACTTCCACCTGTGTATATACGATTTTCATACAGTTATACATACAGTACAGATCACAGCCTAAACTATAAAAGTTATCCTTTTCCCAAAAAATTAATAAGTTCATTACTGACAGAACAGCGGTCTGCCGTGTTTACAATGGATCGCAGGTGCCCGGCGGCAATCGTGGCCGCCGGACCCGCTCATTGGCTCCCCCTGTGGCCAATGGGCCGACCTGCCGCAGTAAAACTACAGCGGCTGGTTGGCAAGCGATTAATGAGATCCCAGTCTTAGTCCGTAGGGTTCAATATTGAGTTGGCCCACCCTTTGCAGCTATAACAGCTTCAACTCTTCTGGGAAGGCCGTACACAAGGTTTAGGAGTGTCTATGGGAATGTTTCACCATTCTTCCAGAAGCGCAATTGTGATTTTACATAGTTGGTGAGGTTGAAAAAAGACATCAGTCCATCCAGTTCAACCTATGATGTGTGTGTGTGTTTGATGTTAACCGTACATTGTATACCCCTGTATGGTGTACATTGTATACCCCTGTATGGTGTACATTGTATATCCCCTGTATGGTGTACATTGTATATCCCCTGTATGGTGTACATTGTATACCCCCTGTATATTGTACATTGTATACCCCCTGTAGGGTGTACATTGTATACCCCCTGTAGGGTGTACATTGTATACCCCCTGTATGTTGTACATTGTATACCCCTGTAGGGTGTACATTGTATACCCCCTGTAGGGTGTACATTGTATACCCCCTGTATGTTGTACATTGTATACCCCTGTATGTTGTACATTGTATACCCCTGTATGTTGTACATTGTATACCCCTGTATGTTGTGGTCTTTAAGGTGCCCATCTAATAGTTTTTTGAAACTATCGATGCTCCCTGCTGATACGACTGCTTGTGGAAGAGAATTCCACATCCTTACTGCTCTGACAGTGAAGAACCCCTTACGCACTTTAAGGTTAAACCGTTTTTCCTCTAGCTTTAGTGAGTGGCCACGTGTCTTATTGTATTCCCTTTCTCTGAAAAGTTTGTTCCTTATGCTAGGGTCACCAGTACAGTATTTGTACATTGATATCATATCCCCCCTCAATCGTCTCTTCTCCAGAGAGAATAAGTTCAGTGCTTGTAGTCTTTCCTCATAGCTGATGTCCTCCATTCCCCTAATTATTTTTGTGGCCCTTCTCTGGACTTTCTCCAGTTCCAGCACATCCTTCCTGAGGACCGGTGCCCAGAACTGGACAGCATACTCCAGATGTGGCCGGACCAGAGTCTTGTAGAGTGGGAGAATAATCTCTTTATTTCTGGAGTGAATCCCCTTTTTTATACATCCCAGTATTCTGTTGGCTTTGCTTGCAGCGGCTTGGCATTGCATGTGACTGCCAAGCCTGTTGTCTACCAGTACCCCCAGGTCCTTTTCCATCTTAGATTCACCCAGAGGTTCCCCCCCTAGTGAGTAGCTTGCTTTCTGGTTTCTGGCCCCCAAGTGCATTACTTTACATTTTTCAACATTAAACCTCATCTGCCATGTAGTTGCCCACCCCGTTATTTTGTTCAGATCCGCTTGTAAGGTTTCCACATCCTGCATAGAAGATATTGGCATGCTTAGTTTAGTATCATCCGCAAATACTGAGATTGTACTAGATATCCCCTCCTCTAGATCATTTATGAATAAATTAAACAGGATTGGTCCCAGGACAGAACCCTGGGGGACCCCACTTTCCACACCCGCCCAATCCGAGTACTCCCCATTAATCACCACCCTCTGTACTCTCCCCTGGAGCCAGTTCTCTATCCAGCTAGGTACCTTATGGTCCATACCTATGTTGAACGAGAAGACCTGGCTGGCAGTCACCCAAGTCCTCCCAAAAGGTGTTCTATCAGGTTGAGGTCAGGACTCTGTGCAGGCCAGTCAAGTTCCTCCACCTCAAACTCGCCTCATCCATGTCTTTATGGACCTTGCTTTGTGCACTGGTGTGCAGTCGTGTTGGAACAGGAAGGGGCCATCCCCAAACTCCTCCCACAAAGTTGGCAGCATGAAATTGTCCAAAATGTCTTGGTATGCTGACACCTTAAGAGTTCCCTCCACTGGAACTAAGGGGCCAAGCCCAACGCCATAAAACAACCCCCACACCACAATCCCCCCTACACCAAATGATCAGGACCAGTGCACAAAGCAAGGTCCATAAAGACATGGATGAGCGAGTTTGGGATGGAAGAACCTTACTGGCCTGCAGAGTCCTGACCTCAACCCGATAGAACAACTTTGGGATGATTTAGAGCAGAGACTGTGAGCCAGGTCTTCTCTCCAACATCAGTGCCTGATCTGGCAAATGCGCTTCTGGAAGAATGGTCAAAAGAGTTGAAGCTGTTATAGCTACAAAGGGTGGACCAACTCAGTATTGAACCCTACGGACTAAGACTGGGAGGCCATTAAAGTTCATGTGTGTGTAAAGGCCGGCGTCCCAATACTTTTATACAGTATCTCACAGAAGTAAGTACACCCCTCAGATTTTTGTAAATATTTTATTCTATCTTTTCATGTGACAACACTGAAGAAATGACACTTTGCTACAATGTAAAGTAGTGAGTGTACAGCTTGTATAACAGTGTAAATTTGCTGTCCCCTCAAAATAACTCAACACACAGCCATTAATGTCTAAACCGCTGGCAACAAAAGTGAGTACACCCCTAAGTGACAATGTCCAAATTGGGCCCAAAGTGTCAATATTTTGTGTGGCCACCATTATTTTCCAGCACTGCCTTAACCCTCTTGGACATGGAGTTCACCAGAGCTTCACAGGTTGTCACTGGAGTCCTCTTCCCCTCCTCCATGATGACATCACAGAGCTGGTGGATGTTAGAGACCTTGCGCTCCTCCACCTTCTGTTTGAGGATCCCCACAGATGCTCAATAGGGTTTAGGTCTGGAGACATGCTTGGCCAGTCCATCACCTTTACCCTCAGCTTCTTTAGCAAGCCAGTGGTCATCTTGGAGGTGTTTGGGGTCGTTATGTTGGAATATTGCCCTGCCCCCCAGTCTCTGAAGGGAGGGGATCATGCTCTGCTTCAGTATGTCACAGTACATGTTGGCATTCATGGTTCCCTCAATGATCTGTAGCTCCCCAGTGCCGGCAGCACTCATGCAGCCCCAGACCATGACACTCCCACCACCATGCTTGACTGTAGGAAGACACACTTGTCTTTGTACTCCTCACCTGGTTGCCCCCACACATGCCTGACACCATCTGACACCAAATAAGTTTATCTTGGTCTCATCAGAGCACAGGAGATGGTTCCAGTAATCCATGTCCTTAGTCTGCTTATCTTCAGCAAACTGTTTGCTGGCTTTCTTGTGCATCATCTTTAGAAGAGGCTTCCTTCTGGGATGACAGCCATGCAGACCAATTTGATGCAGTGTGCGGCGTATGGTCTGAGCACTGACAGGCTGACCCCTCCCCCACCCCTTCAACCTCTGCAGCAATGCTGGCAGCACTCATACGTCTATTTCCCAAAGACAACCTCTGGGTATGACGCTGAGCACGTGCACTCAACTTCTTTGGCCGACCATGGTGAGGCCTGTTCTGAGTGGAACCTGTCCTGGTAAACCGCTGTAGGGTCCTGGCCACCGTGCTGCAGCTCAGTTTCAGGGTCTTGGCAATCTTCTTATAGCCTAGGCCATCTTTATGTAGAACAACAATTCTTTTTTTCAGATCCTCAGAGAGTTCTTTGCCATGAGGTGCCATGTTGAACTTCCAGTGACCAGTATGAGAGAGTGAGAGCGATAACACCAAATTTAACACACCTGCTGCCCATTCACACCTGTGACCTTGTAACACTAACGAGTCACATGACCCCAGGGAGGGAAAATGGCGAGTTTCCAGTGGTTTAGACATTAATGGCTGTGTGTTGAGTTATTTTGAGGGGACAGTAAATTTACACTGTTATACAAGCTGTACACTCACTACTTTACATTGTAGCAAAGTGTCATTTCTTCAGTGTTGTCACATGAAAAGATAGAATAAAATATTTACAAAAATGTGAGGGGTGTACTTACTTTTGTGAGATACTGTATGTTAGGTGTATGAGTGTATAAGGTAGGTGTCCATGATATACATTAGCTGTATGAGGTAGGTGTATGAGGTAGGGGTCTATGATATACATTAGATGTATGAGGTAGGTGTATGAGGTATGAGGTAGGTGTATGAGGTATGAGATAGGTGTATGAGGTATGAGATAGGTGTATGAGGTAGGTGTATGAGGTATGAGGTAGGTGTATGAGGTATGAGGTAGGTGTATGAGGTATGAGAGAGGTGTATGAGGTATGAGAGAGGTGTATGAGGTATGAGAGAGGTGTATGAGGTATGAGAGAGGTGTATGAGGTATGAGAGAGGTGTATGAGGTATGAGAGAGGTGTATGAGGTATGAGAGAGGTGTATGAGGTAGGTGTATGAGGTAGGTGTCCATGACACAGGAAGTACACATTGCAGTGGTGATTCTTCCTCTCGCTGGGAATGGATAATGCAGTAAAATGGCAGTTGGTCGCACAGCAGCCTGAAAAAGGGAAACCTGTTTACAGTAAATCAGCGGCGCCGAGCCGCAGCGCCTGCACCCCCTCCCCCCTCTTCACAAGCGGTGTGATTGCTATATGCCGAGAGAACTCCAAAAATCAATATGGGAGGCGTCAGCTCCTATTGATCATCCAACAAATGAATCAGGCGACTGATTTATGAGCGGCGGGGCGACTCGATATCAGTCATTGTTC
Source organism: Pelophylax lessonae (assembly GCF_965119305.1). Taxonomy (NCBI): domain Eukaryota; kingdom Metazoa; phylum Chordata; class Amphibia; order Anura; family Ranidae; genus Pelophylax; species Pelophylax lessonae. Next base: position 7,975,471 of record NC_138771.1, on the reverse strand, counting down.
TGTCGCACGGCCGCTGTGTTCTCTTCCAGCCGCTCAGTCTAAGTGTTATTTGCTCTGACAAACCTGAATGGGATGCAGACGGCTCCTGTCCATAGCAATTACAATGAGCGCAGGTCACATCATCATAGAGGGAAGAGCGCCCCCACATGCACTCCCTCCGCCATGACACCTCCTTTCATGGCAATGCATGCTGGGACTCTATAGCCTGGTACAAACACAATCCCCCAAAAAGTTGGGGCGCTGTGTAAAATCTATATAATAAATAGAAATGAAATGATCTGCAAATTTCATAAACCCGGATTTTATTCACAACAGAAAATACATATGAAATGTTTAACTGCTTGCCAACATTTACTGCTGGGGGGGGCTCTCTCCTGTACGTCACAGTGAACTTCCTGGTTTAGAGGCGCGCACCCCCCCCCCCCCCGTGCTGATCTGTAGTGTCCAACTTTGTCAGCAGGTTACAGCCAACCATTTTGGCTGTATACCTGCTGATCGGCTGTGGCCAATCACAGCACAGAGATCTGCGTGTTTGTAAACGCCCAGATTCTGGCTGGATTCCTCCCTGCTTTCAGTACCATTCAGAACTTAGATCAGGGATCCTCAAACTACGGCCCTCCAGCTGCTGGGGAACTACACGTCCCATGAGGCATTGTAAAACCCTTGACAGTCACAAAGATGACTAGGCATGATGGGAATTTTTAAATTGCAATTAGTCTGTGTATAAATAGTCAGTTTGTTAGCTCTCATGTGAATGCACTGAGCAGGCTAGATACTGAGCCATGGGGAGCGGAAAAGAACTGTCAAAGGGCCTGCGTAACAAGGTACTGGTACTTTATAAAGATGGTAAAGGATATAAAAATATATCCAAAACCTTGAATGTACCAGTCAGTACTGTTCAATCACCTATTAACCACTTAAGTCCCGGAAGATTTTACCCCCTTCCTGACCAGGGTTTTTTTTGCGATTTTTTACTGCGTGACTTTAACGGACAATTGCGCGGTCGTGCGACACTGTACCTAAACGAATTTCACGTCCTTTTTTTCCCTCAAACAGAGCTTTCTTTTGGTGGTATTTGATCACCTGTGCGATTTTTTGATCATGCGCTATAAACAAAAAAAGAGCGTAATTTTTGCAAAAATAACAATATTTTTCATATTTTTTATATGAAATTCCCCCCTAAAAAAATGTAAAAATCAAAATTTTTTAACATTTTCGGCCAAATTGTTTTATGCTACATATGTTTGGTAAAAAAAAAAAAAAAACGCAAAAAGCGTATTTTGATTGGTTTGCGCAAAAGTTATCGAGTTTACTAACAAAGGGAAAGATTTTTGTCATTTTTGGTGTTTTTATTTTTTTAACGAGTAATGGCGGCGATCTGCGATTTTTTTTGCGGTACTGCGACATTGCGGCGGACAGATCGGACCCTTGACTGACATTTTTGACACTTTTGGGGGTACCAGTGACATTACTGCAGTAATCAGTGCTATATATATGCACTGTTACTGTAAAAATGACACTGGCAGGGAAGGGGTTAACTGTATTGGAGAGGGAGGGGTTAAGTGTGTCCTAGGGGCGTGATTCTAACTGTGCAGGGACATTGCTATTGGTGTAAAAACAAAGATCAACGGTCCTACATAGTAGAACCGTCTGATCTTCATTTTTACACAGGGGAGAATGACAGGCGGCTTGTTTACATAAGCCGCTCTGCCTTTCTCCCGCTCTACCGACGATCGTAGTGTGACCGGCGGACATCGGGTCCGCCGGTCACACGCCCGCACTCCTCCCTGAACGAGCCGAGGCGGGCGCGCGCTCGTCCGCTATTGGCTCTAATACAAGTGACAGGCGAGCAACATAGACCTACGTTACTCTGCCTGGCCGGGGCTGACTGCCGCAACCGGTTAAAGCGGCTCTTCAGTCATTTTTTTTTATCTTTCCTTCTATTAAATCCTCTGCCTTTGTTGTTTTAACTTTAAATAGTAAAACATTGTTTTCTGCCAGTAAATACCTTACACAGCCCACTTCCTTTCTTGTCTGGTAATTAGTCTACGCCAGGGATCCTCAAACTACGGCCCTCCAGCTGTTGCGGAACTACACATCCCATGAGGCATTGTAAGACTCTGACATTCACAGACATGACTAGGCATGATGGGAGTTGTTGTTCCTGAACAACTGGAGGGCCGTAGTTTGACGACCCCTGCGCTGGCCAGTTCTGTAAAATCAGCACACATACACTTCCTAGGCACACAGTTAACCCCCTTAACCACTTTAAGCCCCGGAGGATTTGGCTGCTCAAAGACCAGGCCCTATTTTGCGATTCGGCACTACGTGACTTTAACAGACAATTGTGCGGTCGTGCGACGCTGTACCCAAAGTTGACGTCCTTTTTTCCCCACCAATAGAACTTTCTTTTGGTGGTATTTGATCACCTGTGCGATTTTTATTTTTTGCACTATAAAACAAAAAAAAAAAAAAGCGACAATTTTGAGAAAATAACAATAATTTTCACATTCTTTTATATTAATTTCTCAAAAATAAGAAAATGTAAAAACCTAAATTTTTTTTAACAATTTTAGGCCAATTTAGTTTCTGCTACATATTTTTGGTAAAAAAATAAAAAAAAATAAATAAAAAAAAAAAAAAAAATCGCAATAAGTGTATTTTGATTGGTTTGTGCAAAAGTTATCGCGTTTACTAACTAAGGGAAAGATTTTTGTCATTTTTATTGTTGTTTTTTTACTAGTAATGGCGGCGATCTGCGATTTTTTGCGGGACTGTGACATTGCGGCGTCACATTCTGCTATATAACATTCCCAAAATTTTTTTTTTTTTTTTTAACATTTTAGGCCAATTTAATTTCTGCTACATATTTTTGGTAAAAAAAAAAAAAATCAAAAAAAAAAAATCGCAATAAGCGCATTTTAATTGGTTTGCGCAACAGTTATCGCGTCTACTAACTACGGGAAATATTTATGTAATTTTTATCTTTTTTTTTTTTGCGGGACTGCGACATTGCGGCGGACAGATCGGACCCCTGACTGACATTTTTGACACTTTTGGGGGTACCAGTGACATTACTACAGTAATCAGTGCTATACATATGCACTGTTACTGTAATAATGACATTGGCAGGGAAGGGGTTAACAGTATTGGTGATCAAGGGGTTAAATGTGTCCCTTGGGGCGTGATTCTAACTGTCAGGGGGCGTGGCTTGTGAAGTAATCACAGAGACATGCGATCCTATATAGCAGGATCACATAGCCTCTGTGATCACTTCAGGGAGAATGACAGACGGCTGTGTTTATATCAGCCGTCTGTCCTTCTCTCACTACTGCGGGAGATCGCGAGTGGCCGGCAGCCATCGGAGCCGCCTGTCACACGCACTGGCTCCCCGGCTGACGAGCGGGAGGGTGGGAGCGCGCCTCAGTCGGCGCAGGATTGCCCCCTAGCTTCTCTCAGGCGAGCGCCGTACATGTACAGGGTTTTGCCTGGGAGAGCCGTACATCTGCGGCAGTCGGCAAGTGGTTAATTGCCCTCCTGATCCCCCCGGTCACCCAGCCGGTGTGATTATTACAGTGTACAGCAGGGCTTGACAAATTTGCTTGGAATTTAGGAGCCAGCTAAAAAAAGTAAGGAGACGTGTTTTATTTTTTTGCGCATGCCAAATGGCCGGCTGATGTTGCCTGGCATTGGGCCCGTGTGTACTTGGCTTGATGGTGTGATGGGCAGCGGCTCACTAGGGAAGGAAAGTGCAGTAAGGTGGGGGGGGGGGGTGATAGGAGATCCTGCACCCCATGCCACCTTAGGCCCCTCTCATACGGCCCCTCTGCTAAGCCGAATCCGCTTGCTCAGCATCAATTTCTCCACTAATCCTCGCTGAGCAGGCGGGTGACCGGTCCGTGTCCGCTCCGCTATGCAGAGAGAACACTGACACAGCCCCGCTCTCCTCTATGGGGAAATCGGATGGAAATGGATGCCTGTCTGATTCAATCCGATGCCATCTGATTCGATCCTCGGACGGATGAAAAGTAGGACCACCATCCGTCTGTTTTTGGTGGACAGGATGGGATGGCGGCGGTTGTCAGCGGACATTCACTGATCCATAGAGGAGACTGGAGGGTCCAATCAGGTCTGCCTGAAAAACCAACAGGCGGACCTGATCTGACGTGATCTGAAATTAAAGCTGAAAGTCTGCAGTTAAAGCACATCATGTTTGTTTAACCACTTCCCGCCCGCCCTATAGGCGATTGACGGCGGGAAAGTGGTTGCATTATCCTGACTGGACGTCATATGGCGGCGGCAGGATAATGCGCTATGCGCGCCCCCGGGGGCGTGCAGACCGGCGATCAGTGGTGTGGTGTGTCACACTGATACACCGCATCTCCGATCTCGGCAAATAGCCTTCTGATTTAGGCTCTTTAACATGTGACCAGCTGTGTCCAATCATACCTGGTCACATAGTACACAGGAAGAGCCGTTGATCAGCTTTCCTCAGTTCGTGCCTGATAGGGGGGGGGGGGTCTGTGCTGGTAATCAGAGCATTGATTACCAGTGCAGATCATTGGGGGGGGGGTCCACTAGAACCAACAGGGATGCCCACCCATGACCCCAGGGATGCCCACCCATGCCCACCAGTGACGGCAATCAGGGCTCAGGGAGCCCGTCAGTGCCCTCCCCATCAGTGCTGCCCACCAGTGCCCATCATTGCCATCTATCAGTGGCCCCCACCAGTGCACATTATTGCCCACCAGTGCTGCCTATCAGTGCCCATCAGTGGCACCTATTAGTGGCGCCTATCAGTGCCCATCAGTGCCATCTATCAGTTCCCCCCCACCAGTGCACATTATTGGCCACCAGTGCTGCCTATCAGTGCCCATCAGTGCTGCCAATCAGTGCCCACCAGTGCCACCTATCAGTGCTGCCTATCAGTGCCGCATATTCGTGCCACCCCATCAGTGCCTGTCAGTGTGTCCTCATCAGTGCAGGAAAAAACTGATCTATTTACAAAATTGTATAACATAACATTTTTTTTTCAAACTTTTCGGTAAATTTTTATTTGTTTAGCAAAAAAGAAAAAACCTTGCGGTGATCAAATACCACCAAAAGAAATCTCTATTTGTGGGGGGGGGGGGGGGGGGGGGGGGGGGGGGAGGACAAATTTGGTTTAGGTACAGTGTTGCATGACCGCGCAATTATCGTTCAAATTGCAACAGCGATAAAAGCTGAAAATTGGCCTGGGCAGGAAGGGGGTGAAAGTGCCCGGTATTGAAGGGGTTAATTTCAAATCCATTGTGGTGGTGTATAGAGCCAAAGAGATTAGAATTGTCTATGTCCCAATATTTATGGACCTGACTGTAGCTACAAGTTCACTCCCTGCCGTGGTGGTGATGCTTTGCTTCGTGCCCCTGGCAAAGTTTCCCCAACATGTAGAGATCAACAGGCGGCAACCCCACCACAGGCTACACAAATGGAGGGGCTCTGCAACCTGGTGCAATGATGGCACAAATGGGGCGTCAAATCACTTCCTGTCAGTAACCCCTGAAGAGCGATCAGAACAAAGATCGGGCGTCAGAGGAAAAGGAGATTTAGACTCCTAATTCCATCCTTATACAAGCTGAAGCCCATATGATAAACATGGAGGCCACCATTGCCAATTTCTCCTTCTGTGAATGCCAATCTATGACCCAATGGCATCAATTGCCTGTAAACCAGAAGAAGAATGTAGATGAGGAGTGCCAGCTTCACTTGTCCCATATCTGTGGTGGGTAAAGACCAGGGCTTTATTTTCAGCTGGAAATTGGTGGATCTCAGTTCTACCACCTCTTGCTCAGGCCCTCTCCTCCCGACTCACCGCTATCACTTCCAGCTTCTGTGCTTACCATTGACAGCTTCTCTCCCAACGGCTCCAACAGATCCGATCCCCAGAGAGGCTTCCACTGAGTGCGGATGGAGACAAGCGGGATGCAAGTACCCGGGGTGGTGCCCAGGTGCAGTGCAGATCCCGACACCCCCCACTGGATGATCTCCATGCAAGAGCCACCTACAGTGTGCCAGGAGGTACTGAGCCCAGAGCCAGCTGGGTTCTTCAGCCCAATACAGCAACACCAGTAAGACATGCGGAAGATGGCGGAGCTTTTAACCGACCGCTCACTGAGCTGCTACTGCGGTAAAATGTTTGATCAAGAAGAAAGTGACCGCACTCCGAAATGAAAATCAAACAGGAGTGTATTTATTCCACATCAAAAATAGGCATCAAAACTACGGTAATGAGTAGCGACATTCCTAGTCGTGAAACGCGTCTACCTATTGTCCTATGTCTCACAGTTTGTAGTTTTGACGCCTATTTTTGATGTGGAATAAATGCACTCCTGTTTGATTTTCATTTCGGAGTGCGGTCACTTTCTTCTTGATCAAACAGTTTCTGGATTACGGATCCGACCAGCACCTGATACCTATCTCACCTGGAGCGGTCTCTGCTTCAGTTTGGACTTCAACACTGCGGCAAAGTGGCTCGTTATCGTCCAGCGACGTAGACTTACGTTGCTGGATTCCCCCCCTGTGTCTGAATACAGCGGGAGAGAGCCTCCGGCGGCGCCAAGTGCGGGAGGAACCCAGCGACGTAGGTCTACGCCATTGGACGATAACGAGCCACTTTCCCGCAGTACCAGCTCAGTGAGCGGTCGGTTAAAAGCTCCGCCATCTTCCACATGTCTTACTTGTCGGTAGGGATGCACCGAAATGAAATTCTTGGCCGAAGCCGAAGCCGAATAATAATGAAATGTTTGGCCGAAGGCCGAAGGCCGAATACCGAACGCGGTGTTTCGCATTTTTTCCATTTATTTTGCCAATTTTTTGTCCTCTCTCTTGTCCTCTCATGTCTCTCTCTCTCTCTTGTCCTCTCATGTCTCTCTCTCTCTCTCTCTTGTCCTCTCATGTCTCTCTCTCTAAATGTTACTGTAGGGAATGGGATTCAGTGCACACTGCAGCCTTGTACCATAGGGTTAATGTTAGTGACACTGTAGGGATTGGGAAGAATGCTGGGAATTGAAATCAGGAAGCATGCAGGCAGCCTTGTAAATTTTAATTGCAGATACAGGGCACTGGGCAGGTCAGGGTTAATATGGTAACATCAATTACTCAGTGACAGTCAGTCAGTGTCAGCGTGGACTCGATCAGATTATACAGTGACAGAGTCTCTCATAGTGGTGGTAGTAGGAGGCTGGAGGTGGACTAGTAGGAGCCTGGAAAGGAGCACAGCCGCATACATACATTACTCACTCGTGCACTGCAGCCCGCCCACACATTCAGTGAGTCTTACTCTCCTCCCTAGTTTTTTCAATGGCACATTCAGGAAGCCAATCACGCCGTGAGTAGCGGCACAGCGGAACCAATCAGGTGTGCAGGCACGCGTGATTGGTTCGCTGTGCAGCTAATCATGGCGTGATTGGCTTCCTGAATGTGCCATTGAAAAAACTAGGGAGGAGAGTAAGACTCACTGAATGTGTGGGGCGGGCTGCAGTGCACGAGTGAGTAATGTATGTATGCTCACCGCTGAAGTGTCCCGGCTTCCCCTGCCTAACACGGAAGTCTGTGAGTCCTCCTGTCCTCCTCCGAGTCCCTTCCCCCTGTAAATATCGTGACCTCGGCGATGTGAATATCGCCTACGGCCACAGAACGATAGTCGATATCATATCGACTATCGTTCAGCCCTATTGTTCGGCACAAAATTATTCGGCCTTTTGACTTATTCGGCCGAACACCGAAAGTGCTATTTCTTCTATTTTCGGCCGAATAATGTTCGGCCGCCGAATAATGTTCGGCCGCCGAATATTCGGTGCATCCCTACTTGTCGGGCCAGGGGAGGAGAGGTGGTGATCACCGCCGCTCTTCCCCGATCGCCGGGGATCGAGTGAGGAAATCCGCCCACTTGTGTAAACAAAGTGGACGGATCTCCTATGTGACAAGCAGGGACAGATTACAGGATTCAGCATAGCTCAACCTGCGATCTGTGCCTGTGTCACACAGTCCCCTCCCCCCACACACGTCAGTAAGCATGAGGCACGCATTTAACCCCTTGATCACCAATAAAGTTAACCCCTTCCCTGCCAGTGTCATTAGTACAGTGACAGTGCATATTTATAGCACTGATTACTGTAGTAATATCACTGGTCCCCCAAAAGTGTCAGTTAGGGGTCCGATCTGTTCGCCACAATGTTGCAGTCCTGCAAAAAAAAAAAAAAAACGCAGATCGCCGTCATTACTAGTAAAAAAAAAATAAACAATAAAAATGACATAAATCTTTCCCATAGTCAGTAAACGCGATAACTTTTGCGCAAACCAATCAAAATACGCTTAGTGCCCGTTCACATACGAGCGATGCTACTTCGCACCGCGACCTCCGAGGTCGCGGTGCGAGCAGCGCGCCGCAACCTCCGAGGTCGCGGTGCGAGCAGCGCGCCGCAACCTAGGAGCGGCCGCCACGGACTTCATAACATTGAAGTCTATGGCGGTCGCCCCAAAGAAGCTCCGAACCCTTTTTCTAAGTCGGAGCGACTTGTGTCGCTCCTACTAGAATGGGGTCCGCAGCTTCCCTATGGGAGGCGACCTACGGCGACCTGTGAGGCGACCAGGTCGCCTCACAGGTCGACCTAGTGTGAACCGGGACTTATTGTGATTTTGTTTACCAAAAATAAGTAGAAGAAAACAAATTGGCCGAAAATGTTAAAAAAACTTTGATTTTTAATTTTTTTTGGGGGAATTTCATATAATCAGAATGTAAAAAATATTGTTCTTTTTTTCAAAAATTAAAACTCGCAGAGGTGATCAAATACCACCAAAAGAAAGCTCTATTTGTGGGGGGGGGGAAACATCAATTTTATTTGTGTACAGCATCGCACGACCGCGCAATTGTCCGTTAAAGTAACGCAGTGCTGAATCGCAAAATATAGCCTGGTCAGGAATGGGGTAAAATCTTCAGGACTTAAAGCGGTTAAAAATACGCTCATTGAGAATTTTTTTGCCAAAGACATGTAGCTAAATACATTTTGGACTAAATATATGACAAAAATTGAATATATTGGATATTTTTTAACTGTCAAAAGTAGAAAATGTCAATTTTTTCGCAAAATTTTCGCTCTTTTTATTAATAGCGCAAAAAATGAAAAGCGCACAGGTGATCAAATACCAGCAAAAGAAAGCTCTGTTTGTGGGAAAAAAGGACGTAAATTTCGTTTGGGTACGGCGTTGCATGACTGCGCAATTGTCAGTTAAAGTCACGCAGTGCCGAGTTGCAAAAAGTGGCCTGGTCATTGAGCAGCAAAATCTTCCGGGGCTAAAGTGGTTAATGTACTTATTTACACCTTGCACTTTATTTTTTGGGAGTTGCAAAAAGTGGCCTGGACGTAAAGCAGGAAAATCCTCCGGTTGTAAAGCGGTTAAGGAGGGAAGGAGAAGGTGGGGCAGTGGAGGAGGGGTTGCATGCCGAGGTCAGCGCTGAAGAGGGGTGGGGAGGGGGTGGAGCTGTGAAAGAAGGGCCACAGCGCTTTGGTCACTTGTTTGAAATCCTCTGTGGATCTTCCCCCGATTATTTTAGAACAAGAGCTGTGAACTGGAATTTGTGTTTTCCATTTTGAAGAGACTTCATGACAGTTGATAATCCTCCGCACCCTCGGGGCGGTGGTGGAGTTCCTGCACCGATTCTCTGAGAAGAAAAGCCCCGGTCAGAACTATGGGGGGCAGCGATGGCGGCCTCCATGGGTCACTCAGTGGGGTTTGCAGAGGATTTTCATCTACTGAGACTTTGTCACCTTCCTATCTCCAGCTGATGGAAGGAGATCGGTTGCCTCAACTGATCCTGCACAGCTGAGTTCACCCTCTTCATCCCCTGACCCAACCTGTGGCCCCTGTGAAGTGTGGCCCCTGAGCCCCAATAGATTTGTGAAGTGGTCTGTAATACCGGTCATCTCCAGCACTTTCCTCTTACATGTCCTCAGTCTCTGACTGTCTAATAGAGTGACTTCAAACTGTGACTACCCCCGAAGACCCATCTCCTGTAGTCAGTCTCCAGTCCATGAGGGGGCGCCCACCTCACTGATAATCTCCGTGACCCCTTCCAGTCCGGCTTTCTCTTACAACGCTCCACAGACACCGAGCACCCAAAACTCACCAACAACTTCCGTCTGCCGAGAACAAACGCCCACATTGTTAGAGATTTCTGCAGCCCTTAACCACTTAAGCCCCGGAAGATTTTACCCCCATTCCGACCAGGGGGTATTTTGCGATTCGGCACTGCGTGACTTTAACGGAGAATTGCGCGTTCGTGCGACGCTGTACCTAAACGAATTTGGCGTCCTTTTTTTCCCCACAAACAGAGCTTTCTTTTGGCGGTATTTGATCACCTGTGCGATTTTTTGATCACGCGCTATAAACAAAAAAAAGAGCGTCCATTTTGCAAAAATAGCAATATTTTTCCCTTTTTTTTTATATGAAATTCCCCCCAAAAAAAATGTAAAAATCAAAATTTTTTAAAATTTTCGGCCAATTTGTTTTATGCTACCTATGTTTGGTAAAAAAAAAAAAAAAAAAATCGCAAAAAGCGTATTTTGATTGGTTTGCACAAAAGTTATCGCGTTTACTAACTAAGGGAAAGATTTTTGTCATTTTTGTTGTTTTTTTTTTTAACGCGTAATGGCGGCGATCTGCGATTTTTTTTGCGGTACTGCGACATTGCGGCGGACAGATCGGACCCTTGACTGACATTTTTGACACTTTTGGGGTTACCAGTGACATTTCTACAGTAATCAGTGCTATATATATGCACTGTTACTGTAAAAATACACTGGTAGTGAAGGGGTTAACTTTATTTGAGAGGGAGGGGCTGTGTGTGTCCCTAGGGGCGTGATTCTAACTGTGATTGGCTGGGGCTTCAGCTGTATGCAGAGTGATCAACGGATCTACATAGTAGATCCATATGATCATCTCTCATACAGCGAGGAGAATGACAGGTGGCTTGTTTACACAAGCTGCCTGACTTTCTCCCTCTCCCCCGCCGATCGCAGAGTGGCCGGCGGACATCGGGTCTGCCGGTCACACGCGCGGGGGGGGGTCCGTGACCACTCGGGAGCGGGAGCGCGCCTCCGGGGGCGCGCGCTCGCTCCCTAGACCCTCACAAGCTAGTGACGTAGCCCTACGTCACTTTGCCTGTGAGGGGCTGACCGCCGACGTAGATAGTCGTGCGGTGGTCGGCAAGTGGTTAACACAGCTGACCACTAGGGATGATCGAACTTTTGAAAAGTTCGGTTCGACCAGAACATCCAAACTTCCCGAAAGTTCGGCCCGGATTTCAGAACCCCATTGAAATCAATGGGACCCGAACTTCGGTAATCAAAAAACACAATTTTTAAGCCCTAAAACCCAATAAATTCCCCTAAAAAGTGCCCAGGGTTCTGGGTCATGCCCCATTAACTATTAATCACACAAAAAAAAAGTTCTTAAAAATTGTCATTTTTGATAAAAAAGCCAATTATTGAAAAAAAAAAAAAGAGAGAGAGATTTTTTGATTTTTACTTTGGATTTAGTATCTGGGGGGTCTAAAAAGTGTACATGTGAAGTTTCAGCTCTGTAGCATGTCCAGAACCAGAAAAAAAAAGGATTGTTTGTATTAGAAAACTTTCTGACAGGAGTATGGCTTCTCTCCACACCTTGCCGGTTTAATAGAAGGCATTTTTTTGGGTTCTTTGCAGTCAGGAAAAACATCTGAACTTGTGTATAGTGGTACTGTGCACAAGTTCTGTTGTTTTGCCTGCCTCCAAAATCCCCCAAAAAATGCCAGCAAAAACACACCTGGGCATTTTTTTTTTTTTTACGCTTTTTTTTTTTTTGGCATTTTTTGGGGTTCTTTTGAGGCAGGCAAAACATCTGAACATGTGTATAGGGGGGATATATACACATATATGTCTGAATATATACCCCTAGACATATATAGGTGTGATAGTAGCAGAAATATATTACTGTAAATGATTTCATTAGCACAAGCATTTATTTCTGCTACTATCACACCTATATATGTCTAGGGGTATATATACAGACATATATGTGTATATATACCCCCTATACACATGTTCAGATGTCATGTCTGACATCAAACATGTCCTCAAAAAAGCACTGGCAGTGGCAGCCCCTGCAGCATGAAAAATGCTGGCTGGTGAGAAGCCACATACCTGTGCCGAAGCAACTCAGAGAAATGATCATTTCTCTATAGCGGTCACCCTGCTATGGAAGGGTTTTGTCACCCTTCCATAGCAGTCACTGCCAGTTAACCCTACACTACACTACGGTCCCCTGACACTTAACACTTTCCCTACAGAAACTAGATTATTAAATCTAACTATAGTGGAAAATAGTACCCTAACTACACTAGATATCCCTTTCCTGACACTAAAAATAGCTAAATGACACTTTTAAAGTAAAATTAACAGAACTGCTTCCACTCTCTTCCATGTCCAGTATAACAATGCTGGGAATATGGCGGGGGCGATCTTATATACTGGGGGGCGTATTCACTAATGATTGGTCTAGGGACCCCCTAGTCACTCCAATCACATTCCTAGCATTCTCCTGTCCCCTCAATTGGCTTTTGCTAATGGTTCTGGTCCAATCACGGGCTTTTAAAGCCCATTTCCTGAAGCATTGCATTTTGGTTGGTTCTGGTTGCCGAATTCCGAACTTTTTCGGCAAAAAGTTCTAAATTCGGCCGAACCTCGAACACCCAATGTTCGGGCCGAACCGATGGTGGACCCGAACCGTTCGATCATCCTTACTGACCACCAGATCCTCCTCCAATGCCTCGGCCTCCGAGACTCGGCTGTTCTACAGCTTTAGAGGAGTACAAAAAATGTGTCTTAACTGTGTTTTTACTGCCCCCCCCCCCAACTACAAGTATAAACTGGACCTAACACAACATCCCTCTCCTCATGTCAGGGTGGTGTAATCCGGGACTCTGACTTCTCCTTCCACCTCCGAAACATCTCCAAAATACGCCCCTTCCTAACCAACCAACCCACTACTTACACCAACCAACCACAGCCACCCACCACTCACACCAACCAACCACAGCCACCCACCACTCACACCAACCAACCACAGCCACCCACCACTCACACCAACCAACCACAGCCACCCACCACTCACACCAACCAACCACAGCCACCACACCAGCAAACAAACCCACTCACACCCAGCTACAACGTCACTCACTGCTCATCTCTTGTTGATAACAGTGACTCCTCCTCATTGGCCGTCCTCTACACAGAGCATCCTCCCTTCATACCAATCAGAATTGCTGCTGCACCTCCCCAACCACTCAGTGTCCTCCACCCCTCTCTACCAATCCGTTCACTGGCTTCCATTCAGTGTCCTCCACTCCCTCTTCCGTGCTCCCCTACACTTCCTCCTCCCCACCAGAGTCCCCCTTGCATCTGCCCCCCCCCCCACCAGCTCCTCCTCTTGCATCTGCCCCCCACACATCAGTCCTCCCATCATAGTCCCCTCTTACATCAGCGCCCCCCCAGGAGTCCTCCCTTACATCAGATCAGACCCCCCTCACATCAGACCCCCCGCCAGAGTCCCTCCTTACATCAGACCCCCCGCCAGAGTCCCTCCTTACATCAGACCCCCCGCCAGAGTCCCTCCTTACATCAGACCCCCCGCCAGAGTCCCTCCTTACATCAGACCCCCCGCCAGAGTCCCTCCTTACATCAGACCCCCCGCCAGAGTCCCTCCTTACATCAGACCCCCCGCCAGAGTCCCTCCTTACATCAGACCCCCGCCAGAGTCCCTCCTTACATCAGACCCCCCGCCAGAGTCCCTCCTTACATCAGACCCCCCGCCAGAGTCCCTCCTTACATCAGACCCCCCGCAAGAGTCCCTCCTTACATCAGACCCCCCGCAAGAGTCCCTCCTTACATCAGACCCCCCGCCAGAGTCCCTCCTTACATCAGACCCCCCGCCAGAGTCCCTCCTTACATCAGACCCCCCCGCCAGAGTCCCTCCTTACATCAGACCCCCCGCCAGAGTCCCTCCTTACATCAGACCCCCCGCCAGAGTCCCTCCTTACATCAGACCCCCCCCCAGAGTCCCTCCTTACATCAGACCCCCCCCCAGAGTCCCTCCTTACATCAGACCCCCCCCCAGAGTCCCTCCTTACATCAGACCCCCCGCCAGAGTCCCTCCTTACATCAGACCCCCCGCCAGAGTCCCTCCTTACATCAGACCCCCCGCCAGAGTCCCTCCTTACATCAGACCCCCCGCCAGAGTCCCTCCTTACATCAGACCCCCCGCCAGAGTCCCTCCTTACATCAGACCCCCCGCCAGAGTCCCTCCTTACATCAGACCCCCCGCCAGAGTCCCTCCTTACATCAGACCCCCCCCCCAGAGTCCCTCCTTACATCAGTCACTCCTTACATTAGACCCCCCCCCCATAGAGTCCCCCCTTACATCAGAGTCCCCCCCCCCCCAGGGTCCCCCCTTACTTTAGACTCTCCCCCCCCAGTCCCCCCTTACATCAGACCCCCCCACCTGAATATCTGGGGGGGGGGGGTTGAGGCCTTAGGAGGTGAATGTGGCCCCCATGCCCTCCCTTCCCCCACACAGGGTGACCTCTGAGAACTTACAGATCACAGCTCTTCCCTCCCCCCACATTTACAGAGCGCCCCCCCAGGATCCGGGCTCCCCTCTCCTCCTCACCTCGGTCTCCTCTCCTCTCAGTCACAGCTCAGTTGTTGTCTCCTAATCTTCTTTCTCTCTCACACCAGCATCCTCTTCTTCCTGGTGTCGCTGAGTTGATGATGTCATCACCCCGTGACCGAGAGGAGCGGACATCTTTGTTGTGGGCGCAGCTGGCAAACAGGGTGTCATTGTGTCCGCTTATCAACAGGTGGCGCTGTGGACCGCTAGATGGAAAGTGCCGTCACCTCCATACACCATTCTTCTGTCTCTATGGTGTTCTCTCTATATACTGTACACCACCTTCCCCCCTCTATATACTGTATACACCACTCTCCCCCCTCTATATACTGTATACACCACTCTCCCCCCTCTATATACTGTATACACCACCCTCCCCCCTCTATATACTGTATACACCACTCTCCCCCCTCTATATACTGTATACACCACCTTCCCCCCTCTATATACTGTATACACCCTCCCCCCTCTATATACTGTATACACCCTCCCCCTTCTATATACTGTATATATCCTCCCCCTCTATATACTGTATATACCCTCCCCCTCTATATACTGTATATACCCTCCCCCTCTATATACTGTATACACCCTCCCCCTTCTATATACTGTATATATCCTCCCCCTCTATATACTGTATATACCCTCCACCCTCTATATACTGTATACACCTTCCACCATCTATATACTGTATATACCATCCCCCTCTATATACTGTATATACCCTCCACCCTCTATATACTGTATATACCCCCCTATATATACTGTATATATACCATCCCCCCTCTATATACTGTATACACCACCTTCCCTCCTCTATATACTGTATACACCCTCCCCTCTCTATATACTGTATACACCCTCCCCCTTCTATATACTGTATATACCATCCCCCCTCTATATACTGTATACACCCTCCCCCCTCTATATACTGTATATACCCTCCCCCTCTATATACTGTACATACCCTTCCCCCTCTATATACTGTATACACCCTCCCACTTCTATATACTGTATATACCCTCCCCCTCTATATACTGTATACACCCTCCCCCCTCTATATATTGTATACACCCTCCACCTTCTATATACTGTATACACACTCCACCCTCTATATACTGTATACACCCTCCCCCCTCTATATACTGTATACACCCTCCCCCTATATATACTGTATATACCCTCCCCCTCTATATACTGTATATACCCTCCACCCTCTATATACTGTATACACCCCCCACCCTTCTATATACTGTATACACCCTCCCCCTCTATATACTGTATATACCCTCCCCCCTCTATATACTGTATACACCCTCCCCCTCTATATACTGTATACACCCTCCCCCCTCTATATACTGTATACACCCTCCCCCCTCTATATACTGTATACACCCTCCACCTTCTATATACTGTATACACCCTCCCCCTTCTATATACTGTATATACCCTCCCCCCTCTATATACTGTATACACCCTCCCCCCTCTATATACTGTATATACCCTCCCCCTCTATATACTGTATACACCACCCTCCCCCCTCTATATACTGTATACACCCTCCCCCTTCTATATACTGTATATATCCTCCCCCTCTATATACTGTATATACCCTCCACCCTCTATATACTGTATACACCTTCCACCATCTATATACTGTATATACCATCCCCCCTCTATATACTGTATATACCATCCCCCCTCTATATACTGTATATACCCCCCTCTATATACTGTATATACCCCCCTATATATACTGTATATATACCATCCCCCCTCTATATACTGTATACACCACCTTCCCTCCTCTATATACTGTATACACCCTCCCCTCTCTATATACTGTATACACCCTCCCCCTTCTATATACTGTGTATACCATCCCCCCTCTATATACTGTATATACCATCCCCCTCTATATACTGTATATACCATCCCCCCTCTATATACTGTATATACCCCCCTCTATATACTGTATATACCCCCTATATATACTGTATATATACCATCCCCCCTCTATATACTGTATACACCCTCCCCCCTCTATATACTGTATATACCCTCCCCCTCTATATACTGTATACACCCTCCCCCCTCTATATACTGTATACACCCTCCCCCTATATATACTGTATATACCCTCCCCCTCTATATACTGTATATACCCTCCACCCTCTATATACTGTATACACCCCCCACCCTTCTATATACTGTATACACCCTCCCCCTCTATATACTGTATATACCCTCCCCCCTCTATATACTGTATACACCCTCCCCCCTCTATATACTGTATACACCCTCCACCTTCTATATACTGTATACACCCTCCCCCTCTATATACTGTATACACCACCCTCCCCCTCTATATACTGTATACACCCTCCCCCCTCTATATACTGTATATACCCTCCCCCTCTATATACTGTATATATCCTCCCCCTCTATATACTGTATACACCCTCCCCCCTCTATATACTGTATACACCCTCCCCCTCTATATACTGTATATACCCTCCACCTCCTATATACTGTATACACCCTCCCCCCTCTATATACTGTATATACCCTCCCCCTCTATATACTGTACATACCCTTCCCCCTCTATATACTGTATACACCCTCCCACTTCTATATACTGTATATACCCTCCCCCTCTATATACTGTATACACCCTCCCCCCTCTATATACTGTATACACACTCCACCCTCTATATACTGTATACACCCTTCCCCCTCTATATACTCTATATACCCTCCACCTTCTATAAAATGTATACACCTTTCACCCCCTATATACTGTATATACCCTCCCCCTCTATATAATGTATACACCCTCCCCCTATATATACTGTATTTACCCTCCCCCTTCTATATACTGTATTTACCCTCCCCCTCTATATACTGTATATACCCTCCCCCTCTATATACTCTATATACCCTCTACCTTCTATAAAATGTATACACCTTCCACCCCCTATATACTGTATATACCCTCCCCCTCTATATACTGTATATACCCTCCACCTCCTATATACTGTATACACCCTCCCCCTCTATATACTGTATATACCCTCCACCTCCTATATACTGTATATACCATCCCCCCTCTATATACTGTATACACCCTCCACCCTCTATATACTGTATACACCACCCTTCCCCCTCTATATACTGTATATATCCTCCCCCTCTATATACTGTATATACCCTCCACCCTATATATACTGTATATACCATCCCCCCTCTATATACTGTATACACCCTCCACCCTCTATATACTGTATATATCCTCCACCCTATATATACTGTATACACCCTCCCCCTCTATATACTGTATATACCCTCCCCCTCTATATACTGTATATACCATCCCCCCTCTATATACTGTATACACCGCCTTCCCCCCTCTATATACTGTATACACCCTCCCCCCTCTATATACTGTATACACCACCCTCCCCCCTCTATATACTGTATATACCCTCCCCCCTCTATATACTGTATACACCCTCCCCCCTCTATATACTGTATATACCCTCCCCCTCTATATACTGTACATACCCTTCCCCCTCTATATACTGTATACACCCTCCCACTTCTATATACTGTATATACCCTCCCCCTCTATATACTGTATACACCCTCCCCCCTCTATATATTGTATACACCCTCCACCTTCTATATACTGTATACACACTCCACCCTCTATATACTGTATACACCCTCCCCCCTCTATATACTGTATACACCCTCCCCCTATATATACTGTATATACCCTCCCCCTCTATATACTGTATATACCCTCCACCCTCTATATACTGTATACACCCCCCACCCTTCTATATACTGTATACACCCTCCCCCTCTATATACTGTATATACCCTCCCCCCTCTATATACTGTATACACCCTCCCCCTCTATATACTGTATACACCCTCCCCCCTCTATATACTGTATACACCCTCCCCCCTCTATATACTGTATACACCCTCCACCTTCTATATACTGTATACACCCTCCCCCTTCTATATACTGTATATACCCTCCCCCCTCTATATACTGTATACACCCTCCCCCCTCTATATACTGTATATACCCTCCCCCTCTATATACTGTATACACCACCCTCCCCCCTCTATATACTGTATACACCCTCCCCCTTCTATATACTGTATATATCCTCCCCCTCTATATACTGTATATACCCTCCACCCTCTATATACTGTATACACCTTCCACCATCTATATACTGTATATACCATCCCCCCTCTATATACTGTATATACCATCCCCCCTCTATATACTGTATATACCATCCCCCCTCTATATACTGTATATACCCCCCTATATATACTGTATATATACCATCCCCCCTCTATATACTGTATACACCACCTTCCCTCCTCTATATACTGTATACACCCTCCCCTCTCTATATACTGTATACACCCTCCCCCTTCTATATACTGTGTATACCATCCCCCCTCTATATACCGTATATACCATCCCCCTCTATATACTGTATATACCATCCCCCCTCTATATACTGTATATACCCCCCTCTATATACTGTATATACCCCCTATATATACTGAATATATACCATCCCCCCTCTATATACTGTATACACCCTCCCCCCTCTATATACTGTATATACCCTCCCCCTCTATATACTGTATACACCCTCCCCCCTCTATATACTGTATACACCCTCCCCCTCTATATACTGTATACACCCTCCCCCTCTATATACTGTATATACCCTCCCCCCTCTATATACTGTATACACCCTCCCCCCTCTATATACTGTATACACCCTCCACCTTCTATATACTGTATACACCCTCCCCCTCTATATACTGTATACACCACCCTCCCCCTCTATATACTGTATACACCCTCCCCCCTCTATATACTGTATATACCCTCCCCCTCTATATACTGTATATATCCTCCCCCTCTATATACTGTATACACCCTCCCCCCTCTATATACTGTATACACCCTCCCCCTCTATATACTGTATATACCCTCCACCTCCTATATACTGTATACACCCTCCCCCCTCTATATACTGTATATACCCTCCCCCTCTATATACTGTACATACCCTTCCCCCTCTATATACTGTATACACCCTCCCACTTCTATATACTGTATATACCCTCCCCCTCTATATACTGTATACACCCTCCCCCCTCTATATACTGTATACACACTCCACCCTCTATATACTGTATACACCCTTCCCCCTCTATATACTCTATATACCCTCCACCTTCTATAAAATGTATACACCTTTCACCCCCTATATACTGTATATACCCTCCCCCTCTATATAATGTATACACCCTCCCCCTATATATACTGTATTTACCCTCCCCCTTCTATATACTGTATTTACCCTCCCCCTCTATATACTGTATATACCCTCCCCCTCTATATACTCTATATACCCTCTACCTTCTATAAAATGTATACACCTTCCACCCCCTATATACTGTATATACCCTCCCCCTCTATATACTGTATATACCCTCCACCTCCTATATACTGTATACACCCTCCCCCTCTATATACTGTATATACCCTCCACCTCCTATATACTGTATATACCATCCCCCCTCTATATACTGTATACACCCTCCACCCTCTATATACTGTATACACCACCCTTCCCCCTCTATATACTGTATATATCCTCCCCCTCTATATACTGTATATACCCTCCACCCTATATATACTGTATATACCATCCCCCCTCTATATACTGTATACACCCTCCACCCTCTATATACTGTATATATCCTCCACCCTATATATACTGTATACACCCTCCCCCTCTATATACTGTATATACCCTCCCCCTCTATATACTGTATATACCATCCCCCCTCTATATACTGTATACACCGCCTTCCCCCCTCTATATACTGTATACACCCTCCCCCCTCTATATACTGTATACACCACCCTCCCCCCTCTATATACTGTATATACCCTCCCCCCTCTATATACTGTATACACCCTCCCCCCTCTATATACTGTATATACCCTCCCCCTCTATATACTGTACATACCCTTCCCCCTCTATATACTGTATACACCCTCCCACTTCTATATACTGTATATACCCTCCCCCTCTATATACTGTATACACCCTCCCCCCTCTATATATTGTATACACCCTCCACCTTCTATATACTGTATACACACTCCACCCTCTATATACTGTATACACCCTTCCCCCTCTATATACTCTATATACCCTCCACCTTCTATAAAATGTATACACCTTTCACCCCCTATATACTGTATATACCCTCCCCCTCTATATAATGTATACACCCTCCCCCTATATATACTGTATTTACCCTCCCCCTTCTATATACTGTATTTACCCTCCCCCTCTATATACTGTATATACCCTCCCCCTCTATATACTCTATATACCCTCTACCTTCTATAAAATGTATACACCTTCCACCCCCTATATACTGTATATACCCTCCCCCTCTATATACTGTATATACCCTCCACCTCCTATATACTGTATACACCCTCCCCCTCTATATACTGTATATACCCTCCACCTCCTATATACTGTATATACCATCCCCCCTCTATATACTGTATACACCCTCCACCCTCTATATACTGTATACACCACCCTTCCCCCTCTATATACTGTATATATCCTCCCCCTCTATATACTGTATATACCCTCCACCCTATATATACTGTATATACCATCCCCCCTCTATATACTGTATACACCCTCCACCCTCTATATACTGTATATATCCTCCACCCTATATATACTGTATACACCCTCCCCCTCTATATACTGTATACACCCTCCACCCTCTATATACTGTATACACCCTCCCCCTCTATATACTGTATATACCCTCCCCCTCTATATACTGTATATACCATCCCCCCTCTATATACTGTATACACCGCCTTCCCCCCTCTATATACTGTATACACCCTCCCCCCTCTATATACTGTATACACCACCCTCCCCCCTCTATATACTGTATATACCCTCCCCCCTCTATATACTGTATACACCCTCCCCCCTCTATATACTGTATATACCCTCCCCCTCTATATACTGTACATACCCTTCCCCCTCTATATACTGTATACACCCTCCCACTTCTATATACTGTATATACCCTCCCCCTCTATATACTGTATACACCCTCCCCCCTCTATATATTGTATACACCCTCCACCTTCTATATACTGTATACACACTCCACCCTCTATATACTGTATACACCCTCCCCCCTCTATATACTGTATACACCCTCCCCCTATATATACTGTATATACCCTCCCCCTCTATATACTGTATATACCCTCCACCCTCTATATACTGTATACACCCCCCACCCTTCTATATACTGTATACCCCCTCCCCCTCTATATACTGTATATACCCTCCCCCCTCTATATACTGTATACACCCTCCCCCTCTATATACTGTATACACCCTCCCCCCTCTATATACTGTATACACCCTCCCCCCTCTATATACTGTATACACCCTCCACCTTCTATATACTGTATACACCCTCCCCCTTCTATATACTGTATATACCCTCCCCCCTCTATATACTGTATACACCCTCCCCCCTCTATATACTGTATATACCCTCCCCCTCTATATACTGTATACACCACCCTCCCCCCTCTATATACTGTATACACCCTCCCCCTTCTATATACTGTATATATCCTCCCCCTCTATATACTGTATATACCCTCCACCCTCTATATACTGTATACACCTTCCACCATCTATATACTGTATATACCATCCCCCCTCTATATACTGTATATACCATCCCCCCTCTATATACTGTATATACCATCCCCCCTCTATATACTGTATATACCCCCCTATATATACTGTATATATACCATCCCCCCTCTATATACTGTATACACCACCTTCCCTCCTCTATATACTGTATACACCCTCCCCTCTCTATATACTGTATACACCCTCCCCCTTCTATATACTGTGTATACCATCCCCCCTCTATATACCGTATATACCATCCCCCTCTATATACTGTATATACCATCCCCCCTCTATATACTGTATATACCCCCCTCTATATACTGTATATACCCCCTATATATACTGTATATATACCATCCCCCCTCTATATACTGTATACACCCTCCCCCCTCTATATACTGTATATACCCTCCCCCTCTATATACTGTATACACCCTCCCCCCTCTATATACTGTATACACCCTCCCCCTATATATACTGTATATACCCTCCCCCTCTATATACTGTATATACCCTCCACCCTCTATATACTGTATACACCCCCCACCCTTCTATATACTGTATACACCCTCCCCCTCTATATACTGTATATACCCTCCCCCCTCTATATACTGTATACACCCTCCCCCCTCTATATACTGTATACACCCTCCACCTTCTATATACTGTATACACCCTCCCCCTCTATATACTGTATACACCACCCTCCCCCTCTATATACTGTATACACCCTCCCCCCTCTATATACTGTATATACCCTCCCCCTCTATATACTGTATATATCCTCCCCCTCTATATACTGTATACACCCTCCCCCCTCTATATACTGTATACACCCTCCCCCTCTATATACTGTATATACCCTCCACCTCCTATATACTGTATACACCCTCCCCCCTCTATATACTGTATATACCCTCCCCCTCTATATACTGTACATACCCTTCCCCCTCTATATACTGTATACACCCTCCCACTTCTATATACTGTATATACCCTCCCCCTCTATATACTGTATACACCCTCCCCCCTCTATATACTGTATACACACTCCACCCTCTATATACTGTATACACCCTTCCCCCTCTATATACTCTATATACCCTCCACCTTCTATAAAATGTATACACCTTTCACCCCCTATATACTGTATATACCCTCCCCCTCTATATAATGTATACACCCTCCCCCTATATATACTGTATTTACCCTCCCCCTTCTATATACTGTATTTACCCTCCCCCTCTATATACTGTATATACCCTCCCCCTCTATATACTCTATATACCCTCTACCTTCTATAAAATGTATACACCTTCCACCCCCTATATACTGTATATACCCTCCCCCTCTATATACTGTATATACCCTCCACCTCCTATATACTGTATACACCCTCCCCCTCTATATACTGTATATACCCTCCACCTCCTATATACTGTATATACCACCCCCCCTCTATATACTGTATACACCCTCCACCCTCTATATACTGTATACACCACCCTTCCCCCTCTATATACTGTATATATCCTCCCCCTCTATATACTGTATATACCCTCCACCCTATATATACTGTATATACCATCCCCCCTCTATATACTGTATACACCCTCCACCCTCTATATACTGTATATATCCTCCACCCTATATATACTGTATACACCCTCCCCCTCTATATACTGTATACACCCTCCACCCTCTATATACTGTATACACCCTCCCCCTCTATATACTGTATATACCCTCCCCCTCTATATACTGTATATACCATCCCCCCTCTATATACTGTATACACCGCCTTCCCCCCTCTATATACTGTATACACCCTCCCCCCTCTATATACTGTATACACCACCCTCCCCCCTCTATATACTGTATATACCCTCCCCCCTCTATATACTGTATACACCCTCCCCCCTCTATATACTGTATATACCCTCCCCCTCTATATACTGTACATACCCTTCCCCCTCTATATACTGTATACACCCTCCCACTTCTATATACTGTATATACCCTCCCCCTCTATATACTGTATACACCCTCCCCCCTCTATATATTGTATACACCCTCCACCTTCTATATACTGTATACACACTCCACCCTCTATATACTGTATACACCCTTCCCCCTCTATATACTCTATATACCCTCCACCTTCTATAAAATGTATACACCTTTCACCCCCTATATACTGTATATACCCTCCCCCTTTTATATAATGTATACACCCTCCCCCTATATATACTGTATTTACCCTCCCCCTTCTATATACTGTATTTACCCTCCCCCTCTATATACTGTATATACCCTCCCCCTCTATATACTCTATATACCCTCTACCTTCTATAAAATGTATACACCTTCCACCCCCTATATACTGTATATACCCTCCCCCTCTATATACTGTATATACCCTCCCCCCTCTACATTAGAAGGTCTTCATTTGCTGTTTTGGAACGTACATTTCTTCAGGTTCTGGGTATCGCATGTACCCCTTATCCCCAACCAAGTTCATCGCTCTCCAATAAACCTTAAAAACCAAATTCCCCTAGACTGTTTTATGGAGCCATTTGGAGTGTGTAGAAAATTCCTGTGGCCTGGCTGAGGGTGCTGTGTGGGGGAATAGGCCCGGAATCCAGCAGCTCTTGAGGGGGTAGCGCTACATAAGCAGGGTCCTGACTCACGGTTAAGCCCAAAGAACTGTCAAAGAACATGAGGGAGAAGATTGTAGACCTGTACAAGGCTGGAATTGGCTACAAAACCATCAGCAAGAAGCTTGGTGAGAAGGAGACAACTGCTGGAGATATTATTCCCAAATGGAAGAAATACAAAATAGCCATCAATGGCCCTCAGTCTGGAGCTCCATGGAAGGTTTCCCCTCATGGGGTGAGGATGATCATGAGAAAAGTGAGGGATCATCCCAGAACTACATGGGAGGAGATTGTGAAGTTCTCAAGGCAGTTGGGACCATAGTCAGCGAACAAACCATTGGTAACACAATACACCGCCATGGATTGAAATCCTGCAGCGCCCGCAAGGTCCCCCTCATCAAGAAAGCACATGTACAGACCTGTCTGAAGTTTGCCAATGAACATCTAAATATTTCAGAGAAGGATTGGGAGAAAGTGCTGTGGTCAGAGGAGACCAAAATTGAGCTCTTTGGCATTAACTTGACTCGCCATGTTTGGAGGAAGAAAAATGCTGACTGTGACCCTAAGAACACCATCCCTACAGTCACCGTCCCTACAGTCACCGTCCCTACAGTCACCGTCCCTACAGTCACCGTCCCTACAGTCACCTTCCCTAGTCACCATCCCTACAGTCACCGTCCCTACAGTCACCGTCCCTACAGTCACCGTCCCTACAGTCACCGTCCCTACAGTCACCTTCCCTAGTCACCATCCCTACAGTCACCGTCCCTACAGTCACCGTCCCTACAGTCACCGTCCCTACAGTCACCTTCCCTACAGTCACCTTCCCTACAGCTACCATCCCTACAGCCACCGTCCCTACAGTCACCATCCCTACAGTCACCATCCCTACAGTCACCGTCCCTACAGTCACCTTCCCTACAGTCACCATCCCTACACTCACCTTCCCTACACTCACCGTCCCTTCAGCCACCGTCCCTACAGTCGCCGTCCCTACAGTCGCCGTCCCTACAGTCACCGTCCCTACAGTCACCGTCCCTACAGACACCGTCCCTACAGTCACCGTCCCTACAGACACCGTCCCTACAGTCACCGTCCCTACAGACACCGTCCCTACAGTCACCGTCCCTACAGTCACCGTCCCTACAGTCACCGTCCCTACAGACACCGTCCCTACAGTCACCGTCCCTACAGTCACCATCCTTACAGTCACCATCCCTACAGTCACCGTCCCTACAGACACCGTCCCTACAGTCACCGTCCCTACAGTCACCGTCCCTACAGTCACCGTCCCTACAGTCACCGTCCCTACAGTCACCATCCCTACAGTCACCTTCCCTACACTCACCATCCCTACAGTCACCCTCCCTACACTCACCATCCCTACAGTCACCATCCCTGCAGCCAAGCACGGTGGTGGAAACATTATGCTATGGAGCTGTTTCTCTGCTAAAGGTATGGGCCAACTTTGCCACATGGAGGGGCCAATGGACGGGGCCGTGTATTTCAAAATCTTGGATGGGAACTTTCTTCCCTAATCCAGGGTTGTGGATGGGTCTTCCAGCATGACAATGACCCAAAACATACCACCAAGGCAACAAAGGAGTGGCTCAAGAAGAAGCACATTAAGGTCATGGAGTGGCCTAGCCAGTCTCCAGACTTTAATCCTATAGAAAATTTATGGAGGGAGCTGAAACTTCGAGTTGCCAAGCGACAGCCAAGAAACCTTAAGGATTTAGAGAAGATCTGTAAAGAAGAGTGGGACAAAATCCCTCCTGAGTAGTGATGAACCCCCCCCCAGTTCTGTTCGCACCAGAACACCGCGAACAGGGGAAAAGTTCGTTAGAACATGCGAACTCCATTGAAGTCTATGGAACTCGAACATGAAAAATCAAAAGTCCTCATTTTAAAGGCTTAAAAGCAAGTTATTGCCCAAAAAAAGTGTACGGGGGTCCGGGTACTGCCTTGGGGGACATGTACCAATGCTAAATAAAAAAAAAAAAAAAAAAAAAGATTGTTTTTACAGGAGCAGTGATTTTAATAATGCTTAAAGTGAAACAATAAAAATGAAAAATTCCTTTAAATATCGTGCCGGGGGGGGGGGGGGGTCTGTAAAGTGGCGCATCTGTACGATGTGTGGAGCCTGCTGCAGCAATACTGACATTTCTAAAGGAAATTTCAGGCAATACATATAAAAAAACATGAAAAAAACATTGTGGGATCCCCCCCAAAATCCATACCAGACCCTTATCTGAGTAAGCAGCCTGAAAATCCATACCAGACCCTTATCCGAGCAAGCAGCCTGGCTGGACAGGATAAGGGGGGGGCGGGATCTGGGGGCCCCCTTGTTCCCATCAACATGGGGACAAGGTGCTTTGGGGGGCACCCTATGTTGAGGGCAAGTTGCCTGCTATGGTTCAGGGGGGGGGGGGCACTCGGGTAAATCGTACCCCTACCCATTCACCCAAAAAGTGTAGAAAAAAAAAAAAGACAAAAGCTTATTTTACTCACTGAACTGCAACTCCATTTATAATATTTGTATCATGTGTTTTTTTTCTAGGTTTTTGGTTGATATTCTGTCTCTATCATATAAAATGCTGTATCGTTTATGGCTACGATGCCCCATGAATCATTAGGAAGCTATTCTCTACTAAGCCCACACCTGTCATGGCTTCTTAACCACTTTAAGACCAGAAGGATTTGCCCCCTTCCTGACCAGGCCCTATTTTGTGATTCTTCACTGCGTTACTTTAACGGACAATTGCGCGGCCGTGCGACGCTGTACCCAAATAAAATTGATGTCCTTTTTTTCTTTTGGTGGTATTTGATCACCTGTGCGATTTTTATTTTTTTGCGCTATAAACAAAAAAAGAGCGACAATTTTGAAAAAATAAAAAAAAAACAATATTTTTCACATTCTGCTATATAAAATTCTCAAATTTTTTTTTTTTTTTTTAACATTTAAGGCCAATTTGTTTTCTACTACATATTTTTGTTAAAGAAAATTGCAATAAGCGTATTTGGTTTGCGCAAAAGTTATTGCGTCTACTAACTACGGGAAAGATTTATATCATTTTTATTGTTTTTTTTTTTTACTAGTAATGACGGCGATCTGCGATTTTTTTTTTGCAGGACTGCGACATTGGGGCGGACAGATCGGACCCCTAACTGATATTTTTGATACTTTTGGGGGGACCAGTGACATTACTACAGCAATCAGTGCTAAAAAATATGCACTGTCACTGTAATAATGACACTGGCAGGGAAGGGGTTAACACTATGGGTGCTTAACCACTTAAGCCCCGGAGGATTTGGCTGCTAAACGACCAGGGGGTATTTTGCGATTCGGCACTGCGTGACTTTAACGGACAATTGCGCGGTCGTGCGACGCTGTACCTAAACGAATTTGGCGTCCTTTTTTTCCCCACAAACAGAACTTTCTTTTGGCGGTATTTGATCACCTGTGCGATTTTTTGATCACGCGCTATAAACAAAAAAAGAGCGTCAATTTTGCAAAAATAGCAATATTTTTCCCTTTTTTTTATATGAAATTCCTCCAAAAAAAATGTAAAAATCAAAATTTTTTAACATTTTCGGCCAATTTGTTTTCTGCTACCTATGTTTGGTAAAAAAAATCGCAAAAAGCGTATTTTGATTGGTTTGCGCAAAAGTTATTGCGTTTAATGACTAAGGGAAAGATTTCTGTCATTTTTGTTGTTTTTTTTTTAACGCGTAATGGCGGCGATCTGCGATTTTTTTTGCGGTACTGCGACATTGGGGCGGACAGATCGGACCCTTGACTGACATTTTTGACACTTTTGGGGTTACCAGTGACATTTCTACAGTAATCAGTGCTATATATATGCACTGTTACTGTAAAAATACACTGGTAGTGAAGGGGTTAACTTTATTTGAGAGGGAGGGGCTGTGTGTGTCCCTAGGGGCGTGATTCTTACTGTGATTGGCTGTGGCTTCAGCTGTATGCAGAGTGATCAACGGATCTACATAGTAGAACCGTATGATCATCTCTCATACAGAGGGGAGAATGACAGGCAGCTTGTTTACACAAGCTGCCTGACTTTCTCCCTCTCCCCCGCCGATCGCAGAGTGGCCGGCGGACATCGGGTCCGCCGGTCACACGCGCGGGGGGGTCCGTGACCATGCGGGAGCGGGAGCGCGCCTCCGGCGGCGCGCGCTCGCTCCCTAGACCCTCACAAGCTAGTGACGTAGCCCTACGTCACTTTGCCTGTGAGGGGCTGACCGCCGACGTAGATCGGCGTGCGGCGGTCGGCAAGTGGTTAAGGGGTTAAATGTGATCATCGGGGAGTTAATCTAACTGTGGGGGGAGGGGCTTCTGAAATGACCATAGAGACATGTAATCCTATATAGAAGGATCACAGGCGCTCTGTGATCATTCCAGGGAGAAGAACGGTCAGATGGGTTTACAACAGCCGACCGTCCTTCTCTCTCAGCGGGGAACGATCGCGGGTGTCAGGTGGCAATCGGAGCCGCCTGCCCCGGGCATCGGCTTCCCCGCTGACGAGCGGGGGTGGGAGCATGCCGCCGGCGGTGCGCGCTCGCCCCCTAGCCTCCCGAGAGCGGGCGCCGTACATGTACATCTGGGGCGGGCGGTCGTAAAGCGGTTAAAGAAGGTATGTAATTTCTGTACTGTTTGTATCACTTTTATTACTCTAAATAAAATTGTTTGTGGAAAAAAAAAAATACACCTATAATAAAAATTATAGACTTTTCATTTCTTTGTAAGAAGGCAAAAATTACACAATCTGCAGGGGGATCAAATCATTATTTTCCCCGCTGTATCAAGACATGGAGGAAATCGGTACACGTTTGCCCAAACTTTGAATTCCAGGTATGCCAATTTTTACATTGTTACATTGATCCAGCTTGGACCAATGTGGGTGTGTATGTGCCAACCCTGTGGAAGCTCGTGTAGCACCCTCCTAGGTAGGTGCTAGGTAGGTAAAAGTGTCTCCATCTGCTTATCAGGAGAGCCTGATCAGTAGTTAGGCCTGTGTGTCCAGGGTGTGATTCATCTGGCCTGAGGGAGTGTCCCCACTGTATCCAATAGGGGAGCCTGTTGGACAGTGGAGGAAACCCAGCCAGTGACACACAGGCTTTTGTAACTATCTCAGTGGGTTGGCACAAACAGTGGTGCATCCTGGGATATGTTATAAAAGCCAAGGGCACATGTGACAGGGTGTCTTTGGGCGGGAAGCCAGGTCCCGGGAGGAGGGTGACGGCTGTCTCTTCTCCTGTTTGCTCTGGATGGTGATCACAGGCGGTCGGCCTTGTGGACCAGAAGTGTGGTGCTGAGCCAGGAGGTCCAGGAAAGCTGACTGGTGGAGTAGACGGCAGAGCAACTCTGGAACAACAGTGTCCATGAGTACAGGGAAGCTTGCCAAAGGGTCTGCCCAGGAAGGGGACCACTCCAGTGGATAGAGTCAGTGGATGGGTGTCAGCACACACAGGCAGTGGAAGTAAAGGTGGGTGCCAAGTTAGAACCCTGAAGAGAATGACTAAAACAGGAACTTTCTAAACTATCTTCACTTCAGTGGCAAGGTGAAGCAGCAGCCTTGCCGCACTCTGCAGTTATTTGTCCTCAAGATTGTGCATAGTTCATAGTTGGAGTATCCCACTCATCCCTTCTCCCATCCCAGTTCCAAATAAAACACATGTAGCACTACTCCCAAGGGTGCTGCTGAGTGTGGGTCCCCCTGGGTTACCGCTAGCAACAACAGTACCTTTAAACATGTTTCTCAAGTGTGAGCTCCTCACACAAGAACCAGTCCAGTTTCTTTGGTTTTTAGGGTTTATTTGAGAACTTGGATAGGAGAAGGGAGAAGTGGGATACTCCAACGACTGAAC
Source organism: Pelophylax lessonae (assembly GCF_965119305.1). NCBI lineage: Eukaryota > Metazoa > Chordata > Amphibia > Anura > Ranidae > Pelophylax > Pelophylax lessonae. The sequence continues at coordinate 7,944,363 of NC_138771.1, read as the reverse complement.
TATGCACAATTAGGCAGGGGCACTGAAAAATGCCGCTTGACGCTGATTAACGTTTCACTGATGCTGGTTAACGCTGACTGAAGCTGGCCTCAGCAATGCCAGTTACTAGATTTCACCTCTGACTGTGAAAAGGTCCCTTTGAGCTCCCCAAAGTACTCCTTCCTGAGGTAACTCACTTTAATGCAAACTGTATTGCTGAACACTTCAGGGCCCCTTCCCTTTACTCCCCAAACTTCAGGGCTTTACTACTTGGCACCCCCTTTACTGTGCACTCCTGGTTAGCTGGCTCCTGGATCCCCTGTGGCCTCTCTGGAGTGGTCCCCTCTCCTAGGCAGACCCCTGGGCAGTGGCGGTCGGTCTATAGGGGGCGCAGGGGCGCCGCCCCCCCAATCAGCATCTATCAGCATCTTCAAGGAAAAAAAAAAATTCTTTTAAAGCCCACTAGGGGCTCCGGACCTATTGAAGTCTATGGGGGGGGGGGGGGGGGGGTTGGCATCCCACATGCTGCCAGGCAGAGGTGCTGATTGGCGGCCGTTCTGGGTGTCACGGGGCGCAGAGCAATGCGCCCGACACTACCCACTTCTACACTCCTAGTCCTGTGATTGGTCCAGACTCCAGCCTGGACCAATCATTCAGGACTCCCGTCTGACGTTGTTGTGGGGGCGGTGCGTGCGTCAGTCACTCTGACGCACTCACCTTCCCGGTTCCTGTCCGCCGTCAGACTCAGCGAGGAGGAGCAGCCGCGAGACGTCTCAGCCAGGAGCAGGTAAGTGAAGAAGCCGCTACTCACAGTCTTCTCTGCCGCCGGCTGCCACTGATGGGGACATGCTGGTCACTGCATTGATGGGGACATGCTGGTCAATGCATTGATGGGGACATTCTGGTCACTGCATTGATGGGGACATGCTGGTCACTGCATTGATGGGGACATGCTGGTCACTGCATTGATGGGGACATGCTGGTCACTGCATTGATGGGGACATTCTGGTCACTGCATTGATGGGGACATGCTGGTCACTGCATTGATGGGGACATGCTGGTCAATGCATTGATGGGGACATTCTGGTCACTGCATTGATGGGGACATGCTGGTCACTGCATTGATGGGGACATGCTGGTCACTGCATTGATGGGGACCTTCTGGTCACTGCATTGATGGGGACATGCTGGTCACTGCATTAATGGGGACATGCTGGTCACTGCATTGATGGGGGGCACGCTGGTCACTGCATTGATGGGGACATTCTGGTCACTGCATTGATGGGGACAGCTGGTCACTGCATTGATGGGGACATGCTGGTCACTGCATTGATGGGGACATGCTGGTCACTGCAGTGATGGGGGGCACGCTGGTCACTGCATTGATGGGGGGCATGCTGTGGTAACTCTGCATTGAATGGGGGCATGCTGTAGTAACTCTACATTGAATGGGGGCATGCTGTAGTAACTCTACATTGAATGAGGGCACGCTGTAGTAACTCTACATTGAATGGGGGCATGCTGTAGTAACTCTACATTGAATGGGGGCATGCTGTAGTAACTCTACATTGAATGAGGGCACGCTGTAGTAACTCTACATTGAATGGGGGCATGCTGTAGTAACTCTACATTGATTGGGGGCATGCTGTAGTAACTCTGCATTGAATGGTGGCATGCTGTAGTAACTCTGCATTGAATGGGGGCACGCTGTAGTAACTCTGCATTGAGTGGGGGCATGCTGTAGTAACTCTGCATTGAATGGTGGCATGCTGTAGTAACTCTGCATTGAATGGTGGCATGCTGTAGTAACTCTGCATTGAATAGGGGCACGCTGTAGTAACTCTGCATTGAATGGGGGCACGCTGTAGTAACTCTGCATTGAGTGGGGGCATGCTGTAGTAACTCTGCATTGAATGGTGGCATGCTGTAGTAACTCTGCATTGAATGGTGGCATGCTGTAGTAACTCTGCATTGAATAGGGGCACGCTGTAGTAACTCTGCATTGAATGGGGGCACGCTGTAGTAACTCTGCACTGAATGGGGGCACGCTGTAGTAATTCTGCATTGAATGGGGGCACGCTGTAGTAATTCTGCATTGAATGGGGGCACGCTGTAGTAATTCTGCATTGAATGGGGGCACGCTGTAGTAATTCTGCATTGAATGGGGGCACGCTGTAGTCATTCTGCATTGAATGGGGGCACGCTGTAGTAACTCTGCATTGAAGGGGGGCACACTATACTTTGATTACTGAAGGCCCCTTTCACACTTTTGTGACCTCAAAGTCATGCAATTTTTTGCTGCGTTTTTTGCCACAAAGCAATGCCTATTCGATTTTTTCTGTTTGCGCCCCCCCAAAAAATTTTGAGCACCAGCCGCCACTGCCCCTGGGTAGATCTTGAGTACTCACAACACTGTTTTTCCTGAAGGTGCCCAGCAGCTCCACTTGGTCAGCAACTCTGGATCCCCTGCAGCCCAGCTCAACCCCCGGTCCCTAGGCTGACTCCCCGAACCACCAAAGATGGTTGTTCTTCAGGAAGGTTCTCCTCTCTCCATAGAGAAATGCTGGAGCTGTGAGAGTGACCAACGGGTTCTTGGTCACCTCCCTGACTAAGCCCTTCTCCCTTGATTGCTCAGTTTGGCCAGGCGGCCGCTTTAGGAAGAGTCCTGGTGTTCCAAACTTCTTCCATTTACGGAGGATGGAGGCCACTGGGCTCCTTGGGACCTTCAATCCTGCAGAAATTTTTCTGTACCCTTCCCCCGATCTGTGCCTCCATACAATCCTGTCTCGGAGGTCCACAGACAATTCCTTGGACTTCATGGTTGGTTTGTGCTCTGACATGCACTGTTAGCTGTGGGACCTTATATAGACAGGTGTGTGCCTCTCCAAATCATGTCCAATCAGCTGAATTTACCACAGGGGGACTCCAATCAAGTTCACCTTGACACCTCATGACATGACACCTCAATTTTGAGTGTCATGGCAAAGACTGTGATACTTCCAGTAAAGTAAGTACACCCCTCGCATTGTTGTAAATATTTTATTCTATCTTTTCATGTGACAACACTGAAGAAATGACACTTTGCTACAATGTAAAGTAGTGAGTGTACAGCTTGTATAACAGTGTAAATTTACTGTCCCCTCAAAATATCTCAACACACAGCCATTAATGTCTAAACCGTTGGCAACAATAGTGAGCACACCCCTAAGTGAAAATGTCCTAATTTTGCCCAAAGTGTCAATATTTTGTGTGGCCACCATTATTTTCCAGCACAGTCTTAACCCTCTTGGGCATGGAGTTCACCAGAGCTTCACAGGTTGCCACTGGAGTCCTCTTCCCCTCCTCCATGATGACATCACAGAGCTGGTGGATGTTAGAGACCTTGCGCTCCTCCACCTTCCGTTTGAGGATCCCCACAGATGCTCAATAGGGTTTAGGTCTGGAGACATTCTTGGCCAGTCCATCACCTTTACCCTCAGCTTCTTTAGCAAGGCAGTGGTCATCTTGGAGGTGTTTGGGGTGGTTATCATGTTGGAATACTGCCCTGCGGCCCAGTCTCTGAAGGGAGGGGATCATGCTCTGCTTCAGTATGTCACAGTACATGTTGGAATAAGGCTGAAACATAACAAAATGTGGAGAAAGTGAAGCGCTGTGAATACTTTCCGGGTGCACTGTATATGTGATCCAGCGCAGCGGAGGGCGGCTGTGCCACAGTAAATCTGCGTTAGGCAGTCGGCAAGTGATTAAAATATTAGCAAGTATGCCATTTGTATGGAGAGCTTCATCAGACTTCTCTTCTCTCGTTCAGCCGGCTGACGTTGGGCTTGTATACTAAAAGATAAAGCTGACAGTCTCCAATGTACATCACGGCAGAACTTCATTCCCCGGCATTCTTCTCTTTCTAAGTTTTCAATAATTCTATTCTTCACACTTCGCTGATCCAATATTAAGAACATTTTTTTAAAGAAATCCTTCAGTTAAGGGCGCCGGTTACCATCTGTCGTGTAAATTCACTTTCACAACTTTTCAAACGGCTGAACTTTTTTTTTTTTTTTTTAGATCTTCAACAATATTGCTTTTCTGCCGCAACTAACAGACAGTCCAACTGATGTTCATTGCAACTCAAATAACAATATTGGACAATTTGCTTCTTCGGTATGGTAGCCAGGGCTACTGTTAGAAATCACGGGGCCCCGTACAGCCTACCTAGCAGGCCCCCCCCCCCCTGAATATACCAAGACGGCCCCCCCCCGAATATACCAAGACACCCCCCCCGAATATACCAAGATGGTCCCCCCGAATATACCAAGTAGGCCCCCCCGAATATACCAAGACAACCCCCCGAATATACCAAGACGGCCCCCCCGAATATACCAAGATGGCCCCTCCCTAATATACCAAGATGGCCCCCCGGATACACCAAGATGCCCCCCCGAATAAACCAAGACGGCCCCCCCCCGAATATACCAAGACAGCCCCCCCCCTGAATATACCAAGACGGCCCCCCGAATATACCAAGACGACCCCCCAAATATACCAAGACGGCCTTCCCCCCAATATACCAAGACGCCCCCCCCAAATATACCAAGATGGCTCCCCCCGGATATACCAAGACGCCCCCCCCGAATATCCCAAATATACCAAGACGGCCCCCCCGAATATACCAAGACGGCCTCCCCCTGAATATACCAAGACGCCCCCCCCCGAATATACCAAGACAGCCCCCCCCGAATATACCAAGACTGCCCCCCCCCCGAATATACCAAGACGCCCCCCCCCGAATATACCAAGATGGCCCCCCCCGAATATACCAAGGCACCCCCCCGGATATACCAAGACGGCCCCCCCCTGAATATACCGAGATGGCCCCCCCTGGATATACTAAGACGGCCCCCCCTGAATATACCAAGACGCCCCCCCGCCGAATATATACCAAGACGCCCCCCGAATATACCAAGACGCCCCCCCCGGATGTACCAAGACGCCCCCACCCCGAATATACCAAAACAGCCCCCTCGAATATACCAAGACGCCCCCCCCCCCCGAATATACCAAGAATATACCAAGACAGCCCCCCGAATATACCAAGATGGCCCCCCCGAATATACCAAGACGGCCCCCCCGGATATACCAAGATGCGCCCCCCCCCGAATATACCAAGACAGCTCCCCCGGATATACCAAGACGGCCCCCCGGATATACCAAGACGCCCCCCCCCCCGAATATACCAAGACGGCCTCCCCCCCCGAATATACCAATACGGCCCCCCCCCCGAATATACCAAGATGGCCTCCCCCCCCGAATATACCAAGACGCCCCCTCCCCCGAATATACCAAGACGGCCCCCCCCCCGAATATACCAAGACAATATTTTCACTAAAAATACGATAAAATCATTATTACTGGGCACAAACATAACAGAGAACCTGTGTGAAATATCCCTTTTTAATGTTTTTCTGTTTTTCACATTTAACCTCTTTACGACCGCAGATGTACTGCGGCAGGCAGCCGCTCCTGCGCAAACTACCGCAACTGTACGGCGGTCCCGAGCAGGAGGCTAAGGTGCGAGCGCGCGCCACCGGTTGCGCGCTCCCGCCCCTGCTCGTCAGCAGGGAAGCCGATGCAGCGGGCAGGCGGCTCTGATTGCGGCCTGACACCCGCGATTGCTCCCCGCTGAGAGAGAAGGACGGTCGGATGATGTAAACACAGCCGACCGTTCTTCTCCCTGGAATGATCACAGAGTGCCTGTGATCCTTCTATATAGGAACACAGGTCTCTATAATCAATTAACAAGCCACGCCCCCCCACCATTAGAAACACTCCACTAGGCTCACATTTAACCCCTTGATCACCCATAATGTTAACCCCTTCCCTGCCAGTGTCATTATTACAGTAACAGTGCATATTTTTAGCACTGATTACTGTAGTAATGTCACTGGTCCCCCCAAAAAGTGTAAAAAATGTCAGTTAGGGGTCCGATCTGTCCGCCGCAATGTCACAGTCCCATGAAAAATCGCAGATCGCCGCCATGATAGATGACTTTACTACAGTAATCAGTGCTAAAACTATGCACTGTTCTTGTAATAATGACACTGGCAGGGAAGGGGTTAACACTATGGGTTATCAAAGGGTTAAAAGTGTCCCTAGGGGGTGTTTTCTAACTGTGTGGGGGGTGGGTTTATGGAATGAACACAGAGACCTGTGTTCCTAAATAGGAGGATCCCTGTGTTCATTACTGACAGAACAGCAGTCAATGTTATGAAGTCCGTGCCGGCCGATCCAAAGGCCGCGGCGCGCTGCTCGCACCGCGACCTTGGAGGTCACCCCCCCCCAAGTCGGATCGCCCCAGTGTGAAGGGGGCCTTAAAAGCAAAAGATAAAATAAAAAAAATAAAAAAGTTTGATCTTTTGCTTAAAAAAAATAAATAAAATTGTTTACTTCCAGTCTGGACCAAAGGTGATGTCATGATCCAAGGATGTCGCTCTGGTCCTCCAAGGCCATAGAGGCAGTTAAAGCAGAGCTACTCTGGAGCCAGCCGGCGGCACCCTTGGATCATTTCTTGGGCAAGCCCGAGAGACACCGATGAGTGGCGGGTGGCGGCGAGGGAAGCATCCGAGCAGGCTGAGAGCAGGTAGCTGTCAAAAGTAGATACCCGCTCCTCCCCCCCCCCCCACCACAAAAAAATGCTACATGCTAAACGTGGGGGGGGGGGGGGGAGGAGAACCTAAAGCAGAACTTCCCCTTTTTTAAAGTAGAGGACAGTATGTATATATAGGAACAAAAAGCGTAGGTCAGCATAATTCTCTAGATCAGGGGTCTCCAAACAGACAAGTTTGCTGTCCCTCAGATTTTAGGGGGGCCAGACTGTGGCCAATGGCAGTAGAAAATGTCCCATCATTAGTCTCAGTGGGAGGAATAATGCCCCATCATTGGTGTCATTGAAGGCATTCTGCCCCATCATTGGTATCAGTGGGAGGAATAGTGCCCCATCATTGGTATCAGTAGGAGGAATAGTGCCCCATCATTGGTATCAGTAGGAGGAATAGTGCCCCATCATTGGTGTCAGTGGGAGGAATAGTGTCCCATCATTGGTGTCAGTGGGAGGAATAATGCCCCGTCATTGGTGTCAGTGGGAGGAATAGTGCCCCATCATTGGTGTCAGTGGGAGAATTAGTGCCCCATCATTCATGTCAGTGGGAGGAATAGTGCCCCATCATTGGTATCAGTGGGAGGAATAGTGCCCCATCATTGGTGTCAGTGGGAGGAATAGTGTCCCACCATTGGTATCAGTGGGAGGAATAGTGCCCCATCACTGGTCCAATCGGGAGGCATATTGGACAGTGGGCGGAAACCTGACAAATGAGTGCACAGGTATTTAGTACAACCCTAGTGATTGGCAGAGGAAAGTGCCTCGGTGCATGCTGTGATACTGTATAAATGTCAGGAGCACATGTGCTCAGGGTCTTTCAGCTAGAGAGCGGGGTCTCGGAGGGAGGGGGCGGCTGCATTCTCCTCTGTAGAAGTTGCCATGCGGCCTCAGGTGGTCGACCTGAGGGCCCAAAGAGCTAGAGAAGAACTAAGCCCGGAGCTCCTGTAAAGCTGTCTGAAAGGGGGGAGACATTAGAAAGGATGTCATTCTGCAGTACAGTGAGTACAGATCTGTGTCATGGGGCCTGACCTGAGGGAGGGCCACCCCTGCAGCTAGAAGAGTCAGTGGATGGGTTTCAGTAAAGGGGATGCTAGAGAGTATCCTGAAGATAATGTAGTTCAAGAAGTCTATTGCTATAAAGAAGGAGCAAGGAGACTTGACCATTTTCATACCCATGGCAGTATGATCAAAGCAGTGAGATTGCTTCCACAAGCAACCTGGTGAGGCCAAGTGAGAGTTGTCCTTATTTACTGTATATAGTTCCAGTTGGAGTATCCCACTATTCCCTTCTCCCATCCAAGTTCCACAATAAATACCAAAAACCAAAACCCCTGGACTGCTTATTGAGTAATGAGCAAGTAAAAGCAGTTAGGTAGTGATGTGGTAGTGATGTGGTAGTGATGTAGTAGCAATGTAGAGTGAGAGGACTGGGAAACAAGGATTTCGGGCACAAATATTTTTTTAAAAACAAGTTATTTTATTCAAAACATATTTAAAACCAAAAAAGAATGCAGGCATATAATTGTGTGTTAAGGACCAAATCAGACCCATAAATGGTCTATACTGTGGTATATCTTAATACATAAGGTTTAGAACAATGGTTTACATACATCTTAAAGTACAGAACAATTAGTAGTCATAACATTCTCAGGACTATTCACTCACAATCAGACAAAAACCACCGGCGGACACCAAAATAGAAAAGGTGTCGGTCCGTGGGATCAACTGAGAGTGTGAATTAACTTCCACCATATAATATTTGACCTTTGCTCGACATGTTTCGCTTTCTTAGGAGAAAAGCTTCATCTGGAGCATATCATTTCGTTTGTCTGTACAATAGTAGTCAGGCATAAATCTCAATTCCGTAGGGGATTTTTTAACGAAGAGGACTGTTGTGCGTTTGTGGAAAGCACCGTATTTTGGCACCTATATGAATACGTAGTAGTGAAGGTAATCACTCCATATTTACTGGAGAGGACGGGAGCCTAATGCATGTAGCGTGTCCCTTATGGTTATCTAAACGCCCGTGCCGCGCTATTCTAAGCTTGCACACAGTCCTCGCCGGATGGGGTAATGCCGTAGTAGCAATGTAGTGGCGGTGTAGTAGCGGTGTAGTAGTGGTGTGATAGCGGTTCCTACTACAGTGATTTCCAGCTTCCATCAGGTATGGCACATACACACCCACATTGGTCCAAGCTGGATCAATGTAACAATGTAAAAATTGGCATACCTGGAATTCAGCTGTAAAGCTTGGGCAAAAGTGTGTGCATTTCCTCCATGTCTTGGTGCGCTGTGCGCATCACCAGTTCATATGTCGTGACCAACAACCTAGGACCAGTTTCTATGCGGGGTGTCTATTGTTTACCAAAGGTTGAATGTGTGAACTGTACCCTAAGTGACTGTCTGTAGGTAATCAGAGGAGGAAGTGATACATTTGGGGGCGTCGTCCGGGATTTCCTCTGAGTTACAATAGTGGTTGCTACCGCCAATGGCCAAGTATTTGCCCAAGTAACGCTATGTCTTCTCAAGCAAAGTGCTGAAGTGTCGGTGGAGAAAGTAATGTCTGCTCTACAGTAACCTGTGCAAGTGTGCTTTCAAGTTATAGTCAAGAAAGCAGTGACCCGGCGCGTCAGGGTTTGTGTCGGTACATGTGCTGTGGAAAAAATGTCTGCAGTGCAGCCAGTTACAGCGGGACAATTTCTAACAGCGGCGAGGGAGTTTGATTGGCTTGTGGATGGAGAAATGCAGCTGAAACTCGGGTAGAGACAGAAGAGACAGATGTATGTGTATCTGTGGCAGGGAACACAATCTGCATTGCAGTGCCATTATTGCAGGCTGGGCAGCGTTATGGCAGTGGCAAAGGGGTTACTGCACCGCGTGGGAGTGAGATCTGCCTTGTAGGAGGAGCCACCATCGGAGAGTCTGTGGGCGCAGTCACCGCCCGTGGGCCACCAATCCGAGTGGAGGAAGAGAGCTGAGACATCACTTCCGCCATTGGGTGTAGCTGAGGAGCAGACACGTGTGTGGAGGAGCAAGATGGTGGATGCTGGAGTGAGCTGGAGCACAGGGGCTATCCCACGTGTTGGCGGAGAGCCTGAAGAGCGGATTGAATCGCAGAATACGACCCTGTTAGATACAGGGGTCTGATTGGTGCCCAAGAGAAGTCTGGGCTTGTGCAGTGGAGGGGACATGGAGCATCTTGGATTGGTATGTAGCAGATGCCTGAATGTGTTCATACAGCTGCGAACATAGGGTCAGTGTGGGCACTGCAGTGACATGCTGCTGAAGCTAGTGAGGAGTGATTGCCAGACCAGAAGATTGTATATGAACTGGGAAGTAGGAACCACTTCAGAACTGCTGACACCTATAGTGGCTATCCTGTTTGGAAGAGGACAGGAAGTGCTGAGATTACTGCTGGGGCCGGGACCAGTGATGCAAACCTGCACAAGCATCGGCCAAACCAGGGAGACCCACATCTCAGAGATGAAATGCACACAGGTTGTCAGAGCTGAGCAGCGGTTCCCAAGGTGCATTGATAGCAGTTACAGCAGCAAGCAGTACGGCTCTTAAAGAGGCAGAGGGGAGTCAATGGACCCAGAGATTGAAGTCCTCCAGTTTGTCCAGTGAAGGGGAGGTAGGGGCCATTGATGTGGGGGTCACCCAGCTTCCAGTATCTCTACAGGTCCCTGGAAGATAGAATCGATGACTGGGGATCAGAAGTAGAGGCTGAGTGGGACTTGGGAACTGAAGGGAGGAAAAGCCCTGCCAGTTCCAGTTCACTCAGTGAAGAGACAGACAGCAGTTGTTTGTATGCAGTACGCAAGGAACTTGGGGTTCTGTGAGGCCTATGCCACTATGGTCCAAGATTTATCCCCACCTCGCACTTATGCCCGGGCTCGGGCACAGACGCCTACTCCAATCTGATCCAGAAAGTGAAAAATACTTTACACCCCACCTGGTAGAGGAGACAGGCAAAAACTCCCCAGGTTCAAAAGTTTTCAAAGCCTCGTTCAGAGGAAGGTGGCCATGGAGTACGAATACACTTATCCATACACTCCCCAGGAGACAATGGAGGAAATTGAGCGCAAGAGAGGGGCCTGGTGTGAAGAAGCCGTTTGGGACTTCATGTATGTCCCCAAGTCACATAGGAACCAGTTCAAGCCTCAGTTATGGGACACCTTCCTATCAATCAAGGCCAACTGGAATCTGGGGCGGACCATCTACATTGACCGAGTAGAGGACTACCGCCCAGATGGAAAAGGTCAAGCCTGGGATATCCTGAAGTAAATCCTGAAGGCAAGATAGCCCACATACCTCGTCTTGATTACTACTGCTGAGGTGTGCCGAGTTCTTGCTTCAGCTGGAAGTTGAGTTACAAAGGGGTTAGCAAGCCTGAAAAATTTGTTGTATCTGTTGGGAAGAGTTACAAAGGGGCTTTTTGGAGCAAGTTTGATGCCTCAGGTCAAGGAATTGGGACTTTGCGGGCTTAGTAAAATGCTATATTTATTAAAAAATAATAATAATGTGCTGATAGCAAAATAATGATACAAACAATATAAACACAGTAAGTGCCAATGGGTTATAGACCCATGTGAGTAAGTGAGAATAGAACGAAAGGTGACAAGGTGGAATGGTGACTTTGAAGAACTCTGTCTGTTAAGGCTCATAAATGTGAGCTTGAGAGAGAGTATCTTGTCAGACTTCCGACGCGTTTCGGCATAAGTGTATTGCCTTTGTCAAGGAAGTGGGAAGGGGTCACCATATCTGAAAAATATAGTGAGTATATATTAAAGATTTATTGTAGTATAACACTATTTATAAAAATCAGAGGCGTAACTAGAGCCTTCAGGGCCCCGATGCAAGAAACCATGAAGGGCCCCCCCAGATCCCTGGCCGGGGCCCTTCCCTTCAAGCCCAGGGCTCTTCCCACTAATCCTGCGGCTCTTTACTCTCGTTGCATGGCCTTTTATTACGGTCCCGCAGCAGGATCCTTTCACAAGTTCTGCAGTGGGCTCCTTTCCTGCAATCTTTGGGCCTCCCCACAGTGGTGCAATGCCAGGGCCCGGTCGCAAGTGTGACTTTTGCAATCCTGGAAGTTCACCCACTGGTTTGCTACTGGGCCCCCTGGAGCATGGGGCCCGGTAGCAATCGCAACCCCTGCAACCCCTGTAGTTACGCCCCTGATAAAAATAGTGAATAATAGAATATGCACAAAGGGGCTAGCAAGCCTGAAGTATTTGTTGTATCTGTGGGGAAGAGTTACAAAGAGGCTAGTTTTCCTGAAGTGTCCCTTTGAGATACTAAAGTTGCTGTTAGAGCTAGGAGCCCTGTTCCCAAATCCCCTTCCTTTCTATCCTTGCAAAAGAAGATGGGGATCAGCGAAACTGCTACACTTTCTTCACCTGGGAGAAAGAACTTTTGCCACAAAGAACTTCTCCTGTTAAAACCGGGGGCTGCTACCTGGAGGGGTTAAACCCCAAGTTCACAGAGACGTCCTGCTAATAGGACACTTTGTAAAGATCTTTTTGGCCTTGGGCAACTACTGTTGCTAAAGAGGAGTACAGAGAAAAGGATACTTTGTTTAACCACTTAAGCCCCGGAAGATTTTACCCCCTTCCTGACAAGGGGGTATTTTGCGATTCGGCACTGCGTGACTTTAACGGACAATTGCGCAGTCGTGCGACGCTGTACCTAAACAAATTTGGCGTCCTTTTTCCCCCACAAACAGAGCTTTCTTTTGGTGGTATTTGATCACCTGTGCGATTTTTTGATCATGTGCTATAAACATAAAAAAGAGCGTCAATTTTGCAAAAATAGCAATATTTTTCACATTTTTTAATATGAAATTCCCCCAAAAAAAATGTAAAAATCAAAATTTTTTAACATTTTCGGCCAATTTGTTTTATGCTACCTATGTTTGGTAAACAAAATCGCAAAAAGCGTATTTTGATTGGTTTGCGCAAAAGTTATTGCGTTTACTAACAAAGGGAAAGATTTTTGTCATTTTTGTTGTTTTTTTTTTTTAACGCGTAATGGCGGCGATCTGCGATTTTTTTGCGGTACTGCGACATTGCGACAGACAGATCGGACCCTTGACTGACATTTTTGACACTTTTGGGGTTACCAGTGACATTTCTACAGTAATCAATGCTATACATATGCACTGTTACTGTAAAAATACACTGGTAGTGAAGGGGTTAACTTTATTAGAGAGGGAGGGGCTGTGTGTGTCCCTAGGGGCGTGCTTTCTACTGTGATTGGCTGTGGCTTCAGATGTATGAAGAGTGATCGACGGTTCTACATAGTAGAACCGTATGATCAGCCTTCATACACCGGGGAGAATGACAGGTGGCTTGTTTACACAAGCCGCCTGACTTTCTCCCTCTCCCCCGCCGATCGCCGAGTGACCGGCGGACATCAGGTCCACTGGTCACACGCGCGGGGGGGGTCCGTGACCACGCGGGAGTGGGAGCGCGCCTCCGGGGGCGCGCGCTCGCTCCCTAGACCCTCACAAGCTAGTGACGTAGCCCTACGTCACTTTGCCTGTGAGGGGCTGACTGCCGACGTAGATCGGCGTTAGGCAGTCGGCAAGTGGTTAAAGGACATTTTGCGAAGATCCTTTAGGCCAGTTGGCCAGGATAATCAAGTACAGAGAAAAGGACACTTTGCGAAGATACTTTGTTTAAAGGACATTTTACGAAGATCCTTTGGGCCAGTGGGCCAGAGTGATGCTGAAGGACACTTTGTGCGAGTTGCTACCTTGTAAGAGAAGGGTAGCAACTCATTGCCTCTTTGGAGAGAGGGATGCCAGAGTGAAGGATCCCTTGAAGAGTTCTCACAAACACCCACAAGTAAGGCAAGCTTTGCTCAGGCTCCAGTAATAGATTGCCACCAGGAGAAGACGTGTTGCCTCGGTGTTACAGAGAGAAGGACACTGAACACCAGTCGGGTGCACTCCGCATTTCTTCATCCTAACTTGTGGGTCTGACTAGGATAGTTAACAGTCAGTGCTCAGGTAACTGAGAGGGACTGTGCCTATTGGTAGCCAAATGGTCCCCGGATGGAACCAGTGTAAATGTGTTAGTCAGCTAGATTGGCAGGAGTTGTTCTGTTTTTGTCTATCATAGGTGCACAACAGAACAACGAGTCAAGCGTGCCCTTAGGGGGCCGAAAGCATCGGAAATCTCTATGGGAATGTTAGAGTTAGAGATTCTGCAGGTGAGAAGGTCACCTCTATGGAGAGGGCAGTCTCACTGTAAGTATGTAGGATAACTAAGTTGCTATGTGCTTACCCTTTCCTTTACAGGTTAGGAGGTCTAACCTCCTGTCAAGCAGATTTTTGTTTGGTGGGGGTGCATTGGTCTAAATGCACCCGGTACCTTCCTATGTGCAAATATTGTACAGCAGATATATATATATATATTTTTTTTTTTCACTTAAATTATTGTATTCACTGGCCACGTGGTATGCCCCATGGCCCTGTACATATGCTATCTCCCCCCCCCCCCCTTTCCAAGTTGGTGGGATACTCTGTGTACATTTTTGTGTAGGTATTATTGTAGGGGCAGATGCCCAGAGCCAGTTGGGACATGGCTCAGTTTGGGGGGGGGGGGGGGTGGATGTAGCACCCTTCTAGGTAGGTGCTAGAGAGAGAGAATATAGTTTTGGATCCCATCTGCTTACCAGAAGGATTGCCAGGTAAATCCATGTTGCTCTCTGCCTACCAGAGAGCAGGATTTACTAGTGAGGTCTGCTCATTGTGCTCAGGTGCTGCTCAGTTTGTCTGAAGTGTTTCACACTGGTCCAATAGGGAGGCATATTGGACAGTGGGAGGAAACCTGACAAATGAGTGCACAAGTATTTAGTACAGCCCCGGTGATTTGCAGAGGAAAGTGCCTCAGGGCATGCTGGGATACTGTATAAATGTCATGAGCACATGTGCTCGTGGTCTTTCAGCTGGAGAGTGGAGTCCCAGAGGAAGGGGGGCTGCTGCCTTCTACTCTGTAGACACTGCCATGCAGCCTCAAGTGGTCGACCTTAGGGCCTAAAGAGCTAGAGGGGAACTGAACCCAGAAGTCCTGTAAAGCTGACTGGAAGGGAGACACTGGACAGATCTGGATTGACACACAGTGAGTACAAATCTGTGTCAAAGGGCCTGACCTGAGGGGGGCCACCCCTGCAGCTAGAAGAGTCAGTGGACGGGTGTCAGTAAAGGGGATGCTAAAGAGTATCCTGAAGATAATGTAGTTCACTAAGTCTATTGCTGGAGAGAGAGCAAGGAGACTTAACCCTTTCCATACTTGTGGCAGTATGGTCAAAGCTGGTGAGGCCAAGTGTGAGTTGTCCTTATCAACTGTATATAGTTCCAGTTGGAGTGTCCCACTATTCCCTTTGTGGGGTGTCTACTGTTTACCAAAGGTTGACTCATTATCTGGATCTTTGATAAAGCAATGCAGAGCCCCCTTCTTGCATTCCTTTCTGCTCTTGCAATTCAGCCCCCATTCTATGGTGCCTGTTCACATCAATGCACTGCAGCTGCAGCATGTTTTTTTGAAAAGGTGCAGACGCTTCCTTTGGTGCAGCTGCAGCACATTTTTGCCCCAAAGGATTCAATGAGAGCGCATGTGCACTGCATTTCATTCATTTTTAATGCGATTTTGGCAGTTTTGTGTAAAAAATCCAACTTCCTCCTCCTACAAGAAAACGCACGAAGCGTAAAAATTGCATACACAAACACGCACCACAAAAAATGCCCTGAAAAACGCATCGCCATGCAGCAGCACCAACGTGAACCTCACCTTCATCAGACCTCAAATACAAGAAGTTCTGCAGAAGTCATCGCAGCTCCATGTGTTATAAATTAATTGCAGCGTAAAATTGTTTATAGTTCTCGCGTTCGATTCATGAAACGTCTGCATTTCCCATTTTAATTGTGCCGCCGACGTATTTTATTTGCTGCTCTCCTAAATATAGAGGGAGAGTATGGAGGGAATTCATAACTTGCTGGCAGAGACTAATAGTCTCCTCAAAAAATAGATTAGAAAACGTGTTGAAAGAGTCGTCTCATTTAAAATAAAAATGTCATCCTGTACTTACAAACTGTCTCTCAGCGCAGCCACCCCGAGCCGTCCGAGCAATTAGTACCGCGAGGTGACTGAAGGCAATGACGTCTCTCAGCCTTACTAATATGACACACTGGGAGTGATAGGGGTGATTAGCACCAGCAAAGGCATGCAGGGTCCTCTGTGTTGTTGGTTACGGCATAGATAAGAAAATATCAAGGCAGACAAAATCAGGATCACTTACATACTGCCTCTGACATGTCTGCAGGAGAGAGAGGGAGAAAGAGAGAGAGCGAGAGAGAGAGAGCGAGAGAGCGAGAGAGAGAAAGAGAGAGAGAGAGAGAGAGAGAGAGAGAGAGAGAAGGAAAGAGAGAGAAAAGGAGAGAACGAAAGAGAGAGAAAAGGAGAGAAAGAGAGTGAGAAAGAGAGAGAAAGAGTGAGAGAGTGAGAAAAAGAGAGAAAGGGAGAGAAAGAGAAAGAAAGAGAAAGAAAGAGAAAGAAAGAGAAAGAAAGAAAGAATGAAAGAAAGAGAAAGAGAGAGAGAAAGAAAGAGAAAGAGGGAGAAAAAGAGAGAAAGAGAGAGAAAAAAAGAGAGAAAGAGAGAGAAATATAGAGAGAGAGAAAGAGAGAAAAGAGAGAGAGAGAGAGAGAAAGAGAAAGAAAAAAAAAGAGAAAGAAAACAAAAAAAGAGAGAGGGGAAGAGATAGAGAGAGAAAAATAAAAGAGAAAGAAAACAAAAAAAGAGAGAGGGAGAGAAAATGAAAGAAAGAAAGAAAGAAAGAAAGAAAGAAAGAAAGAAAAAGAAAGCAATAGAGATAGAGAAAAAGAGAGAGAGGGGAAGAAAGAAAGAAAGCGAGAGAGAGAGAGTGAGACGGAGAAGGGAGAGAAAGAAAAAGAGAGAAAGAGAGAGAAAAAGAAAGCAAAAAGATAGAAGGAGAGAGAAAGAAAGGAAGAAAGAAAGAAAGAGAGAGAGAGCGAGAGAAAGAGAAAAAGCGAGGGAGAGAAAGAGAGAGAGAAAAAGAAAACAAAAAAGAGAGAGGGAGAGAGAAAGAAAGAGAGAGTGAGAAACAAAAAGAAAGTGATAGAGATAGAGAAAAGGAGTGAGAGGGAGAGAGAGAGAAAGAGAAAGAAAAAGAAAGCAAGAAAGAGAGAGGGAGAAAGAAAGAAAGAAAGAGAGAGAGAGAAAGAAAAAAGAAAGCTTTAGAGGTAGAGAAAAAGAGAGAGAGGGAGACAAAGAGAAAGAAAGAAAGAAATGGAGAGAGAAAAAAAAAAAGAAATAGAGTGAGAGAAAGAGAAAGAAAGGGAGAATAAAAAAAAGAGAGAGAGAGAGGTATATGGTGCCTCTGGCATTAAAATAAATCAAATCTAAATGTTGTCTTAAAATGAGAAAATGTATAATAATAAAAAGCCAGTCCCCCTAAAAACGATCTGAGTTCTAGAATGTTCCGGATACCCTAATCAGTGGCATAGTGTTGGTTGTCAGTGCCCAGGGCAAAGCAAGTGTTGTGCCCCCTAACCCGTGGACCATTAGTACTCTCTGAGGAGTATACAGTATATACACATACATACATACACTGATCATCTCTTTTCTCTCTTGCGTCTCCTTGGAACACTTATTTATATGGATATACCAAAAGCTGGCCATCCCAACTGGGCTGCACCTCCAGTGGCTTTAACAGATGCTGGGAAGCTCTAGCTTGGTCCATGTTTGGAGAATTGGCAATTGTGGTTTTTTTTTTTTTTTAATCTTGTCTGGTTTCTTTCCTTTGTGTACATTATGGAATACGGGGGCTTACACCCCATATCCCTGAGGAAGGATTTTTTTCGAAATGCGTTGGCTCTGTCCTGGTCTGGAAATAGTGTGGACAATCTTAACATTGAAGAACAGTGTCACTGTATAACCCCGACCATGGCTTTCATTCCTGTTGTGATCTGTGATTGGCTACACATGGTACAGAGTGCTGTGATTGGTCTGGGCACCAATTACCGGGATCCGCTGTGTCCGGTGGACGTAGCAGTCACAGGCTCGCGCCAGTGCAGATGTGCTCAGTGCCATAGCAGTACGTTGCTGAGCCTGCACCTACTGCCCTCTTGCAGTATATTCACTGTAAGGGGTCGGCAGTTGGTTATTTGGCTGAGTTTTTCACACATGAGTCATAACTTTATGACCACACACCTAATATTGAGTAGGTCCCCCTTTTGCCACCAAAGCAGACCTAACCCATCCAGGCATGGATTCTACTAGACCTCTGTAGGTATGCTGTGGTATCTGGCACCAAGCCGTCTGTAGCAGATCCTTTAAGTCCTGTAAGTAGCGAGATGGGGCCTCCATGGACCAGACTTATTTTTCCAGCAGATGATGGATTGGATTGAGATCTAGAGAATTTTGAGGCCAAGTAAACACCTTGAACTTGTTGTTGTGCTCCTCAAACCATTCTTGAACCATTTTTGCAGTGTGGTAGGCAGTGCTGTATTTTGACCTAGGCCGACAAGGCCCAGGCCTAGGGCAGCACTTTGCAAGGGGGCAGCAAAAAAGCAGCCCCCCCTCCACCTGAGAACCTTTTGGCCACTGGTTGCTAGAGCCGCCTCTCCCACCGCTCTCTCTCATCCCCCCTCTCTCTCATCCCCCCTCTCTCTTACCCCCCTCTCTCTCTCTCTCTCTCCCACCCCCCTCTCTCTCATCCCCCTTCTCTCTCTCTCACCCCCTCTCTTTCTCTCTCTCTCACCCCCCCTCTCTCTTAACCCCCTCTCTCTCTTACACCGCCCCCCCTTTCTTTCTCTCTCATCCCATTCTCTCCCTTTCACCCCCCCCCCTCTCTCTCTTTCATTCCCCTCTCTCTTTCTCTCATTCCCCTCTCTCTCTCTCTCTCTCTCTCTCTCTCACCCCCCTCTCTCTCTCCCTCCCCCCTCTCTCTCTCTCTCTTCAACCCCCTCTCACCCCCTCCTCTCATGAGATCTCAGGGGTTCATGCTGGGACTTGGAGTCCTCCAATTTTGGAGGGAGTCACATCCGTTAAAAAGGAAGGAGTGGGGCAAATTTACATAGGAGAGAGAAGGGGGGCGCCCAATTTTAGTATCCTGCTAAATGGATCCTGCTATCCATATCCTGCTAAAAGAGGCCACTGTCATCAGGGAATGCTGTTTCCATTAACCACTTGCCGACCGCCGCAAGTACATTTACTGCGGCGGTCAGCCCCCCCCTGGACAAAGTGACGTATCAGTACGTTACTCGCCCGCGAGCCAATAGGGGGCGAGCGCGCGCCGCCGGAGGCACGCTCCCGCCCTGGCTCGTTCACTGCCATCAACGCGCGAGTGACCGGCGATCTCCCGCTGGAGAGGGAGAAAGGCAGGCGGCTGATGTAAACAAAGCCGTCTGTTATTCTCCTTGGTGTAACTGCAGAGATCATACGATCCTGCTATGTAGGATTGTATGTCTCTGTGTTTACATCAAAAGCCACGCCCCCCACAGTTAGAACCACACCCCTAGGGACACACTTAACCCCTTGATCTCTAATAAAGTTAACCCCTTCACTGCCAGTGTCATTTTTACAGTAACAGTGCATATGTATAGCACTGATTACTGTAGTAATGTCACTGGTACCCCCAAAAGTGTCAAAAAATGTCAGTTAAGGGTCCGATCTGTCCACTGCAAAGTCGCAGTCCCGCAAAAAAAAAAATCGCAGATCGCCGCCATTACTAGTTAAAAAAAAAAACAATAAAAATGACAAAAATCTTTCCAGTAGTTAGTAGAGGCAATAACTTTTGCGCAAACCAATCAAAATACGCTTATTGCGATTTTTTTCACCAAAAATATGTATCAGAAAACAAATTGGCCTAAAATGTTAAAAAAGTTTGATTTTTACATTTTTGGGGGGGGGGGGGTTTCATATAAAAAAAATGTGAAAAATATTGTTATTTTTTCAAAATTGACGCTATTTTTTTGTTTATAGCACAAAAAGAAAAAATCGCACAGGTGATCAAATACCACCAAAAGAAAGTTCTGTTTGGGGGGAAAAAAAGGACGTCAATTTCATTTGGGTACAGCGTTGCACGACCGCGCAATTGTTCGTTAAAGTCACGCAGTGCTGAATTGCAAAATAGGCCCTGGTCTTTGAGTAGCCAAATCCTCCGGGGCTTAAGTGGTTAAGGGGTAGACTTGGTCACCATCAATGTTTAGGTAGGTGGTATGTGTCAAGTAACATCCATATGAATGGAGGAGCCAAGGTTTCCCAGCAGAACATTGCCCAATGCATCACCCTGCCTCTGCCGGCTTGTCTTCTTCCCATAGTGAATCCTGGTTCCATCTCTTCCCCAGGTAAGTGACGCACTCGGCCATCCACATGATGGAAAAGAAAAATGATATAAATTTCACCATAATTAGCAGACGCTATAACTTTCATGCAAACCACTCAATATATTGTACACTTATTGGGATTTTTTTTTTCTACCGACACGTAGCAGAATACATTTTGGCCAAAATTCATGAAGAAATTATATTATTTTTTAAATTTTTATTGGATGTTTTATAAAAGTACAATACATAGTTTTTTTTTTTTCATTTTTTTTCATTTAAATTGCAAAAAAAAAAAAAAAAAAAAACAGTAGTGATCAAATACCACCAAAATAAATCTCTATTTGTGCAGGGGAAAAAAAATGATATACAGAGCATCCGGAAAGTATTCACAGCGCTTCACTTTTTCCACATTTTGTTATACTATTATATTATTATATATTATTATTATTATTATTATTATTATATATATTATATATATATATATATATATATATATTATATATTATATTATTGTTATATTATTATATTATTTTGTTATATTATTATATATTATATTATTATATTATATTATTTTATATTATATTATATATTATTATATTATTTTGTTATATTACTATATATTATATTATTATATTATATTATTTTATATTATATTATATATTATTATATTATTTTGTTATATTATTATATATTATATATTATATTATTATATTATTATATTATATTATTTCATATTATATTATATATTATTATATGTCTTATTCCAAAATGGATTAAATTCATGATTTTCCTCAGAATTCTACAAACAATCCCCCATAATGACAACATGAAAGACATTTGTTTGAAATCTTTCAAAATGTATTAAAATAGAAAAAAGGAAAAAAATCCCATGTACATAAGTATTCATACCCTTTGCCATGACACTCAAAATTGAGCTCAGGTACATCCTGTTTCCACTGATCATCATTGAGATGTTTCTACAGCTTGATTGGACTCGGAGTCCTCCTGTGGTAAAATCAGTTAATTGGACATGATTTGGAAAGGCACACACCTGTCTATAAGGTCCCACAGGTAACAGTGCATGTCAGAGCACAAACCAAGCCATGAAGCCCAAGGAATTGTCTGTAGACCTCGGAGACAGGATTGTATGGAGGCACAGATCGGGGGAAGGGTACAGAAACATTTCTGCAGCATTGAAGGTCCTAATGAGCACAGTGGCCTCCATCATCTGTAAATGGAAGACGTTTGTCTCTGTGGAGAGAGGAGAACCTTCCAGAAGAACAACCATCTCTGCAGAACTCCACCAATCAGGCCTGTATGGTAGAGTGGCCAGATGGAAGCCACTCCTCAGTAAAAGTCACATGACAGCCAACCTGGAGTTTGCCAAAAGGCACCTGAAGGACTCTCAGACCATGAGAAACAAAATTCTCTGCTCTGATGAAACAAAGATTGAACTCTTTGGCCTGAATGTCAAGCGTCATGTCTGGAGGAAACCAGGCACTGCCCATCACCTGGCCAATACCATCCCTACAGTGAAGCATGGTGGTGGCAGCATCATGCTGTGGGGATGTTTTAGTGGCAGGAACTGGGAGACTAGTCAGGATTGAGGGAAAGATGAATGCAGCAATGTACAGAGACATCCTTGATGAAAACCTTCTCCAGAGCGCTCTGGACCTCAGACTGGGGTGAAGGTTTATCTTCCAACAGGACAACGCCTCTAAGCACACAGCCAAGATAACAAAGGAGTGGCTGAGGGACAACTCTGTGAATGTCCTTGAGTGGCCCAGCCAGAGCCCAGACTTGAACCCGATTGGACATCTCTGGAGAGATCTGAAAATGGCTGTGCACCGACGCTCCCCATCCAACCTGATGGAGCTTGAGAGGTCCTGCAAAGAAGAATGAGAGAAACTGCCCAAAAATAGGAGTGCCAAGCTTGTAGCATCATACTCAGAAATACTGGAGGCTGTAATTGGTGCCAAAGGCGCTTCACCAAAGTATTGAGCAAAGGGGGTGAATACTTATGTACATGGCAAAGGGTGTGAATACTTATGTACATGGGAGTTTTTTCTTTTTTTCTTTTTACTAAATTTGCAAACTTTTTTTCACGTTGTCATTATAAGGCTGTAACATAACAAAATGTGAAAAAAGTGAAGCGCTGTGAATACTTTCTGGATGCACTATTTGGGTACAGCGTTGCAATTACTCGGTAAAGTAGTGCAGTGCAGAATAGCAAAACATGGCCTGTTCATGAAGGGGGGTAAAACCTTCCGGAGCTAAAGTGCTTATAATATCACCTTTGCAGACCCAGGAACTCCAACACAATGGAGTCTTTGAGGGATGAAAGATTTCTGCATGGAGCCGCCAGGTAGAGAAATGATAAAAAACGTAAATTTATCTGCAGATGTTCTTTTTTCCAATAAAAAAATAATAAGTTCTGGAAAAAAGCAATCAGTTCAGAAACATCGGCTCTGTCCTTCCATGAGCTTCTTCATGTGAAAAACAATTCCTAAGAACTCTGTCCAAAAATTCCAATCTTGGGCGCTTCGCTGCGCAGCATTATAGGTATAAAATTCACCACCAGATCTCCTCCGCTCCTTACTCCTAAATCCCTGAGAAGGCAAGGGAGCTGAAAGATTAGGAATCAGAATAGAGGCAATGTAGCGTTATAAATGCTGCTTTATACATTGAGATACTCCAGCCTGTCCAGAGTCAGTATGGTCACCTACTGACTTGACACCATCCACAGGCAGTTTAACTCTTCAATTAGATACAGAAGTTGTTATTTTTGCTATTTTAATAATCGCTTCAATACCGGGCACTTTCACCCCCTTCCTGCCCAGGCCAATTTTCAGCATTCAGCGCTGTCACACTTTGAATGACAATTGCGCAGACATGCAATGCTGTACCCAAACAACATTTTTGTCTGGTTTTTTATGGTATTTTATCACCACTATTTTATCACCACTGTTTTTTTTTTTTTTAATGAAAAAAAGATCAAACATTTTGGAAAAAAAAAGGTTTTCTTAGTTTCTGTTATAAAGTGTTGTAAATAAGTAATTTTGCTCCTTCACTTGTGTGCGCTGATGAGGCGGCACTGATGGGCACTGATGAGGCTGCACTTATGGGCACTGATGAGGTGGCACTGATGGGCACTAATGAGGCTGCACTTATGGGTACTGATGAGGCTGCACTGATGGGCACTAATGAGGCTGCACTTATGGGCACTGATGAGGCTGCACTTATGGGCACTGATGAGGCGGCACTTATGTGCGCTGATGAGGCTGCACTTATGGGCACTGATGAGGTGGCACTTATGGGCACTGATGAGGCTGCACTTATGGGCACTGATGAGGCGGCACTTATGTGCGCTGATAAGGCTGCACTTATGGGCACTGATGAGGCGGCACTGATGGGCACTGATGAGGCTGCACTTATGGGCACTGATGAGGTGGCACTTATGGGCACTGATGAGGCGGCACTTATGGGCACTGATAAGGCTGCACTTATGGGCACAGATGAGGCAGGACTTATGGGCACTGATGAGGCTGACTTAAGTGCGCTGGTGAGGCTGCACTTATGGGCACTGATGAGGCAGCACTGATGGGCAATGATGAGGCTGCACTTATGGGCACTGATGAGGTGGCACTGATGAGGCTGCACTGATGGGCACTGATGAGGCGGCACTGATGGGCACTGATGGGGTGGCACTGATGGGCACTGATAAGGCAGCACTGATAAAGAGGCACTCATTTTCAGCACTGATGGGAACTAATAGGCGGCACTGTTGAGCAGGCATTGATAGGCACTGAAAGGTAGCAATGATTGGCATCACTGATAGGCACTAATTGGCATCAGTGTTGGGCACTGATTGGCATCACTGATGGGCACTGTTGAGCAGAAAATGCCAGTGATTATCTGTGAGGAAATGCTGCTGATCGGCTCTCCTCTCCTCAAATTATGTGTGAAGAGAAGAATACTGATAACCGACATTTCCTTGTTTACATGTGATCCGCTGTGATTGGATACAGCTGATCACATAAGAGCCTCGTCATTGGCTCTTTACCCAAATTGGTGATGCCCAGCGTCCCAAGGACACAACGCCCCGCCGATGGCCACGCGCCCGCACGAGAGCGTGGGACGACGTCATATTATGTCATCCCAGAATGGGAGAGTCACCTTGCTCCTGTCATTTTACTATATGATGGGCGGGAGGGGGTTAAATGTGTGATTTTTACCTGCATTTTCTGTATTTACCTGGGTTATGGTTCCTGACAACAAAGGGGTACAGAGGAAGAAAACAAAATCACATTAATAAACAGGATGTAGAGGCCCAAAACTGCCACAAGATGTCAGCACAATACAAAAGAATAACAACCTAATGCAGTTCAATACATCACAAATGGTAATGGCCCAAAACTGCCACTAGATGTCATCATACATTAAAATAAAAAATAGGTATATGTTAGACAGAACAGGAAATAATATGGACAAACTCTATAGAGAAGCCATTTTCAACCTTAGGGTTCTACCAGAGATTGCTATGGGTTCCTTTAAATTTGAACCTCAATTTGAACCCTAAAGTTGAACCCCACAATCTCACAATTTAAAAAAAAAAACCATGATATATACTGTACATTGATTCCAGGAACATTGCGGCCAGTAATGAGACATGTAGAATCCTCTTCCCCTTCTGTTCTTGTGATGGACGGTCTTCATTGATGCAGAGAAGAGCACCCATGTAGTGCCTCAAATGGAGGCCACAAACAATGAAATACCCCGGTTGTTATATATGTAATTTTCATTCTACTGGTTTCCGGTGGGAACATTATTTGGGGATTGAAGACCAATGACAGACTCACAGTATCTCACAATAGTAAGTACACCTCTCACATTTTTGTGAATATTTTATTCTATCTTTTCATGTGACAACACTGAAGAAATGACACTTTGCTACAATGTAAAGTAGTGAGTGTACAGCTTGTATAACAGTGTAAATTTGCTGTCCCCTCAAAATAACTCAACACACAGCCATTAATGTCTAAACCGCTGGCAACAAAAGTGAGTACACCCCTAAGTGACAATGTCCAAATTGGGCCCAAAGTGTCAACCATTATGTGGCCACCATTATTTTCCAGCACTGCCTTAACCCTCTTGGGCATGGAGTTCACCGGAGCTTCACAGGTTGTCACTGGAGTCCTCTTCCCCTCCTCCATGATGACATCACAGAGCTGGTGGATGTTAGAGACCTTGCGCTCCTCCACCTTCTATTTGAGGATCCCCCACAGATGCTCAATAGGGTTTAGGTCTGGAAACATGCTTGGCCAGTCCATCACCTTTACCCTCAGCTTCTTTAGCAAGGCAGTGGTCATCTTGGAGGTGTTTGGGGTCGTTATCATGTTGGAATATTGCCCTGCGGCCCAGTCTCTGAAGGGAGGGGATCATGCTCTGCTTCAGTATGTCACAGTACATGTTGGCATTCATGATTCCCTCAATGATCTGTAGCTCCCCAGTGCCGGCAGCACTCATGCAGCCCCAGACAATGACACTCCCACCACCATGCCTGACTGTAGGAAGACACACTTGTCTTTGTACTCCTCACCTGGTTGCCCCCACACACGCCTGACACCATCTGAACCAAATACATTTATCTTGGTCTCATGAGACCACAGGAGATGGTTCCAGTAATCCATGTCCTTAGTCTGCTTGTCTTCAGCAAACTGTTTGCAGGCTTTCCTGTGCATAATCCTTACATAGTTACATAGTAGGTGAGGTTGAATAAAGACAACAGTCCATCCAGTTCAACCTGTGAAGGTGTGTGTGTCAGTGACGATATTCTTTTTTCTATATCCCTGAATATTGTGTTCTTTGAAATGCACGTCCAAGAGTCTTTTAAGAGTATTGATACTCCCCGCTGATACCACCAATTGTGGAAGAGAGTTCCACATTCTTACCGCCCTGACAGTGAAAAACCCCCTACGTAGCTTATGGTTAAACCGCTTCTCCTCTAATCTCATTGTGTGGCCATGTGTCCTCTTACATTCTCTTAGACTAAATCGTTTATTTCCTATGCTGGGATCGCCATTGAGGTATTTGCAAATAAATATCATGTCCCCCCTCAGTCATCTTTTCTCTAGGGAGAATAAGTTAAGCGCGTGTAGTCGCTCCTCGTAATTAAGGTCTTCCAATCCCCTAATTCGTTTAGTTGCCCTTCTTTGGACTCTCTCCAGTTCCAGCATGTCCCTTCTGAGGATTGGTGACCAGAACTGAGCAGAATACTCCAGATGTGGCCGGACCAGATTTTTAAAATGTGGTAGGATTATAGTTTTATCTCTGGAATATATCCCCTTCTTTATGCATGCTAATATTTTGCCAGCTTTGGCAGCTGCAGCTTGACTTTGCATGCTATTGCTTAGTCTATCTTCCACTAGGACCCCCAGACCTTTCTCCATTCTTGATTCCCCCAGAGGTTCCTCCCCTAGGGAGTAGTTTGCGTCCTTAGAAGAGGCTTCCTTCTGGTACGACAGCCATGCAGACCAATTTTATGCAGTGTGCGGCGTATGGTCTGAGCACTGACAGGCTGACCCCCCACCCCTTCAACCTCTGCAGCAATGCTGGCAGCACTCATACGTCTATTTCCCAAAGACATCCTCTGGATATGACGCTGAGCACGTGCACTCAATTCCTTTGGTCGACCATGGCGAGACCTGTTCTGAGTGGAACCTGTCCTCCAAAACTGCTGTATGGTCTTGGCCACCCTGCTGCAGCTCAGTTTCAGGGTCTTGACAATCTGCTTATAGCCTAGGGCATCTTTATGTAGAGCAACAATTCTTTTTTTTCACATCCTCAGAGAGTTCTTTGCCATGAGGAGCCATGTTGAACTTCCAGTGACCAGTATGAGAGAGTGAGAGCGATAACACTAAATTTAACACGCCTGCTTCCCATTCACACCTGAGACCTTGTAACACTAACGAGTCACATGACACCGGGAAGGGAAAATGGCTAATTGGGCCCAATTTGGGCATTATCACTTAGGGGTGTACTCACTTTTGTTTCCAGCAGTTTAGACATTAATGGCTGTGTGCTGAGTTATTTTTAGGGGACAGCAAATTTACACTGTTATACAAGCTGTACACTCACTACTTTACATTGTAAAACAGTTTGTTGAAGACAAGCAAACTGAAGAGGACATGGATTACTGGAACCATCTCCTGTGGTCTGATGAGACCAAGATAAACTTATTTGGTGTCAGATGGTGACAAGCGTGTGTGGCGGCAACCAGGTGAGGAGTACAAAGACAAGTGTGTCTTCCTACAGTCAAGCATGGTGGTGGGAGTGTCATGGTCTGGGGCTGCATGAGTGCTGCCGGCACTGGGGAGCTACAGTTCATTGAGGGAACCATGAATGCCAACATGTACTGTGACATACTGAAGCAGAGCCATGATCCCCTCCCTTCAGAGACTGGGCTGCAGGGCAGTATTCCAACATAACGACCCCAAACACCTCCAAGATGACCACTGCCTTGCTAAAGAAGCTGAGGGTAAAGGTGATGGACTGGCCAAGCATGTCTCCAGACCTAAACCCTATTGAGCATCTGTGGGGATCCTCAAACTAAAGGTGGAGGAGTGCAAGGTCTCTAACATCCACCAGCTCTGTGATGTCATCATGGAGGAGGGGAAGAGGACTCCAGTGGTAACCTGTGAAGCTCTGGTGTACTCCATGCCCAAGAGGGTTAAGGCAGTGCTGGAAAATAATGGTGGCCACACAAAATATTGACACTTTGGGCCCAATTTGGACATTTTCACTTTTGTTGCCAGTAGTTTAGACATTAATGGCTGTGTGTTGAGTTATTTTGAGAAGACAGCAATGTAACGGAACCGCAACCCACACTGTACTTGTGGACTTCCGTCAGTATACGGCTTCCTCTCAGTCGTGAACATAGAGATCAGATTTTCCAACCGCCCCATACAAAGCTAGCCGACAACTTAGCTTGTATGGGAATCTTCTGTTTATTGAACAATCACACAGAATTTATATACAGCATGGACCTTCCACTCCGGATCAGATTACCACACACAGGTAGGTGGTTGCCTGATTACATCATCATATGCAGATGAAATTGTATACAGAAATAGAATTAACCTGAACTAATTATCTGGCCATCTGGACAGAAACAATATGTGAGTTCATTAACATATAACAATGGGACAGACAGGCTTAACAGAATCCACATCACATCTCAATACACAAACAATAGGGAGAGCTTGTCTCTGTCATTGAAGTACAATACACATTAGCATAAGTGTAAATACAGACCCCATTTGAAGCAATCCAAGCCATATTCTCAGTGTCCGTTAAGTATCTGTCTTTCACACCCAGTGAGAGTGAGTACCATCACAAGCAAATTTACACTGTTATACAAGCTGTACACTCACTACTTTACATTGTAGCAAAGTGTCATTTCTTCAGTGTTGTCACATGAAAAGATAGAATAAAATATTTACAAAAATGAGAGGGGTGTACTTACTTTTGTGAGATACTGTATGTACTCTATGTACTGTATACCATGGGTGAGATTTCCGTATGAGAAATTTTAAATGTCAACAATATGTGCAAATAGACAATTGTGGATTTAATGTTTTAATTGATTGAATAAAAATGTGGATACTTTTAACCACTTCCCGCCCGCCCACTGTTAAAAGGCAGAGCGGTGCGGCTCTCATTCTGGGACGACGTCACATGACGGCACCCCAGAACAGCCGATCTCGATTGCCCACGGGGCACACAGCACGGCAATCGTGGCCACCTCGTGTTCCTAGGACACGGCGCAACCCAGATCTTGATAAAGAGCAGATGAAGCAGCTCTTTACCCATGTGATCGGCTGTGTCCAATCACAACCAGTCACATGTAAATATAGAAGTGCCGCTTATCGGCGCTCCTCGCCTCACTTTGTCAGTGTGTGTGGTGAGGAGAGCCGATCAGCAGCATCTCCTTGAAGGACAGGACAGGTAATCGGGGCACTGATTACAGTAAAGTTCCAGCAGTGCCCATCAGTGATCCCAATCAGTGCTCATCAGTGACACCAATCACTGCCCATCAGTGACACCAATCATTGCCCATCAGTGATCCCAATCAGTGCCCATCAGTGATACCAATCACTGCCCATCAGTGACACCAATCACTGCCCATCAGTGATCCCAATCAGTGCCCATCAGTGATACCAATCAGTGCCCATCAGTGATCCCAATCAGTGCCCATGAGTGACACCAATCACTGCCCATCAGTGATACCAATCAGTGCCCATGAGTGACACCAATCAGTGCCCATCAGTGACACCAATCAGTGCCCATCAGTGACACCAATTAGTGCCCATCAGTGACACCAATCACTGCCCATCAGTGATCCCAATCAGTGCCCATCTGTGATCCCAATTAGTGATGCCAGTCAGTGCCCATCAGTGACACCAATCAGTGCCCATCAGTGACACCAATCAGTACCCATGAGTGACATCAATCACTGCACATCAGTGACACCAATCAGTGCCCATCAGTGACACCAATCACTGCACATCATGACACCAATCAGTGCCCATCAGTGACACCAATCACTGTACATCAGTGTCACCAATCACTGCACATCAGTGACACCAATCAGTGCCCATCAGTGACACCAATTAGTGCCCATCAGTGACACCAATCAGTGCCCATCAGTGACACCAATCACTGCCCATCAGTGATCCCAATCAGTGCCCATGAGTGACATCAATCACTGCACATCAGTGACACCAATCAGTGCCCATCAGTGACACCAATTAGTGCCCATCATTGACACCAATCAGTGCCCATCAGTGACACCAATCACTGCCCATCAGTGATCCCAATCAGTGCCCATCTGTGATCCCAATTAGTGCCCATTAGTGATGCCAGTCAGTGCCCATGAGTGACATCAATCACTGCACATCAGTGACACCAATCAGTGCCCATCAGTGATCCCAATCAGTGCCCATCTTTGATCCCAATTAGTGCCCATTAGTGATGGCAGTCAGTGCACATGAGTGACACCAATCAGTGCCCATCAGTGACACCAATCAGTACCCATCAGTGATCCCAATCAGTGCCCATCAGTGACACCAATCAGTACCCATGAGTGACATCAATCACTGCACATCAGTGACACCAATCAGTGCCCATCAGTGACACCAATCACTGCACATCAGTGATCCAAATCAGTGCCCATCTGTGATCCCAAACATTGCCCATTAGTGATGCCAGTCAGTGCCTATCAGTGACACCAATCACTGCATATCAGTGATCCCA
This sequence comes from Pelophylax lessonae, assembly GCF_965119305.1. Lineage (NCBI taxonomy): Eukaryota > Metazoa > Chordata > Amphibia > Anura > Ranidae > Pelophylax > Pelophylax lessonae. The sequence goes on along the minus strand of NC_138771.1, from coordinate 7,914,066 downwards.
ATCAGCGCCCATCAGTGACACCAATCAGTGCCCATCAGTGATCCCAATCAGTGCCCATTAGTGATGCCAGTCAGTGCCCATCAGTGACACCAATCACTGCACATCAGTGACACCAATCACTACACATCAGTGAAACCAAACAGTGCCCATCAGTGACACCAATAACTGCACATCAGTGACACCAATCAGTGCCCATCAGTGACACCAATCACTGCACATCAGTGACACCAATCAGTGCCCATCCTTGATCCCAATCAGTGCCCATTAGTGATGCCAGTCAGTGCCTATCAGTGACACCAATCAGTGCCCATCAGTGACACCAATCAGTGCCCATCAGTGACACCAATCACTGCACATCAGTGATCCAAATCAGTGCCCATCTGTGATCCCAATCATTACCCATTAGTGATGCCAGTCAGTGCCTATCAGTGACACCAATCACTGCACATCAGTGACACCAATCACTGCACATCAGTGACACCGATCAGTGCCCATCAGTGACACCAATTAGTTCCCATCAGTGATCCCAATCAGTGCCCATTTGTGATGCCAGTCAGTGCCTGCCCATCAGTGCTGCCCATCAGTGCCACCCATCAGTGCCGCCGACTATTCACAAAGCACACAGAAACAGCGCTGAGGCTGTCAATCACAGGCTGTGTGCTAGAGCTCCCTCCCCTGTCACCTTTTATCTCTTGGTGTCAGGAAAAACTACTCATGCAGATAGCAGAGGAAGGAGGCAGCAGACAGAAATGACACTTAGTGCTCTGGATTGAGATAAGTACACACTATAGAGCAGTGGCGGGCTGTCGGCCACTCCATTAGGGGAGCCGCCCCCCTAATCCATGCGCCCAGCCCCTAATCTACATGCAGGGTGCCGGACATATGGATTGCAATGTTTTTTTTTTTTTGTTTTTCTTTTGAAGCATTAGGGCCTGAGGCTCTAATTGGCTTTAAAAAAGGGTGAGCTTGGGGTGCAGAGCACTGCGTCCTGAGCCCACCCACTTGCAATTATTATTTGCTAATGTCTTCCTGCTTCTCCTCCCGGCCAATCAGGAAGATGGTCCTGAGACCCGTTCTACAGGTGTCAAACTGGCGGCCCTCCAGCTGTAGCGGAACTACAATTCCCATGAGGCATTGCAATGCTGACAGTTACAAGCGTGACTCCCATAGGCAGAGGCATGATGGGACTTGTAGTTCTGCAACATCTGAAGGATTTGCCTGTCCGGCACCAGCTGGCATAATGAGAGGCAGCCAAAGGAAAGGACCACATTTTCAGTAGAGATCATAGTCCATACACTGCTTGAGTTCAGAGCAGGAGGCATTTAGGAGAACTGAAGGACAAGCAATGGGTCACAGCTGGTGACATCCAAGAGTATGGAATCACAGGCAGATGACAGAGCGGGGTCATGACTGCAGTAGTAATTAACATTCTCAGGGCAATTACTGAAGCTTATAAGGATCAGTAGGAACCTTCTGCCCCAACGCTGACGTGGTGTACTGAGCACAGATTGTGCCTGGTGATGTCTCAGGTCCAGGCTTGTGTTGAAGTTCCCTATTTAGACCAGTAGATAATGAGGACCCATGGCAAGAAAAACATGCCAAAGGAAAGGAAACCGTCATGAATGTCAGCCAGAGGGGGCTTCTTTGGGGAAGTGAGTGGTATTGCCCCTACTAGATGTGGTGACCTTGGCTTTGATGGATGTAGATACAATTTTTTGGACCAAGTCAAGTACAAGCAAATTCCTATGTTGTTGGTAGAGTAGAAGGGTCGGGGACCTGAAGAAAAAATTGGCTTGAAGACATTGGAATCCCATAACTGAGGTCCTCCATCCCCCATAACGAAACCCCTCCATCCTCCATAACTGAGGTCCTCCATCCCCATAACGAAACCCTTCCATCCTCCATAACTGAGGTTCTCCTTCCCTCATAACTGAATTCTCCATCCCCATAACTGAGGTTCTCCTTCCCCCATAACTGAGGTTCTCCTTCCCCCATAACTGAATTCTCCATCCCCATAACTGAGGTTCTCCTTCCCCCATAACTGAGGTTCTCCTTCCCCCATAACTGAATTCTCCATCCCCATAACTGAGGTTCTCCTTCCCCCATAACTGAGGTTCTCCTTCCCCCATAACTGAATTCTCCATCCCCATAACTGTGGTCCTTCATCCCCCATAATTGAGATCCTTAATCCCGCATAACTGAGGTCCTGCATCCCCCATAACTGAGTCCCTCCATTTTCCTTAACTGACGTCCTCCCTACCTCATAACTGAGGTCCCCCATCCCCCTTAACTGAGCCCCTCCATCCTTCATAACTGAGCCCCTCCATCCTCCATAACGGAGGTCCTCCATCCCCCATAACGAAACCCCTCCATCCTCCATAACTGAGGTTCTCCTTCCCCCATAACTGAGGTCCTGCATCCCCCATAACGAAACCCCTCCATCCTCCATAACTGAGGTTCTCCTTCTCCCATAACTGAGGTTCTCCTTCCCCCATAACTGAGGTTCTCCTTCCCCCATAACTGAGGCCTCCATCTCCCATAACTGAGGTTCTCCTTCCTCCATAACTGAATTCTCCATCCCCATAACTGTGGTCCTTCATCCCCCATAATTGAGATCCTTAATCCCGCATAACTGAGGTCCTGCATCCCCCATAACTGAGTCCCTCCATTTTCCTTAACTGACGTCCTCCCTACCTCATAACTGAGGTCCCCCATCCCCCTTAACTGAGCCCCTCCATCCTTCATAACTGAGGTCCTCCATCCCCCATAACTGAGGTCCTCCATCCCCCATAACGAAACCCCTCCATCCTCCATAACTGAGGTTCTCCTTCCCCCATAACTGAGGTCCTGCATCCCCCATAACGAAACCCCTCCATCCTCCATAACTGAGGTTCTCCTTCTCCCATAACTGAGGTCTCCATCCCCCATAACTGAATTATCAATCCCCATAACTGTGGTGCTTCATCTCCCGTAATTGAGTTCCTTCATCGTGCATAACTGAGGTCCTTCATCCCCCATGACTGAGCCCCTCCATTTGCTTTAACTGAGGTCCTCCCTACCCCATAACTGAGGTCCTCCATCCCTCCTAACTGAGCCCCTCCATAACTGAGGTCCTCTATCACCCATAACTGAGGTCCTCCATCCCCCTTAACTGAGCCGTTCCATCCTCCATAACTGAGGTCCTCTATCCCCCATAACTAAGGTCCTCCGTCCCCCATAACTGAGGTCATCCATCCCTATAACTGAGCTCTTTATCCCTTTGGCTGAGGGCCTTCATCCCCCATAACCGATTTCTTCCATCCCCTATAAATGAGGTCCTCTATCCCCTATAACTGAGCTCCTCCATCCCCCATAACTGAGGTCCCTCATCCCCCATAACTGAGCTCCTCTATCCCCCATAACTGAGCTCCTACATCCCCATACCTAAGATCCTTTATCCCCCATAACTGAGCTCCTCCATCCCCTATAACCAAGCTCATTCATTCCCCACAACTGAGGTCCTCCATCTCCCATAACTGAGCCCCTTCCCTTCTCCAAAACCAAGCTCCTTCATCCCCCATATTTGAGGTCCTTCATCCTTCAAAAGTGGGGTCCTTCAAACCCCCTATTAACTTTGTTGTCCTTCTCTCTCCAGTTCCAGCACATCCTTCCTGGACCGATAACCAAAACTGGATGGACAAAGTTTTATAAAGTGGTAAAATTGTAGTTTTATCTCTTTAGCAAATACCCTTCTAACTGCATGCCAATAATCTGCTGGCTTTGTTTGCTGCAGCTTGGCATTGCATGCTATTGCTGAGCATGTGCTCTACTAGGACCCCCAGATCCTCCTCCATCCTCTCCCCCGAGGTTCTCCCCCTAGTCAGTAACTTTCATATTTTTAGCTTTCAATAAAAATATAAATTATTAATATAGTGAACTTGGTGTTGAGTTGTTCACTTTAAGGTCAACACAGAGGAGAAGGGGGCGCTCTTTACCCTAGAGGAAAACAGATTTTGTCTCCAAATACGCAAAGGTTTCTTCACTGTAAGAGCTGTGAAAATGTAGAATAGACTCCCTCCAGAGGTGGTTCTGACCAGCTCAGTAGATTGCTTTAAAAAAAGGCCTGGACTCTTTCCTGGGTGTACATAATATAACTGGGTACTAATTAGTGATCGACAATATAGTTTTTTCCTTGCCAATACCAATACCGGTATTTTGGTCAATGCATATCGGTATCGGCTGATATTGGCCGATAACATTTTTATTTTATTTTTTTATCACTAGACAGGTACTCCTTGTGGAGGGATCTGGGGGTCTAAAATACCCCAAACCCCTCCTCTGCACCTACAAGCATTCAATACGCCAAGTTTGGCTGTTTTGAATGCTGTAATTTTTTTTAATCTGGCGCCGAATACCCGGAAATTATGTCATGACATCACTTCCGGGTTTTTACATGGAGACCCGATCAGAGCCGAATGCGGCTTCGATCATGTCTTCGGCGGCCATGCAGACCCGGTGGGACGGTAGACCCGGACAAGCCGCGGAAGGCGGCGGGAGGACGTCCCCTCCTGCACCTTGTAATGACAGCCGAGCGGCTTCTCAGCCGCATCGGTTGTCATTCATTACAAGACAGCCAACCGTCGGCTATGGACGCCGGTACCGGGGTGATGCCTCTAGCTGCAAACATCACTCCGGTACAGCACTTTCCCTAAATATCGGTAATATCTGTAACCTCCGGAGCCGATTCCGATATATCGGGAAAAGTGCAGATCGGCCCTTGATATATCGGCTTTGCTGATAATTGGGCGATCCCTAGTAATAATATTTATAGGTAAAGTTGATCCAGGGAATATCTGATTGCCTCTCGGGGGATCGGGAAGGAATTTTTTCCCCTGCTGTAGTAAATTGGATCATGCTTTGCTGGGGTTTATTCACCTTCCTCTGGATCAACTGTGGGTATAGGAAGTTTGTATTTGGGATTGTATGGTTGGGTTTTATTACTGTTTTTTTGTTTTTTATTGGTTGAGCCAGATGGACTTGTGTCTTTCTTCAACCTAACTATGTAACTATAATTGCCGCTTTTCCACTGCATGGAACCGAATGATTCGGCTCGCTTTGGCGCTTTTCCACTGCATGGTACGGTGTTGGAATGGTTCGGTACGGTACGGCGGCGCTTTTCCACTACATGGAACCGAACGGTACGGCTCGCTTAAACAGTAACACCTCAGTTGTGGTTCTAAGAGGGCCGTACCGATACCATATCCCACAATCCTTTGCATGCAGCCTTGACTGTTTGTCACTACTAGCCACTGATTGGTCAGAGAATCGTTGTTATCCCACCCACTTACTATTAGTGGAAAAGCAAACCGTACCGAACCGTTCCAACACCGTACCATGCGGTACCATGCAGTGGAAAACCAAACCGAGCCAAGCAGGGCCAAGCAGGGCCGAGTGGAGCGGAGCCAGGACTTGCAGTGGAAAAGTGCCATATGTAGCTACAGTATATGTAACTATGTAGCTATGTAACTATATGTAACTATGTAGCTATGTAATTATTGTATCTTGTTTTCATTACTGTTAATGAAGTGATGATAACAATACCAATATTAATCCTATAAATGGACACCACTAAACTTTGTAATTAGTTTGGTTGTTACAATAAATGTTTCTGGCAATTACCGATCGCCCACTCATCTCCCGCGTGTCCCGTCTTTTGTTTATTCTAAATTGCGCCGAGGGGACCGACGTGGATTGACAGGCTGAGATTTGCATTGAAATCCCCCAAGAAAACTCAAGCGTTTGCAAATAAATGGTGATTGTAATAAAGTGTAGCGGCGCGTCGTACTTAAAGCCAGGTGTTATATATTGCGGGTGTCAGGAGCGGTTTGCAGAACACGGGCCGCTGTTTGTGACCCTAATAGGACGGTATTACTCAGCAATATATCATTATTATTCGGCCGATCCACTGACACCCATCCTGGCCGCTTTTCAATATTCCACCGCGGCCGGCTCCGAGACGTACAAATGATTTGCCTGGTAAAACGTGTCACTCATCCTATTATTTAATGGTGTTTTCATCTGGATTGTTCGCCTTTTTCTTAAGTCGGCCCTTCTGTCTGTAGATTGCGGTGACATGCGTGGCAACTGTTGGACCTTGTCACCCATTCCACTTACCAGCACAGAATTCCTAACTAATGAGGTTTTTTCTTTTTTTTCCTCCCTGACATAAGAGGCCGCATCAGTAATGCACATGTATAAACAGACACGCATGTAACCCTAAACTAAGCAGACTCCATGCTGCCGTCAGGCCTGTCAGGAAAATGATTAATGGCCAAAAGCCTCCAAATTACCTTCATTGTCAGCTCTGCATTGTTAGTTCTGACAGCTAATGAGGTCCGACAGCCTTCCTTTCTCACACAGCACTTAAAGAGCGTGTGATTTCTCGCACCGACCTTTAACTCCTGCAAAGCCAAAAAAAAAAAAAAGCCGACGCGCCATGAAAATGCGGCAACGGCACCCCAAAGCTTGCAATGATGGCGGGGATACCCGCAGATTGGAGCCTAAATTGCGCCGCTCTGGATTGGGATATTAAATGCAACATTTCTTCTGTTCTTTACATTAAGGCCAGGTTCACATCTATGCATGTGCGACTGATGCGTTTTTGAGGCGTTTCGTGGTGCGTTTTTGTATTTTTGATGCTTCTTTTTAACCAGTTCGGCTCCAGACCAATTTTTTTTTTCTTTGTTTCATACATGAAAAAATCCTAATTTTTATCAATAAAATGACATAAACCCCCCCCCCCCCCCCCAAGCATAATATATTTTCTGAAAGAAGAGGCCCTGTAGAATATAAGGGGGATAGTTGCAAATTTTTGTTTCACGTGATATTTGTGTAACTGTTTATTAAACGCAATTTTCCAGAAAAAATATAATAAAATACATTTTAGTGCAAAACCACACCATTTAATGGTTAACCACTTAAGCCCTGGAAGATTTTACCCCCTTCCTGACCAGGGGGTTTTTTGCGATTTTTTACTGCGTGACTTTAATGGAAAATTGCGCGGTCGTGCGACGCTGTACCTAAACGAATCTCACGTCCTTTTTTTCCCACAAACAGAGCTTTCTTTTGGTGGTATTTGATCACCTGTGCGATTTTTTGATCATGCGCTATAAACAAAAAAAGAGCGTAAATTTTGCAAAAACAACAATATTTTTCACATTTTTTTATATGAAATTCCCCCCCAAAAAAATGTAAAAATCAAAATTTTTTAAAATTTTCGGCCAATTTGTTTTATGCTACATATGTTTGGTAAAAAAAATCGCAAAAAACGTATTTTGATTGGTTTGCGCCAAAGTTATCGCGTTTACTAACAAAGGGAAAGATTTTTGTCATTTTTGGTGTTTTTTTTTAACTAGTAATGGCGGCGATCTGCGATTTTTTTTTGTGGTACTGCGACATTGCGGCGGACAGATCGGACCCTTGACTGACATTTTTGACACTTTTGGGGTTACCAGTGACATTACTACAGTAATCAGTGCTATACATATGCACTGTTACTGTAAAAATGACACTGGCAGTGAAGGGGTTAACTGTATTGGAGAGGGAGGGGTTAAGTGTGTCCTAGGGGCGTGTTTCTAACTGTGATGGGACATGGCTATTAGTGTAAAAACAGAGATCAACGGTCCTACATAGTAGAACCGTCTGATCTCCATTTTTACACAGGGGAGAATGACAGGCGGCTTGTTTACATAAGCCGCCCGCCTTTCTCCCGCTCTACCGACGATCGCAAGTGACCGGCGGACATCGGGTCCGCCGGTCACACGCCCGCACTCCTCTGTGAATGAGCCGAGGTGGGCGCGCCTCAGCGGGCGCGCGCTCGCCCGCTATTGGCTCAAAACCCGGTGACAGGCGAGCGACGTAGATCTACGTCACTCTGCCTGGCCGGTGCTGACTGCCGCAGTAAATATACTGTGCGCAGTCGGCAACCGGTTAAAATATAAAAGATGAGATTGCATAAATTGCGTGCACCCGCGATATCGCCAAAAATATAATAAAATAAATTTTAGTGCAAAACCACCCCATATAATACCCATTTTTGGTTAAAATATAAAAGATGAGATTGCATCGAGTAAACAGATACTTAAAGTGGAGTTCCACCCTATTTTTATACTTACCTCCATCTTCTCGCTCCGGGTCACCTGAAAAAGAAATGGATAATCGCATATTTTTTTTTTTTTTTTACTTACCTCGTAGCGAAGAAAATATACTTACCTTACTTCCTTCTTCCTCCTTCCTCGGCCGCGGCCCGTCGTCACTTCCTGGCTCTGCAATGATTCCTGGGAGCTGGACGTCAAAGCTCCCAGGAATCATTGCGCCTGCACCGGCCCCGACGTCAGTTCCGGGTCGCGCGCGTCATCCCCTTCTAAACAGCTTCTGGGCATGCCCAGAAGCTGTGGAGGGATGACGCGCGCGACCCGGAAGTGACGTCGGGGCCGGCGCAGAGCATCGTGGGACCAAAGAAGGCGGAAGAAGACGCCGAAGAGGACGCGCTGGCTTCAAGCTGCCCACATCTGAGATGGCAGCGCTGGACAAGACGTTTGCAAGGTAAGTGTTTGTCCTAACAGGTAAGTGCAACCCGGGACAGATCAGAGGCTAGCCATTGTGGAATGCACTAGCCCTGACTGTCCCGGGGGTATTAAAAAAAAAAAAAAAAAAATCCAGGGTGGAACTCCGCTTTAACATTCCATGTTTTAAAATTGCGTGCGCCGGCGATTTCGCCAAAAACGATGGTGCCCAAAAATCAGCTCCATGTTCGGCTCCAGAGCAATTTCTTTTCTTTGTCTCATACATGAAAAAATCCTAATTTTTATCAATAAAATGATATAAACCCCCCAGAACATTATATATTTTCTGAAAGCAGAGGCCCTGTAGAATAAAAATGGGATAGTTGCAAATTTTTGTTTCACGTGATATTTGTGCAACTGTTTATTAAACGCAAATTTTCCAGAAAAAAAATATAATAAAATAAATTTGAGTGCAAAACCACATTAATAAAATACCCATTTTTGGTTAAAATATAAAAGATGAGATTGCATCGATTAAACAGATACTTAACATTCCATGTCCATGTTCAGCTCCAGAGCAATTTTTTTTTCTTTGTCTAATACTTGAAAACAATCCTAATTTTTATCAATAAAATGACATAAAACCCCAGAGTATTATATATTTTCTGAAAGCAGAGGCCCTGTAGAATAAAAAGGTGATAGGTGCAAATTTTTGTTTCAAGTGATATTTGTGTAACTGTTTATTAAACGCAAATTTTCCAGAAAAAAATATAATAAAATAAATTTTAGTGCAAAACCACATCATATAATGGTTAAATATAAAAGATGAGATTGCATAAATTGCGCGCGTCCGCCCCTGATATCGCCAAAAACGATGGTGCCCAAAAATCATTATTATTATAATACAGGATTTATATAGTGCCAACAGTTTATGCAGAGCTTTATAATAAAAAGGGGGACAGCATAATTTACAATACAAAAGGAATAGGAGGGCATGTAAAAATCCTAATTTTTATCAATAAAATGACATAAACCCCCAGAGCATTATATATTTTCTGAAAGCAGAGGCCCTGTAGAATAAAAATGTGATAGTTGCAAATTTTTCTCTCACGTGATATTTGTGCAACTGTTTATTAAATGCAATTTTCCAGAAAAAATATAATTAAATACATTTTAGTGCAAAACCACACCATATAATGGTTAAAATATAAAAGATGAGATTGCATCGAGTAAGCAGATACCTAAAATTCCATATTTTAAAATTGCCTGCGCCCGCGATATCGCCAAAAACGATGGTGCCCAAAAATTGGCTCCATGTTCGGCTCCAGAGAAATTATTTTTTCTTTGTCTCAAACATTATTATTATTATTATTATTATAATACAGGATTTATATAGTGCCAATAGTTTATGCAGAGCTTTATAATAAAAAGGGGGACAGCATAATTTACAATACAAAAGGAATAGGAGGGTATGTAAAAATCATGTAAAAATGCTAATTTTTATCAATAAAATGACATAAACTCTCAGAGCATTATTGTAAATATTATCTGAAAGCAGAGGCCCTGTAGAATAAAAAGGTGATAGTTGCAAATTTTTTTATCACTTGATATTTGTGCAACTGTTTATTAAATGCAAATTTTCCAGAAAAAATATAATAAAATACATTTTAGTGCAAAACCACACCATATAATGGTTAAAATATAAAAGATAAGATTGCATGAATTGCGTGCACCCGCAATATCGCCAAAAACTATGGTGCCTAAAAATCAGCTCCATGTTTGACTCCAGAGCAATTTCTTTTCTATGTCTCAAACATGAAAAAATTCTAATTTTTATCAATAAAGTGACATAAACTCCCAGAGCATTATTGTATATATTTTCTGAAAGCAAAGGCACTGTAGAATAAAAAGGTGATAGTTGCAAATTTTTGTTTCAAGTGATATTTGTGCAACTGTTTATTAAACGCAATTTTCCCAGAAAAAAATATAAAAATAAAATAAATTTTAGTGCAAAACCACCCCATATAATACACATTTTTGGTTAAAATATAAAAGATGAGATTGCATTGAGTAAACAGATACCTAACATTTCAGGTTTTAAATTTGCGTGCGCCGGTGATATCGCCAAAGACTATGGTGCCTAAAAATTGGCTCCATGTTCGGCTCCAGAGCAATTTCTTTTCTTTGTCTCATACATGAAAAAAATCCAAATTTTTATCAATAAAATGACATAAACTCCCAGAGCATTATATATTTTCTGAAAGCAGAGGCCCTGTAGAATAAAAAGGTGATAGGTGCACATTTTTTTTATCACTTGATATTTGTGCGACTGTTTATTAAACGCAAATTTTATGGAAAAAAATATAATAAAATAAATTTTAGTGCAAAACCACACCATTTATTGGTTAAAATATAAAAGATGAGATTGCATAAATTGCGTGCGCCCGCGATATCGCCAAAAACCATGGTGCCCAAACATCAGGCTCCATGTTCGGCTCCAGAGCAATTTTTTTTTCTTTGTCTAATACTTGAAAAAAAATCCTAATTTTTATCAATAAAATGACATAAACCCTCAGAGCATTATATATTTTCTGAAAGCAGAGGCCCTGTAGAATAAAAAGGTGATAGTTGCAAATTTTTGTCTCACGTGATATTTGTGCAACTTTTTATTAAACGCAATTTTCCAGAAAAAATATAATAAAATAAAACTCTCAGAGCATTATTGTATATGTTTTCTGAAAACAGAGGCCCTGAAGAATAAAAAGGTGATAGATGCACATTTTTTTTTATCACGTAATATTTGTGCAACTGTTTATTAAATGCAAATTTTCCAGAAAAAAATACATTTTAGTGCAAAACCACACCATATAATGGTTAAAATATAAAAGATGAGATTGCATTGATTAAGCAGATACCTAACAGTCCGTGTTTTAAAATTGCGTGCGCCGCAAAACCGCCAAAAACTATGGTGCCCAAAAATTGGCTCCATGTTCGGCTCCAGAGAAATTATTTTGTCTCAAACATTATTATTATTATTATTATTATTATTATTATTATTATTATTCAGGATTTATATAGCGCCAACAGTATAGTTTACACAGAGCTTTATAATAAAAACGGGGACAGCACAATTTACAATACAGATCAATACAAAAGGAATAGAAGGGCATGTAAAATTCATGAAAAAATCCAAATTTTGATCAATAAAATGACATAACCCCCCCCCCCCCCCCCCCCAGAGCATTATATATTTTCTGAAAGCAGAGACCCTGTAGAATAAAAAGATGATAGTTGTTTTATCAGTGGTTTTTCAAGCGCAATTTTTTATTTTTATTTTTTTTGGGGGGGGGGGGGGGGGGAATATAAACTTCAGTGAATTTTATTGCACACAAACACGATTTAATACTCAAGTTTTTGGTAAGACGTCAAAGATGACGCTGAGTAAATAGATGCTTAACATGTCACAATTTAACATTACTCTGTATATTGGGGGGGGGGGGGTGCTAGGAGGGGGGGGGGTGCTAGGAGGTGGGGGGGAACTCTGTGTATTGGGGGGTGCTAGGAGGTGGGGGAGCTCTGTGTACTGGGGGGTGCTGGGAGTTAGGGGAGCTCTGTGTATTGGGGGTGCTAGGAGGTGGGGGAACTCTGTGTATTAGGGGGGTGCTAGAAGGTGGGGGAGCTCTGTGTACTGGGGGGTACTGGGAGTTGGGGGAGCTCTGTGTTTTTGGGGTGCTAGGAGGTGGGGGGAACTCTGTGTATTAGGGGGGGTGCTAGAAGGTGGGAGAGCGCTGCATACTGGGGGGGGGGGGGTGCTGGGAGTTGGGGGGAGCTCTGCGTATTGGAGGTGCTAGGAGGTGGAGAGAGATCTGTATATTTGGGGGCTGCTAGGAGGTGGAAGGGGCTCTGTGTACTGGGGGGGGGGTGCTGGGAGTTGGGGGAGCTCTGTGTATTAAGGGGTGCTAGGAGGTGGGGGAGCTCTATGTACTGGGGGTGCTGGGAGTTGGGGGAGCTCTGTGTACTGGGGGGTGCTGGGAGTTGGGGGAGCTCTGCGTATTGGAGGTGCTAGGAGGTGGGGGAACTCTGTGTATTAAGGGGGTGCTAGGAGGTGGGGAGCTCTGTGTACTGGGGGTGCTGTTAGTTGGGGGAGCTCTGTGTACTGGGGGGTGCTGGGAGTTGGGGGAGCTCTGTGTATTAAGGGGGTGCTAGGAGGTGGGGGAGCTCTGTGTACTGGGGGGTGCTGGAGTTCGGGAGCTCTGCGTATTGGAGGGTGCTAGGAGGTGGAGGGAGATCTGTATATTTGGGGGCTGCTAGGAGGTGGGGGGAACTCTGTGTGTTGGGGGGAGTGCTAGGAGGCGGGGAACTCTGTGTATTAGGGGGTGCTAGGAGGTGGGGGAGCTCTCTTTATTAAGGGGGTGCTAAGAGGTGGGGGGAACCTCTGTGTACAGGGGGGTGCTGGGAGTTGGGGGAGCTCTGTGTATTGGGGGTGCTAAGAGGTGTGGGGAACTGTGTATTTGGGGGTGCTGGGAGTTAGGGGAGCTCTGTGTATTGGGGGTGCTAAGAGGTGTGTGGGAACTCTGTGTATTTGGGGGTGATGGGAGTTGGGGGAGCTCTGTGTATTGGGGGGGGGGTGCTAGGAGGTGGGGGAACTCTGTGTATTAGGGGGGTGCTAGGAGGGTGGGGAGCTCTGCGTACTGGGGGGGGTGCTGGGAGTTGGGGGGAGCTCTGCGTATTGGAGGTGCTAGGAGGTGGAGAGAGATCTGTATATTTGGGGCTGCTAGGAGGTGGAAGGGGCTCTGTGTACTGGGGGGGTGCTGGGAGTTGGGGTAGCTCTGTGTATTAAGGGGTGCTAAGAGGTGTGGGGAACTCTGTGTACTGGGGGTGCTGGGAGTTGGGGGAGCTCTGTGTATTGGGGGTGCTAAGAGGTGTGGGGAACTCTGTGTATTTGGGGGGTGATGGGAGTTGGGGGAGCTCTGTGTATTGGCGGGGGTGCTAGAAGGTGGGGGAGCTCTGTGTACTGGGGGGTGCTGGGGAGTTGGGGGAGCTCTGCGTATTGGAGGTGCTATGAGGTGGGGGGAACTCTGTGTATTAGTGGGGTGCTAGGAGGTTGGGGGAGCTCTGTGTACTGGGGGGTGCTGGGAGTTGGGGGAGCTCTGCATATTGGAGGTGCTAGGAGGTGGAAAGAGATCTGTATATTTGGGGGCTGCTAGGAGGTGGGGGGAGCTCTGTGTACTGGGGGTTGATGGGAGTTGGGGGAAGCTCTGTGTATTGGGGGGTGCTATGAGGTGGGGGGAACTCTGTGTATTAGGGGGGTGTTAGGAGGTTGGGGGAGCTCTGTGTACTGGGGGGCGCTGGGAGTTGGGGGAGCTCTGCGTATTGGAGGTGCTAGGAGGTGGGGGGAGCTCTGTGTACTGGGGGGGGGGGGTGCTGGGAGTTGGGGGAGCTCTGTGTATTGGGGGGTGCTAGTAGGTGGAGGGAGATCTGTATATTCGGGGGCTGCTAGGAGGTGGGGGGAACTCTATGTGTTGGGTGCTAGGAGGTGGGGGGAACTCTATGTGTTGGGTGCTAGGAGGTGGGGGAAACTCTGTGTGTTGGGGGAGTGCTAGGAAGTGGGGGAAACTCTTTGTGTTGGGTGGGTGCTAGGAGGTGGGAGAAACTCTGTGTATTAGGGGGTGCTAGGAGGTGGGGGAGCTCTGCGTATTGGAGGTGTTAGGCGGTGGAGGGAGATCTGTATATTGGGGGTGTTATGGGGTGGTGTAGCACTAAAAAGGGTAACAGAGGGGGCCTCTGTTCTTGGTGAAGGGGCTAGGGGGGAGTTCTATACTAGGGGTGAGAAGAGGGGTGAGCTTTGTGTACTGGGGGGGGGGAGGGGAAATTCCATGCAATGGGGGAGTAGGTTGATCACAGTTTCAGATCTTTGCCCTGGGCACCGATTGACCTTGTTGCTGAATGTAACCATACAATACAGATCACACCTGGAGATCAGCTTTGATTATGTTGTCCTTGCTGAAAAATTGCTGGATACAATAAAATGGCGACTTCACTGCGTGTACCCCGAAGGTCTTCCTTAGAGCACGGCCGTGTCCGGGGTGACGGAAGGTTCACACCTGGGATTCACCTGGAATTGTTTGTTCTCCCTGATGGGAAAATGTTTGTTACAATGAGGGATGCAGATTGGAGATCCAACTGTCCCATCACTCTTCTCATTGGAATCTTCTGTAACCTATCTTCCTTTTTTGAATTCAACAGAGAAGAAGATCCATCAAAAATCTACAAGGACCGTAAGACATTGATGTAGCAGATGTATGAGCAACACATCATGGCTGATATCTGGCTCTGCACATACATCCCATTTGTTCAGTTAATGGACGGTCATCATTCTTGCTTGGTGTCAGGCAGAGGAAGTTCTTGGGAAAGGGACTCTGCGGATACGACCTTATCTACCATGGGAAAGGAACTCCGAGATCTCTTATCACCGGCTATCTCAGTGCCATTCAGTGTGCATGCTGTACGTCATAGACCAGGAATACCAGGGGCACATGGGACAGTCACAGTGCAACCCCCCCCCCCCCCCAACCAGAAATATCATGCACACATAGAACATTCACAAGGCAAACCCCCCAGCCAGGAATGTCATGGAAACATGTGACAGTCACAGCGCCCCCCCCCCCCCCCCAACCAGGAATGTCATGGAAACATGGGACAGTCACAGCGCCCCCCCCCCCCCCCCAACCAGGAATGTCATGGAAACATGGGACAGTCACAGCGCCCCCCCCCCCCAACCAGGAATGTCATGGAAACATGGGACAGTCACAGCGCCCCCCCCCCCCCCCCCAACCAGGAATATCATGGAAACATGGGACAGTCACAGCGCCCCCCCCAACCAGGAATATCATGGAAACATGGGACAGTCACAGCGCCCCCCCCCCCCAACCAGGAATATCATGGACACATGGAACAGTTACAAGGCAACTGCCCCCCCCCCCCCAGCCAGGAATGTCATTGAAACATGGGACAGTCACAGCGCCCCCCCCCCAACCAGGAATATCATGGACACATGGAACAGTTACAAGGCAACTGATCCTCCCCCCCCCCCAGCCAGGAATGTCATTGAAACATGGGACAGGCACAGCACACCCCCCCCCCCCCCCAAGTAGGAATGTCATGGACACATGGAACAGTCACAGCGCACCCCCCTAGCCAGGAATGTCATGGACGCATGGAACGTTCACAGCACCCCCCGCCCACCAACCAGAAATGTCATGGACGCATGGAGCGTTCACAGCGCACCCCTCCAACCAGGAATGTCATGGACACATGGGACAGTCACACCCCCCCCCCAACCAGGAATATCATGGACACATGGGACAGTCACACCCCCCCCCCCCCAACTAGGAATATCATGGACACATGGGACAGTCACACCCCCCCCCCAACCAGGAATATCATGGACACATGGAACAGTCACAGTGCACCCCCCCAACTAGGAATGTCATGGAAGCATGGGATAGTCACAGCGCACCTCCCCCTCCCCACCAGAAATATAATGCACACATGTGCAACCCTCCCAACCAGGAATATCATGGACACATGGGACAGTCACAGCGCAGCCCCCCCAACCAGGAATGTCATGGACGCATGGAACAGTCACAGCAACCCCCTCCCCACCAGGAATACCATGGTCACATGGAACAGTTGCAGCACAACGCCACCCCCCCCTCCCAAACAGGAATATCATGGACACATGGAACAGTCACAGCACCCCCCTCCCCACCAGGAATACCATGGAGACATGGAACAGTTATAGAGCACCCCCCCCCCAACCAGGAATACCATGCACACATGGAACAGTCACAGCGCACCCCCCCCCCCCCCCAACCAGGAATACCATGTTCACATGGAACATTCACAAGGCAAAACCCCCCACCCAACCAGGAATGTCATGGAAACATGGGACAGTCACAGCTCAGCCCCCCCAACCAGGAATATCATGGACACATGGGACAGTCACAGCCCACCCCCCTCCCCACCAGGAATACCAGGGGCACATGGGACAGTCACAGTGCACCCCCCCCCCCCACCCCAACCAGGAATAGCATGCACACATGGAACAGTCACAGTGCACCCCCCCCAACCAGGAATACCATGCACACATGGAACAGTCATAGAGCACCCCCCCAACCAGGAATATCATGCACACATTGAACAGTCATAGAGCACCCCCCCCCCCAACCAGGAATACCATGCACACATGGAACAGTCACAGAGCAGAGCAGCCCCCCCCCCCCAACCAGGAACCCCCCCAACCAGGAATACCATGCACACATGGAACAGTCATAGAGCACCCCCCCCCAACCAGGAATACCATGCACACATGGAACAGTCACAGAGCACAAAACCAGGAATACCATGTACCGATTGGAACAGTCACAGAGCACCCCCCCCCACCCAACCAGGAATACCATGCACACATGGAACAGTCACAGAGCAGAGCAGCCCCCCCCCCCCAACCAGGAACCCCCCCCAACCAGGAATACCATGCACACATGGAACAGTCACAGAGCACCCCCTCCCCCAACCAGGAACACCATGAACACATGGAACAGTCACAGTGCACCCCCCCCCCACCCAACCAGAAATACCATGCACACATGGAACAGTCATAGAGCACCCCCCCCCCCAACCAGGAATACCATGCACACATGGAACAGTCATAGAGCACCCCCCCCAACCAGGAACCCCCCCCCCCAACCAGGAATACCATGCACACATGGAACAGTCATAGAGCACCCCCCCCAACCAGGAATACCATGAACACATGGAACAGTCACAGTGCACCCCCCCCCCCCAACCAGGAATACCATGCACACATGGAACAGTCATAGAGCACCCCCCCAACCAGGAATACCATGCACACATGGAACAGTCATAGAGCACCCCCCCCCCCCCCCCCAACCAGGAATACCATGCACACATGGAACAGTCGCAGAGCAGCCCCCCCCCCCAGGAATACCATGCACACATGGAACAGTCGCAGAGCAGCCCCCCCCCCCCCCCCAGGAATACCATGCACACATGGAACAGTCACAGAGCCCCCCCCTTCAACCAGAAATACCATGAACACATGGAACAGTCACAGAGCACCCCCCCCCCCCATCCAGGAATACCATGCACACATGGAACAGTCACAGAGCCCCCCCCCCCCCCCCCCAGGAATACCATGCAACATGGAACAGTCATAGAGCACCCCCCCCCCCAGGAATACCATGCACACATGGAACAGTCAGACTGGCAGACCTGCATCTGGCGATCGTTATACGGTGGTAATTATTCCATCTGACAGAAGTTTGCTGATATCTTTAGGAGGGATTTCTGGTCTCTCTGAGGCCGGGATAATGAGATATGAATCCGGTAATCTGCATTGGCACATGATTACACAGCATGGATAAATCAGGAGACATCTCTCCGCCATGATGGATGATGGAGAGGAGAGAAGCGGGAAACTTGTAATTATCAATGGAAGAATTGCATTTAAACACGAACGATCGGCCTCAAACCTCTGGAAATGATCCAACAAACTCCCTAAGAGAGAAGAGGAAGTCATTTTCTTATTGGACCTTACAGGCCCCCAGATTTACAGTGTTACAGAGTCACACGGATTGAAAAATAACACAAGTCCATCTAGTTCAACCAATAGAAAAACATAAAATACATAAAACCTCCATCTACACAGTCCTATACCCACAGCTGATTCAGCAGAAGGCAAAAAAGAGCTATAAATTAGTGTGATGACCACGCTGATAGGAGGAGAGAGCAGACTGACAGAGTGGTTAGAGCAGGGGCAGGCAACCTTTGAGGGATGCAGCTAGGGGGCGTGCGCGCGCTCGCCCCCTAGCTGCAGGTGCGCGACCGACGTATACCTACGTCGGTTCGAGCAGGAGGGCCAGTATAACTGCAGCGGGAAATCTGGAAGCGGTTAAAGAAAAAAAAAACCTGAGACTTTAGTATCACTTTAAATTCAAGAAATGTAAGTACCTGCATCTCAATTAGTACCAGCCCCCTGCAGTCTACTGTACAGCAGAGCTCAAACTGGGACAGGGAAAAGAAACACAAGGAGCCAATCAGGTGTGCCAATATGCAATGAGCTTGCTCATAGGAGGAGAGAGCAGAGTGACAGGGAGGTGTGCTTCTCAGAGTGATGCTTCTCCTTTCAATGTCCAGTCAAACGGGGAGGGGGAGAGGAGGAGACCTGTGCGTAAAAGCAAACTGGATTGACTGGTATCTTTTTGCAACCTCACTAACTATGTAATCTTCCATACCTATGAGGAGGCTTCCACAGACTCTGAATGAAGAGGATAGGTGAGGATTTATTAACTTCTTCTACATCGCATGGGTCAAACACAAGGCCCGCGGGCCGAATGCGGCCCCCCAGGCCATTTCATGTGGCCCTTGCACCTTTCCTGCAGCTGCAGCACTCCCCTTGTCTCCACTGCCACCTTATCTCAGCATTCAGCAGCAGAGAGGACAGAACTCCTCCTCCAGATCCTGCATATCTTCGTGCAGCTGCGGTGAGGCTAATCTCTGCCCCCTCTGCCTCAGAAGTTGGCAGCAAAGTGGAGGAAGGACAGAACTCCTCCTACAGATCCTGTACCTCTCTGTGCAGCTGCAGCACCCCCTCATCTCTGCCCCCCAGTCTTAGTATTCAGTAATCTCCAGCAGCTGACTCCAGCCCTCCTCTGGTCCTCCTCCAAACCCTGCACTTTCTGCTTCCCAGCTCTGCCCCAGCTTCTTCCCAGCAGCAGTACCAGGTAAGGGGGGGAGGGGGGTGCACCATGATGTAAGGGAAGGTTGGGGAATCTTGACTTCTGATGACGAGGGTCTCATAATAGCTAATGTAAGGGGGGAGGGGGGGTTGGGTTGCTCTGAACATCTAATCCTACAGATACAACTAGAACTTTGAGGGCAACCATGATATTGTTGCGGCCCACGATACAATTTAGTTTGACACCCCTGCTCTACATGTAGGCAGGTGCAGTTAGCGTTCCTGCCTGTAGGTGGCCCCGTGCCAATATGGCATGGGAATGGGAGTCTCATAAGAGAATTGAACCCTTAGGGATTCCATAGAGTGTCTTGTGAGGAGAAGTGGTCTGATTGACCACACCAATGAAGGGTACAGTTCCTCCCAAAGATATCAACAATGGGGCCCGATGACACCAAGGATGGGGACCAATCTCTCCCAATGACATCAACGATGGAGCCCAATGACACCAATGAAGGGTACAGTTCCTCCCAAAGATATCATCAATGGGGCCCAATGACACCAAGGATGGGGCACAATTTCTTCCAATGACATCAACGATGGAGCCCAATGACACCAATAAAGGGTACAGTTCCTCCCAAAGATATCATCAATGGGGCCTGATGACACCAAGGATGGGGCACAATTTCTCCCAATGACATCAACGATGGAGCCCAATGACACCAATGAAGAGTACAGTTCCTCCCAATGATATCGTCAATGGGGCCCATTGACACCAAGGATGGGGCACATTTTCTCCCAATGACATCAACAATGGAGCCCAATGACATCAATGATGGGGCACAGTTCCCCCAATGGCTCCAACAATGGGGCACAATTCCTCCCAATGACACCAACGATGGAGCCCAATGACACCAATGAAGGGTACAGTTCCCCCCAAAGATATCATCAATGGGGCCCAATGACACCAAGGATGGGGCACAATTTCTCCCAATGACATCAACAATAGAGCCCAATAACACCAATGAAGAGTACAGTTACTCTCAAAGATGCCAACAATGGGGCCCAATGACACCAAGGATGGGGACCAATTTCTCCCAATGACATCAACGATGGAGCCCAATGACACCAATTAAGGGTACAGTTCCTCCCAAAGATATCATCAATGGGGCCCAATGACCCCAAGTATGGGGACCATTTTCTCCCAATGACATCAACGATGGAGCCCAATGACACCAATGAAGGGTACAGTTCCTCCCAAAGATATCATCAATGGGGCCCAATGACACCAAGAATGGGGTACAATTTCTCCCAATAACATCAACGATGGAGCCCAATGACACCAATAAAGGGTACAGTTCCTCCCAAAGATACCAACAATGGGGCCCATTGACACCAAGGATGGGGCACAATTTCTCCCAATGACATCAACGATGGAGCCCAATGACACCAATGAAGGGTACAGTTCCTCCCAAAGATATCATCAATGGGACCCAATGACAGCAAGGATGGGGCACAATTTCTCCCAATGACATCAATGATGGAGCCCAATAACACCAATAAAGGGTACAGTCCCAACAATGGGGCCCATTGACACCAAGGATGGGGCACATTTTCTCCCAATGACATCAATGATGGGGCACAGTTCCCCCAATGACTCCAACAATGGGACACAATTCCCCCCAATGACATCAATGATGGGGCACAGTTCCCCCAATGACAGCAACAATGGGGCACAATTCCTCCCAATGACATCAACAATGGAGCCAAATGACATCAATGATGGGGCACAGTTCCCCCAATAAAACCAACAATAGGGCACAATTCCTCCCAATGACAGCAACAATGGAGCCCAATGACGGGGCACCGTTCCCCCAATGACACCAACAATGGGGCACAATTCCTCCCAATGACATCAATGATGGGGCACAGTTCCCCCAATAAAACCAACAATAGGGCACAATTCCTCCCAATGACAGCAACAATGGAGCCCAATGACGGGGCACCGTTCCCCCAATGACACCAACAATGGGGCACAATTCCTCCCAATGACATCAATGATGGAGCACAGTTCCCACAATGACACCAAGAATGAGGCACAATTTCTCCCAATGGCACCAATGATGGGGCACAAATCCTCTCACTGACACCAATGATGGGGGATTGTTTACTCCCACTGACGCTGGGACATTTCTGACTCCCGACGGCCAAAGTCGGCCCCCCTGTAGATTGAAGGACAGTAAACTGGCCCTTTGTTTAGAAAGTTTGGAGACCCCTGTCATAGAGGTGATCTGGGATGTTTCGGGTCCCGGTTGCTTCTATTGTCATTGGCCACGACCGCCAAATCCGATCCTGGACTCTCCTCTGGGACAGAAGATCCTGGAAACTATCCCTCCTGCCCCTTGTAAAGCGATCCAGCAGCTAATTAGCTGCTAGGATCGCTTTTACAGTGTACTGTAGGGCATTGCTGGCAGAAAAAAAAATGATACCAGGGTTATAGCTGACAGCTGCAGCCATGGTTCGGCGTAACTATTTGAACACTGTGACATACATGTACATGACTGTGCGGCAAATGGTTAAGGAACGCTACCTCTGCTAACTTGCCCCGCAGGTGGACATCTCTCAAGGTTGAAAACAGCACTTTGTGTATGCCGAGCAACTGTGCATTGCACCACGAGCCAAACCGGCGTCCATAACGTTGTCCATGGATATGAGCCGGGCTGTCATGTGTCATTGTAATAGCATCTAGAGTGGAACATTCGTCCTCAGATCGTTCACACAGTAAACATAGGTGCAGCGCTAATCAATAAACATACATTGAATCAATGTCCACATCCAAGAGAAGAAACCAAGAGGGTCCACTTGTTGTAGAAATCCTCTATAAGTGATAAAAGGACCGTCACCAGCACCCAATCACCCAATCACATTGACCCTCACTACAAAGGTCTATATAGGCAGCAAATCCTATGTGGGGCATGTATAGCTGTAGGATCCTCTTAGCGTTTACCCTGTAGTTCCTCTACCTCGTTCCCAATGGTCACATCCAATCATGTGGGGACAAGTAGGACAACTCTCATAGTGTAGTATAAACAAATATGTTTACTGTAAAATAGTAGTAACCTACAATTAAGAATAGATTTGTCAGCACATCCTCTGCTTCAGAGCAGTCATGTTGGATCAACGAGTACTGGTTTACAACCAACAAAATGGCCAACGCGTCCCTCATCAGTGTAGATGTCAGACGTCACTGGCTCCTCCCTACGCATTTCATCACTTTATGACGTTGTCAGAGGTGTGGCCGATATCTGTATGCTTTTTTTTTCTGTGTCAGTCTTTTCGGAAGCTATTTCTCCACAACTCACATATCACATTTCCTCAGTTCAGCAGCATGTTTCCGCAGGAGTGCCTTGTTGGAGGTTGTTTTGGAGGGGACTGCAAGCTAGCCTCTTGCCTACTGACAATGGGCCCTGGCTTGTGAGGGAACACTGCTCTTTGTGAGGTGTATGCTGGGGGGGGGGGACCCTTGGAGTAATGTTACTTTGGGTTTAAGTCCACATCTGCCTAAGACACACATACTCTGGGACACTAGGCCTAGGATCCATGTTAAAGGCCTAGCTGCCTATTGCCAATAAGGGACTGGTCCGCACAGTCAGACTCATGGCAGATACTAATGTCATCAGCTCAACCACCTGTCTTCCACACATTGTTGATTGTTGTGATTAACTCACCTATTGTCTACTGTGAGGATGTGTTTACACTTATAATAATGTGTATTGTGCTTCATGAGCTCGATGATGGCAAGTCTGCTAGTTAATTAGCTCAAGTTAATTAAATCACTGTCATCTATTAGTTGCTAGTGGGAAAGTAGAATACTGTTTGCGTTGGTTGTTCCTTAGATATGTTAATTATATTTCTGTATACAATTTCATCGGCATAGGATAATGTAATCAGGCATCTGACCTGGTGGGGTATATATTAAGTGTGAATAAATGTTCCAGATCTTATACAAGCTATTCTCGGCTAGTTTTGTATGGGGGCTACTAGAATATGTGATATCTATGTTCAAGACTGAAGGAAGGAGTACTCTGACGGAAGCACAGAAGCGCATTGTGGGGTCGCGGTTCCGTTACAATCCTCATCAGACAGGACATTGCAGAGGACCGTAGAACAAAGGGGGCATTCATGCTATAAAATGAATCTGAGTAAACAAAAAGACATTGCCAAAAACGTTAATAAAGAATTCAGTTGCCCTTCATCGCCGCTGCCGGTGAACCAGGAGCTGCCTGGATCAACGTCATTATCCACAGCTGCTTCAGCACAATCGTCTATATGAGAACTGTGCCGTCTCCTTCAATGCACATGCAACATCCACAATATTCACATCAGTTTCTGATCCCTAAAGACATTTGCTGGCATGGGGTAGCTGCATGCCGTTAATTTCATAAACGGTAATTACTTTAGCCAAGTGTTAGCATGATGGCATTGCTTTAATGTGTGAGTTAGCGCCCCCCCATGGCTGGAGGCCATACTTCCGCACCAGGCCCCACACTGAAAGGATAACCTCTTTTCACTTGCCACTGACATCTGTCCTGGTGCTGACTACATAGTCCTTTTGAGAGATGCCGCACTGAGCACAGGTTCTCTTCACCAGTTACTGGAAAAGAGAAATGGACAGAGGACGCACCAGCCTAGCGCATTATCTTTAAAACAATTTATTGTAATAGACATGTATACATTATACTCACAAAACGATTATGAAACACGAGCAATAAGCAATGAGGGACCACCAGGGGTCTCCACTGGGCATCCTCAACTGCGGCAGGCCGTGGAAGGATGTAGACCTCCAAAAAAAAAACGCCTACGCGTTTCGGGGTGTTCCCCTTCATCAGAGCTCTTTGTACTCTCTTCACCAGTTATTTTACATGCATTACACTTTACTCTTCAACCCAAAGGTTTGGGTGGGGGGAGGAAACCAGAGTACCTGGAGAAAACACCACACAGGCACAGAAAGAACATGCAAACTCTATGCAGGTAGTGCCGTGCTGGGCTGCTGATAGAAATTGCGGGGGCCCCGTACACCTCAGCCATGTTAGCCCCCCCCCATATCAAACTTGTTGAACAAAACATAGGCAGTTGGTTAGATCTTTGTTAGATCAATTGTTGTTTGCGTTAGATCTCACACAGAAGAAGAGATATTAAAAGTTATTTGCAGGGGGGGGCTAACCTGTCATCAGCCCCCCCTTATCAAAAAATTTACCAAGCAATTAGCTATTATAGAAGATATTTTTTAGATCCGGTATGATTAACTAGTTGTTTTGTTAGATCTCACATAATTACAGACTGATTAATTGAATAATGAGGGGGGGGGGGGGGGGGGGCTAGCCTCTAGAGCCTCTTAGGCGAGCGACATAGTCCTACGTCACTTTGCCTGTTAGGGGCTGGCCGCCGCCGTAAATAGTCGTGCGGCGGTCGGCAAGTGGTTAAATAGGGGGGATAGCCCCCCCCCCCCACATGCAATTTTCAGGTAAAATTAGATTCAGGCTAATAGGCCTTTGTTAGATCCGGTAAGATCAAGTGGTTTTAACGTTGGATCTCATATAATTACAGAGATATTATGAATATTTGGTATTACATAAGGGGGGGGGTGCTAGCCCCCCTATTTAATACTGCCTAATATCTGTGTTTCTATGTGAAATATCTCTGTAATTATATGAGATCTAATGTTGAAACCACTTGATCTTACCGGATCTAATGAAGGCCTATTAGCCTGAATCAAATTTTACCTGAAAATTGCATGTGGGGGGGGGGGGGGGCTAGCCCCCCTATTTAACCACTTGCCGACCGCCGCACGACTATTTACGGCGGCGGCCAGCCCCTAACAGGCAAAGTGACGTAGGACTATGTCGCTCGCCTAAGAGGCTCTAGGGGGGGCGCGCTCCCGCCCCCGCTCGTTCCCTAAGCAGTCCGCACGAGTGACCGGCGGCTCCGATATCCGCCGGTCACTCGCGATTGTCGGGTGGAAAGGGAGAAAGGCAGGCAGCTGATGTAAACAAAGCCGTCTGTCATTCTCCCCTGTGTAACTGCAGAGATCATATGATCCTGCTATGTAGGATCGTATGTCTCTGTTGTTACACCACTAGCCACACCCCTTTATAGTTAGAAGCACGCCCCTAGGGACACACTTAACCCCTTGATCACCAATAAAGTTAACCCCTTCCCTGCCAGTGTCATTATTACAGTAACAGTGTATATTTATAGCTCTGATTACTGTGGTAATGTCACTGGTAACCCCAAAAGTGTCAAAAATGTCAGTCAAGGGTCCGATCTGTCTGCCGCAATGTCGCAGTCCCGCAAAAACAATCGCAGATCGCCGCCATTACTCGTTAAAAAAAAAAAAACACCAAAAATGACAGAAATCTTTCCCATACTTAGTAAACGCAATAACTTTTGCGCAAACCAATCAAAATACGCTTATTGCGATTTTTTTTACCAAACATATGTAGCAGAAAACAAATTGGCCAAAAATGTTAAAAAAATTTGATTTTTACATTTTTTTGGGGGGGAATTTCATATAAAAAAATGTGAAAAATATTGTTATTTTTTTCAAAATTGTCGCTCTTTTTTTGTTTATAGCGCAAAAAGTAAAAATCGCAGAGGTGATCAAATACCACCAAAAGAAAGCTCTGTTTGTGGGGAAAAAAAGGACATCAATTTCATTTGAGTACAGCGTCGCACGACCGCGCAATTGTCCGTTAAAGTCACGCAGTGCCGAATCGCAAAATAGGCCCTGGTCTTTGAGCAGCCAAATCCTCCAGGGCTTAAGTGGTTAAGTGATTAATGAGGGGGGGGGGCTAACCCCCACATGCAATTTTCAGGTGAAATTTGATTCAGGCTAATAGGCCTTTGTTAGATCTCATATAATTACAGAGATATTATGAATATTTGGTATTACATAAGGGGGGGGGGTGCTAGCCCCCCTATATAATACCCCCTAATATCTGTGTTTTCATGTGAAATATCTCTGTAATTATATGAAATCTAACGTTGAAACCACTTGATCTTACCGGATCTAATGAAGGCCTATTAGCCTGAATCAAATTGTACCTGAAAATTGCATGTGGGGGGGGGGGGGATAGCCCCCCCCTCATTAATCACTTAATAAGTCTGTAATTATGTGAGATCTAACAAAACAACTATTTGATCATACCGGATCTAACAAATATCTTCCAAAATAGCTAATTGTTTGGTCAATTTTTTGATAAGGGGGGGCTGATAATGGGTTGCGCCCCCCCTGCAAATAACTGTTAATATCTCTACTTCTGTGTGAGATCTAACGCAAACAACAATTGATCTAACAAAGATCTAACCAACTGCCTATGTTTTGTTCAACAATTTTGATATGGGGGGGCTAACACGGCTGAGGTCCTCGTAAAGACTATCGGACAGGCCCCTTCCCAAGAAAATATTAAAGATATATTTCGATAAAAATACAATAAAATCATTATTAGAAGACACAAATACAACATAACTCACAGAATTCCCGCTAAATCTAAAAGATGAAGCTGAGTTGATAAATAAATCTGTTTGTGTGTGGCGGGGTGGGTGGGGGGGAGGTGTTGGGGGGTCATGCACATGGGGGCTGTGGTCTATGAATCAGTGGTTCATTCATGTGGCGTGAACCCCCTGGATCTGTATGAACACAGCCGCAGCTCCTAATCTGACAGGCGTGGGGGTTTAGGTGTATGGCCCGAACACAGACAGCATGCATTTGGGGGCCGCTCACCTGCACACCTGTCCATGTAGGGCCTGCGGCTGTGTTCATGCAGGCGCTGCATCCCCATAGAATGACAGGCGGCTCCAGCCCAACCCCCTCCTTCACACAGTCACAGTACCTGTGTGAATGAGCCCCTAATTATATTTTTCTAACCTAAGAAACAGATCTCTCCAGCGGTGTGCTGTCACTACTAACAGGGATTCTATCTTCCTCTGGTCTTCTCTCTGGGTTCTTGGGCTCCAGTCGTTTGGCAGAACTGCGGTGATGTAACTCACACGCATGCGCGCGCGGGTGTCATGGTCACAGCACAGCTCTCTCAATGGATGGTATGTCGTCCAATGAGAGCGCAGTGCACATGTGCTGGTGCCATCACCGGCTGCTACGTTTAGGAGATATTCACTGTACATACAGGTGACCCCTATTATAGGCTTATAATACGAGATAAAAGATACAAAAATGGAGTTTCCTCCTGCCAGATCAGTTAGTAAATGGGTAAATAGAAGGATCTGATACATGGATGCAGAGGGAACTGACAGTGAAGGGGAGAAAAAGCAAAGTTGTATAGGTCAGGAAGCAGTCTGGGGGAGAGGAGGGGGAAGCCCAGCTACATAAAGCACACTGAACTACACTGGGAGAAGATAACAGGCAGCTATGGAACCGCTGTAACAGTAAATTCTTCACCCCATGGGAATGCAGCTGATCAGCTGTGACTGTGTCAGGAAGACAGAGCAATGGTAGAGAGAGATAAAAAAAAAAAAAATATACAGGCTGGGACAAGGAGTATAGGAAGAACTGCAGGGAGAGAAACAAAGTTACAGAGAACACAAACTCAGGAGCAGAGCTAACATTAGAGCCAGGGCTGGGAGGGGGATTAGTGAGGGACAACTGTTTCTTTCTCAGTAGATAAAAGCTGGCAGCAGGGAGAGATCAGCTTTCAGCTGCTGTAGGAAGATTTCTGTAAAATCTGTTCATCACTAATACCCCTCTCTGTGTGGGCCCCCCTGTGTGCTTGGGCCCCCTACAAGAGGACTGGTGTCCTGTGTTTACATTGTGATCTCATAGTGTTCACATGATACCCCGGCCACTCAAAGCAGCTGGGTACTGGGAGCCGCAATCTCCTGTGTCCATGGGAGCGGTATCAGTATGTGACTGTGTATGGCTGTTGCGCCCACTGATATAATCAGAGCCGCTGATAGGGGGGGAACACCAGCCCTCTTGTAGGGGGCCCGAGCACACAGGGGGGCCCACACAGAGAGGGGGGATTAGTGATGGACAACAAATACAGAAATCTTCCTCCAGCAACTGAATCTGATCTGTCCGTCTCCCTGCTATCAGCTTTTATCTATTGAGAAATAGACAGTCGTCCCTCACTAATCCCCCTCCCTTGTGTGGCCCCCTCCCAGCACTTATCTCTGCTCAGGAGTTTATTTGTAACTTTGTTTCTCTCTCTCTGTCTCTCTGATCACTGAGCTCCAACTGCACAGCCTGTATATTTTTCTCATCTCATCTTCTTTTTTATTTAACATAGTTTTTTTTTTTTTTTAGATTTAGCAGGAATTATGCGAGTTATGTTATATTTGTGTCTGATAATAGTGATTTTGTTGTAATTTTAGCTAAATATATCTTTAATATTTTCTTGGGGGGGCCCTGCCAGGTAGTCTGTACGGGGGCCCCGCGATTTCTAACAGCAGCCCTGGGTATAATTACTGTGGGTGGGACGGCAAGTGGCTCCGATTTTAAATTTTTAGTTTTGATGGTAAGGGTGGAGTTCATCTTTAATGTAATGCACATTAGCGCATGTTTGTTAATGCACCACAAGACTGTAAATGGGCCCTAAACCCTTAGGCTCCGTTCACATATAGGCGTTTCGCTCAGGCGTCCCACGACTTGCAATGGTTCAGAATCGCGGGCAGAATCGCGCCAATTCTGCCCATGATCCAAAACGCCTATATGTGAACGGAGATTCCTGCCAGGCTCAGTGACTGATTACCAGCACATGAAACCACCAGGCTATAAAGTCCTGATTTTTACTCACAGTAATAAAATGTACAGAATGAATGCAAAAAACGTTTATGTTTGTTGGGAAACAATTCTTTATGAAGCAATTGCATGTAAAATCTTTTTACATTTATATACTTGTTTATAAAAACAGTTTTTAGCGCAATGTTTGCAGTCGCAGGTCCTTGTTAGAATTTATTATCAGTATTGTTAACAGTTCAGGGTCAGATTTGTTTTATTTTCAGCAATAACAAAAGATCCTTTGAACGTGAGCCCGTGAGCTTTTTATAAGTGCAGGCGTTCCTATAAATTATAAAAACAAATAGCCAAGTTCATGAGAAGGAATCTATTAAAACACGTGTTAGTAATCATTTTTTTCTTCGCTCCAAATATAATCTTTTATTTGAAAACTCGTCTATGGCGTAATTTCTATATAAAAAAGGCTGCATTGGAGACACAGACGGCTGTGCAGATTTATAGCACAATATTCAACCCCCGCTATGGGCTGGGTACCAGAATATATCTCATCTACTATCCACTGGTAAAAATGTATCAAAATGTATTCATAAATAAAGATCGTAATAAAGACATTTTGTAATTGTTACAAGCAAACACACAAATATATATATATACAATATTGCACCTATTCACTTTATAATAGCGCGGTTTGTCAACATACCATTCAGATTAGCAGCTGACTGGCTCTTTGAAAATATATATATATATATACTGTATTTCATGCATGATATGGACATTATGTGTTTTTTAGTACTAAGATATCGCTTTGGTGTTATATCAATTTTTAGCACTTTTATGCACTGATTTATTTATATTTTTTTTCACTAATCATGATTTGATTGTAATCATAATTATGTAACTTGATCTATTTTTTTAGGCACTTTATATATATATGTGTGAAATGTACTACTATTTATTAACGGTCTAGATTTTATATTTATATTTATGTAATTGCACATATTCACTTTATAATAGCGCGGTTTGTCAAGATACCATTCAGATTAGCAGCTGACCAGCTCTTTGAAATGATATATATATATATATATATATATATATATATATATATATATATATATATATACTGTATGTGTATATACTGTGTGTATATGTGTATATATATATATATATACAGTGCGTTGCGAAAGTATTCGGCCCCCTTGAACTTTGCGACCTTTTGCCACATTTCAGGCTTAAAACATAAAGATATAAAACTGTAATTTTTTTTTGAAGAATCAACAACAAGTGGGACACAATCATGAAGTGGAACGAAATTTATTGGATATTTCAAACTTTTTAAAAAAAATAAAAAACTGAAAAATTGGACGTGTAAAATGTTTCAGCCCCCTTAAGTTAACCACTTAAGCCCCGGAGGATTTGGCTGCTAAACGACCAGGGGGTATTTTGCGATTCGGCACTGCGTGACTTTAACAGACAATTGCGTGGTCGTGCGACGCTGTACCTAAACGAATTTGGCGTCCTTTTTTTCCCACAAACAGAGCTTTCTTTTGGTGGTATTTGATCACCTGTGCGATTTTTTGATCACACGCTATAAACAAAAAAAGAGCGTCAATTTTGCAAAAATAACAATATTTTTCACATTTTTTTATATGAAATTCCCCAAAAAAAATGTAAAAATCTAAATTTTTTAACATTTTCGGCCAATTTGTTTTATGCTACCTATGTTTGGTAAAAAAAATTGCAAAAAGCGTATTTTTATTGGTTTGCGCAAAAGTTATCGCGTTTACTAACAAAGGGAAAGATTTCTGTCATTTTTGTTGTTTTTTTTTTAACGCGTAATGGCGGCGATCTGCGATTTTTTTTGCGGTACTGCGACATTGCGGCGGACAGATCGAAACCCTTGACTGACATTTTTGACACTTTTGGGGTTACCAGTGACATTTCTACAGTAATCAGTGCTATACATATGAACTGTTACTGTAAAAATACACTGGTAGTGAAGGGGTTAACTTTATTTGGGAGGGAGGGGCTGTGTGTGTCCCTAGGGGCGTGCTTTCTACTGTGATTGGCTGTGGCTTGAGCTGTAAGGACACTGATCAACGGATCTACATACTAGATCCGTGTGATCAGTGTCTTTACACCGAGGAGAATGACAGGCAGCTTGTTTACACAAGCTGCCTGACTTTCTCCCTCTCCCCCGCCGATCGCAGAGTGGCCGGCGGACATCGGGTCCGCCGGTCACACGCGCGGGGGGGTCCGTGACCGCGGGGGAGCGGGAGCGCGCCGCCGGCGGCGCGCACTCGCTCCCCAGACCCTCTCAGGCTAGTGACGTACCGCTACGTCACTCTGCCTGTGAGGGGCTGACCGCCGCAGTATATAGTCGTGCAGCGGTCGGCAAGCGGTTAATACTTTGTAGCGCCACCTTTTGCTGCGATTACAGCTGTAAGTCGCTTGGGGTATGTCTCTATCAGTTTTGCACATCGAGAGACTGAAATTTTTGCCCATTCCTCCTTGCAAAACAGCTCGAGCTCAGTGAGGTTGGATGGAGAGCGTTTGTGAACAGCAGTTTTCAGTTCTTTCCACAGATTCTCGATTGGATTCAGGTCTGGACTTTGACTTGGCCATTCTAACACCTGGATATGTTTATTTGTGAACCATTCCATTGTAGATTTTGCTTTATGTTTTGGATCATTGTCTTGTTGGAAGACAAATCTCCGTCCCAGTCTCAGGTCTTTTGCAGACTCCATCAGGTTTTCTTCCAGAATGGTCCTGTATTTGGCTCCATCCATCTTCCCATCAATTTTAACCATCTTCCCTGTCCCTGCTGAAGAAAAGCAGGCCCAAACCATGATGCTGCCACCACCATGTGTGACAGTGGGGATGGTGTGTTCAGGGTGATGAGCTGTGTTGCTTTTACGCCAAACATAACGTTTTGCATTGTTGCCAAAAAGTTTGATTTTGGTTTCATCTGAGCAGAGCACCTTCTTCCACATGTTTGGTGTCTCCCAGGTGGCTTGTGGCAAACTTTAAATGACACTTTTTATGGATATCTTTCAGCTGTCATTTTATTATTGTGCAGGTGTGACGATTTAAACTTTAAAAAAATATTTTTTTCTTAGAGTTCTTCTTTAAAGGATGGCTTTAACTCTTAAAACGTTTCCGTCTGCTATAAAGAAAAACCTAATTATGTTTCCACTCAGCAGACAGGTGATATGGGCTGGAAAATGAGAATTCCGACTGAAGTGCTTCAACCTGGCAAAGAATGACCTTAGGACACACATAGATCTCGCTTATCCTTTTCACCGTTTTCTTTATTAAGAAAAAGAGGGTCCTAATGTCCCACACATTTAAACGTAGCGCAGCCCTGCTGGTTTTCTTAACACGACTTTGACCTCTGCCCCGCGAGCATCACAAATTCTGGAATAATTTGGAAAAACGGTCAATACAATACTCTTGGTAATAGAGAAAAGTTGCAGTACAACTGATAAACGACGTCTAGTTGCACGTTCCAGCGTTCAGATTTCTCCTTCTATTTTCCAGATGAGGGTCCAGCTGAGTGACTAATTTCTTTAGACGCTTGATACACAAAAGGATTTAGCCGGTGGAATGGTGGTTACAAATGCTAATAACCCAGAGAGAGAATTCTTTACAACGCTTAAACCTCGGGGCTGGAAATAAATTCTGACCCCAGTTCAATACAATTACCGCACCTGACTCTGCTACTTAATGATTCTTTCTTAAGAGGGATTTGAGGTGCACACTTTGAACCTGCACTCCATAGAAATCCATCTCCTTGTCTGAAGACATTTCCATCTAATACGCAGAACAAAAACTGGTCATTGTTTTTGAACAGCTAATTAATCAAGCTGATTACGTGCCTCTTGCAGGAGTTATTTGTAAGTTTTTCTCTAAGTCCAACCATGTGTTTCTGGGAATTATAAATTAGTCATACATGGCTACTCCAGGACTAGCGTGCTTATCTTTCCTTCGCCGCTTGGTGAGTCGCCTATGGTTTATCCATTTAGGAAAAAGCAGCAGGTTCACTTTATTGGCCCCACGTTCTTTGTGTTCCCCCAGCACTTTTTTTTTTTTAGCAGAAAAGACTGGGTTCTTCTGGGTATGGATTAGTAGGGGACTCACTCCCCTTCTGCTCCATTCCCAACTATTGCAGTTTGTGATCTTCCATGGTTATGTAGCACCCTCCTAGATAGGTGCTAGGCAGGGGAGTAGCAGGTAAAGCATAGTGTCCCGTACCTGATCCGAAGCCGGAGTGTAGAGAGGGCTCCCCCTTTACGGCTAGGTGCAGAGCACCCCTGGAAGTGGGCCAAGGAGTGCTGTACCCAAAGTAGCACGGGTTGCCGGCTGGGATGGCCAGATGGAAGCTGGAGCCAATGAGTAGTAAAGTCCAAGGCAGATCTGGAGCACTTGGCAGGCCAGGAAGGCGTGCTGCAGGAGCAGAGGTAAGCTGGGTAACCCACAGGATACTGGTAAAGCGAAGTCAGGAGCCAAGCCGGGTCAGACACTGGAGAAGGCAGGAGAGAGTCCAGGAACACGCCAAAAGGTCAGGAGCCAGAGGTTCAAGAGGAATCAAGGTCAAGCAATCTGGGTCGGCAACAGGAAGTCAAAGATCAATAAGCAAAACAAGGCACAGGGGAACACGGGAGGCTGACGATCATCCAGCAGCTAGTGACTGTAGCTGCTGGCTTTAAATAGGCCGTTTGGCGCCAAGTGCCATTACGCATGGCGTACGCGCGTGCGCATTGGCGCACGCACATTGGCGCACGCACATTCTTGACTGTGTTTGCCCGGAATTGGCCGCGAATGCGCTGAATGGCAAAACTGTTGGTAGTTACCTGACACATAGTCTGCTCCATCTGCTTATCAGGGGAGCCTGATCAGTAGTTAGGCCTGTTACATGCGCTCAGGGTGTGATTCATCTGGGCTGAAGGAGTGTCCCCACTGTATCCAATAGGGTGCAATGCCTGTTGGACAGTGGAGGAAACACAGCCAGTGACAGGCAGGCTTTTATGACTATCCCAGCGGGTTGGCACAAACGGTGGGGCATCCTGGGATATGTTATAAAAGCCAAGGGCACATGAGACAGGGTGTCTTTGGGCTGGAAGCCAGGTGCCAGGAGGAGGGTGATGGCTGTCTCTTCTCCTGTCTGATGTGGAAGGTGGTCACAGGCGGTCAGCCTAGTGAGCCAAGAGTGTGGTGCTGAGCCAGGAGGTCCAGGAAGCTGACAAGTGGAGTTGAGGCAGAAGCAACCTTGGGAAAAACAGTGTCCATGAGTACCGGGAAACTTGCCAGGGGTCTGCCCAGGGAGGGGACCACTCCTGTGGAGTGTCAGTGGACAGGAGTTCAGCACACACAGCAAGGGAGAAAGGGGGTGCCAAGTTAGACCCTGAAGAGTAACAGGATCATACTTTCTATCTTCACTTCAGTGGCAAGGTGAAGCAGCGGTCTTGTCGCACACATTGCAGCTGGTGTCCTTAGAATTGTCCATAGTTCATAGATGGAGTATCCCACTCATCCCTTCTCTCATCCCAGTTCAAAATAAAATACAAAAAACCAACATCCCCTGGATTAATTATTGACTGAGCCAAGGACTTTAAATGCTATTTCTCTGCTATCAGTTGCTAAGGGTACCCCAGGTGAACCCAGAAAGTGCAATTCTCTGCAGTCCTATAGGGGGCAGTGCTACTGTTTTATGAGTGCATTGCAGCTTCAAAATCATCACTTGGTGCTTGGTCTTGAAGATAATAGGTTTGATTTACTAAAGAAAACTGGCTCCCCTACCTCTTTATTCCTATACAGTATATTGTCCCTTAAAGCACATAAACTTCTCTCTTGCTCATTCCTTCAATTTATATGTTACCGCCCATTTCTTTTGCTCCCCCACCACCCTTGTTAGAAGGAAATACATGGTTCTTCTAGTTATGGATGAGTATGATACTCACTCCCCTTCTGTTCCATTTCCAACTATTACGGTTTGTGATCTTCAGTGGTTATATGAGTGCAGTGCAGCATAGAAATCATCACATGGTGCTTGGTCTTGCATTTATTTTGCTCTCTCGCTCACCTTTGTCTTTTTCCCCATATATTGTCCCTTAAAGCAGTGGTCCTCAACCCTGGTCCTCAGGGCCCACTAACAGGCCAGGTTTGCAAGATAACTGAAATCCATTCCAGGTGATATAATTTGCTGCTCAGTGATTGCAGTATTCTAGTCTGCATCTCCCCAAGGTAATACTTAAAATGTGGCCTGTTAGTGGGCCCTGAGGACCGGAGTTGAGGACCATTGCCTTAAAGCACAGGAACGTCTCTCTTGCTCATTCCTTCAATTTCGATGTTAAAGGAACCCATCAAATATAGAAGCTCTTACTGCTGACTTCTTTTTGAATGTGCTCCAGGGCTAGCATGCTTATCTTTCCTTCACCCCTTGGTGAGCGGCCTGTGGTTTACCCTCTTAGGAGAACCCAGCAGGTTCACTTTATTGGCCCCCATGTTCTTTGTGTTCCTCCGCCACTTTTTTTTTTTTAGCAGAAAAGACTGGGTGCTTCTGGGTATGGATGAGTATGGGACTCACTCCCCTTCTGCTCCATTCCCAACTATTACAGTTTTGCCTCATTTCCACTGAGCGGATCGGTTCGGGTCGGTACGGTACGATATTTTGAGTGTTTCCATTATGAAAGTGGCCCATACAACCGAACCAAACCACACCATTCCTGGTCCTCCTTCAGATGTAGGGCCATAGGAAATGGTACGGTACGGTTAGGGTGGAGCTACTGGCGCCACACAATAGATTCCACTGATTGGCAGACAGGAAAACGTCAATGCTCACGTCAAACGAAAAGCTCAGTCCAGTTAATAGTCCAGACTTGCAGTGGAAATGCTCACCTGAATAGGCCGGACCAGGATCTTCCATGGTTATATGAGTGGATTGCAGCTTCAAAATTATCACTTGGTGCTCACTCCCCTACCTATTCCTATACAATATATTGTTAATGGTGCCACATTCCCTGTTCTCCCCCACCACATTTCTTAGCAGAAAACACTGGCTAGCATGGTAACTTTCCGTTCCCACTTGGTGAGTCACCGGTGGTTTACCCATTTAGGAAAACCCAGCAGGTTCAATTTAATGACCCCACGTTCCTTGTGCTCCTGTTATGTAACGGTATCAGCCAAATGATCAGACCAGTGGTGGTGTGCAATTTCTACTTTACTTAACAATGTAGAACGTAGATTACACAGGAGATCATGTGGACAGGGGTTTGCAGTACAAAACAGCAATATGAGGAACTGAGAAACAGGCATAAAACATATGAAAACAATTCTATTGCAGTTCTACTAATGGCCACTAGATGGCAGCAGAGTACTCTGAGTTCAGTTTACTGATAGGATAAAGAGCTGAAGATTCTCACGTGTTCCAAGAGATTAATCGTTCATTCAGCAGACTGTGAGCTGAGGGGATTTCCTGCTGGCACAGACTTCACACTGGCACTGCTGATGCTGACTTCGGACAGGAGGCTCTGGGGGCTGTTGATAGGACCAACCCACTGCTTGGACAGCTTCTCCACATGGACTGTAACAGAGTCCTCTCCAGTGACTGGGGCTTGGATAGATGCTGCGTGCTCTTGTGCTCACTGCTGGTGGCCCGCACACCAGACTGATCAGATGAGGATCCAGCACCTGGGGACAGCTCACTTGCCCAGTCACTGCTGTCCCATCAGGCAGGATCTCTCTGAGCACAGGAAGCTGGGCGGAGCTGGCATTTATACTCCCTGGGAGTGTCCTGGAACTCAGGGGATGCTGGGAGCCCAGAGGATTGTGGGGAATTGAGTTAAAAGGACTTGCACCTGCATCTGGATAAAGGGGCACACCACTACACTCCCCCACCACTCTTTTTAGCAGAAAATACTGGGTTCTTCTGGGTACAGATAAGTATATGACTCACTCCCCTTCTGCTCCATTCCCATCTGTTCCAGTTTGTGATCTTCCATAATGTATTTAGCTACATGTCTTTGATAAAAAAATTCTCAATGAGCGTATTTTTAACCGCTTTAAGACCGGAAGATTTTACCCCATTCCTGACCAGGCTGTATTTTGCGATTCGGCACTGCGTTATTTTAATGGACAATTGCGCAGTCGTGCAACTCTGTACCCAAAATAAATTTGTCCTTTTTTTCCCCCACAAATAGAGCTTTCTTTTGGTGGTATTTGATCACCTGTGCGATTTTTACTTTTTGAAAAAAGAGCGACAATTTTGAAAAAAAAAAACAATATTTTTTACATTCTGATATATAACATTCCCAAAAAAATGTATAAATCAAAAAATGTTAACATTTTAGGCCAATTTGTATTCTGCTACATATTTTTGGTAAAAAAAAATCACAATAAGTGTATATTGATTGGTTTGCGCAAAAGTTATTGCGTTTACTAACTACGGGGAAAAATTTATGTCATTTTTATTGTTTATTTTTTTTTTACTAGCAATGGCGGCGATCTGCGATTCTTTTTGCGGGACTGCGACATTTCGGCAGACAGATCGGACCCCTAACTGACATTTTTGACACTTTTGGGGGTACCAGTGACATTACTACAGTAATCAGTGCTATACATATGCATTGTCACTGTACTAATGACACTGGCAGGGAAAGGGTTAACTTTATTGGTGATCAAGGGTTTAAATGTATGCCTCATGCTTACTGACGTGTGTGGGGAGAGGGGGTTGTCTGACAGGGACACAGATTGCAGGTTCAGCTACGCTGAATCCTGTGATCTGTCCCAGTCTGTCACAGAGGAGATCCGCCTGCTCTGTTTACACAAGCAGGCGGATTTCCTCACTCGATCCCCGACGATCGGGGAAGAGCGGTGGTGATCACTGCCTCTCCTCCCCTGGCCCGACTCCCGCTATGTCTGAATACAGCGGGAGCGAGCCTCCGGCGGCGCGCGCGCGCCGCCAAAAGAGGGGAGAGTCTGGTGACGTAGGTCTACGTCGCCAGACCTTAACGAGCCACTTTGCTGCAGTGGTAAAGTGGTTAATGACCCCACATTCCTTGTGCTCCCCCAACACTCTTAATAGCAAAAAAGAGTGAGTTCTTCTGGATATGGTTGGACATGTGATTCACTCCCCTTCTGCTCCATTACTATCAATTACAGTTTGTGATCTGCAGTGGTTATATGAAAGCAGTGCGGCGCAGAAATCATCAGTTGGTGCTTGATCTTGAAGATAATTGGGTCAATTTACCAAAGAAAACTCACTCACCTTTGTCTTTTCTTTGCCATATATTGTCCCTTAACCACTTGCCGACCAGCCGCCGTATAATATATACGTCGGCAAGTTCGCGTGAATAGCCGTACCTTTACGGCCATTCGCGGGAGCGCTCCTGTGGGCATGCGCGTGCCCATGTCCACTCGCCAGCAGGGAGGCCGAGGCACGGTGCCACCGGGCACCCGCGATCGCTCCTCATGAAGAGAGAACGCCGATCTGCTGTTGTAAACACAGAAAACCGTTGTTCTCTCTGGTGTCAACACAGAGCCCCTGTGTTCCTCCTATTTAGGATTCAGGGTCTCTGTGTTTTTATTACAAACCCATCCCCCTCACAGCTAGAAAACACCCCCTAGGCAGGGCCGGATTAAGAGCATCATGGGCTTGGTGCTGAGGATTTTGAAGGGCCTTAAGGGCCGTGCCTTGGCATGCACCCAGAGGAGGAAGGGTGCAGCCATGCATGCCTAATTCAACATGGGATGCTGTCTCTGAAGCCCATAAACACATCCATGCATCGCCAACTGTCCCTCCTTGTCCGGCCTTCACGCTGTGTGGGGAGGTTCTGAGGGTGCTGCCTGGGGAAGCGAGCATAGAAGCCAGACTTCTGTGTTTACAAGTGACAGAAGAGCGGTAACAGTGAATATGGCCAACCCGGGGCCTATATAAAGGTAGGGGCCTGGAGCTGCAGCTCCAATAGCCCCTACGTTAATCTGGCCCTGCCCCTAGGCTCACACATAACCCTTCGAGCGCCCCTGGGTTAACCCCTTCCTTGCCAGTGTCATTATTACAGTAACAATTAACAATGCATATTGTTAGCACTGATTACTGTAGTAATGTCACTGGTACCCCCAAAAGTGTCAAAAATGTCAGTTAGGGGTCCGATCTGTCTGCCGAAATGTCGCAGTCCCGCAAAAAATCGCAGATTTATAACATTCCCAAAAAAGTCAACATTTTTTAACATTTTAGGCCAATTTGTATTCTGCTACATATTTTTGGTAAAAAAAAAAAATCACAATTAGCGTATTTTGATTGGTTGGCGGAAAAGTTATTGCGTCTACAAACTAGGGGAAAGATTTGTCATTTTTATTGTTTGTTTTTTTTTTTTTACTAGCAATGGCGGCGATCTGCGATTTTTTGCAGGACTGCGACATTGCGGCAAACAGATCGGACCCCTAACTGACATTTTTCTGTTTCATGTATTTTATTGAATAATGCAAGTGAGTAACAACGTTTGACATACAGAATAATGCAAGGTAATGTAAACAAAGCTCGGTAACAGAGCATGACCAATAACTGTAACTACAGCAAATCGTGAGAGTTAGTAGATAAGGGGCGGTAAAATGGGTGGTCACGAGATAGTAGTGATTGGCATCGCCAACCCACCGGCACCCCATATAGGGAGCATACTGTGCCTAGGTGGGGAGGCAAAACCCTAACTGACATTTTTGACACTTTTGGGGGTACCAGTGACATTACTACAGTAATCAGTGCTATACATATGCATTGTTACTATAATAATGACACTGGCAGGGAAGGGGGTTAACCCTGTGGGTGATCAAGGGGTTAAATGTGAGCCTAGGGGAGTGATTCTAACTGTGGGGGGGGCGTGACTTGTGAAATGATTATAGAGACATGCAGGGCTGCTGTTAGAAATCGCGGGGCCCCGTAGAGACTACCTGGCAGGGCCCCCCCAAGAAAATATTAAAGCTATATTTAGCTAAAATTACAACAAAATCACTTTTATCAGACACAAATATAACATAACTCGCATAATTCCTGCTAAATCTAAAAAAAAAAACGATGTTAAATAAAGAAGATGAGATGAGAAAAATATACAGGCTGGGCAGTTGGGGCTCAGTGATCAGAGAGACAGAGAGAGAGAAACAAAGTTGCAAATAAACTCCTGCTCGGAGGATGAGGGAGAAGCCGCTCACCTTCCCGCCGCCACAGAAGAGGACGAAGGATCGAGGAGGGGAGAACCCGCCGCCGCCAGGTAAGTGCATTAAATTGAAGGGAGCACGCTGGTGTCTGCATTGATTCGGGGACAATGCTGTGGGCACTCTTCAATCATTGGGGTACAATTCTGTGGCACTCTGCAATCATTGGGGTACAATGCTGTGGCACTCTGCAATCATTGGGGTACAATTCTGTGGCACTCTGCAATCATTGGGGTACAATTCTGTGGCACTCTGCAATCATTGGGGTACAATGCTGTGGCACTCTGCAATCATTGGGGTACAATGCTGTGGGCACTCTGCAATCATTGGGGTACAATGCTGTGGGCACTCTGCAATCATTGGGGTGCAATGCTGTGGGCACTCTGCAATCATTGGGGTACAATGCTGTGGGCACTCTGCAATCATTGGGGTACAATGCTGTGGGCACTCTGCAATCATTGGGGTACAATTCTGTGGCACTCTGCAATCATTGGGGTACAATACTGTGGGAACTCTGCAATCATTGGGGTACAATGCTGTGGGCACTCTGCAATCATTGGGGTGCAATGCTGTGGGCACTCTGCAATCATTGGGGTACAATGCTGTGGGCACTCTGCAATCATTGGGGTACAATGCTGTGGCACTCTGCAATCATTGGGGTACAATGCTGTGGCACTCTGCAGTGATTGGGGACAATGCTGTGGCGCTCTGCAGTGATTGGGGACAATGCTGTGACGCTCTGCATTGAAAGTGGCACGCACGCTGAACTCTGCATTGATGGGGGCATGGAACAGTGTTCATTGCATTGAAGGGGGCACAGCACAGTTGCATTGAAGGGGGCATGCATGCTGAACTCTGCATTGTGGGGGCACAGCACAGTGTTTATTGCATTGAAGGGGGCACAGCACAGTGTTCATTGCATTGAAGGGGGCACAGCACAGTGTTTATTGCATTGAAGGGGTCACAGCACAGTGTTTATTGCATTGAAGGGGGCACAGCACAGTTGCATTGAAGGGGGCATGCATGCTGAACTCTGCATTGTGGGGGCACAGCACAGTGTTTATTGCATTGAAGGGGGCACAGCACAGTGTTCATTGCATTGAAGGGGGCACAGCACAGTGTTTATTGCATTGAAGGGGTCACAGCACAGTGTTTATTGCATTGAAGGGGGCACAGCACAGTTGCATTGAAAGGGGCATGCACGCTGAACTCTGCATTGAAGGGGGCACAGCACAGTGTTCATTGCATTGAAGGGGGCACAGCACAGTTGCATTGAAGGGGGCATGCATGCTGAACTCTGCATTGTGGGGGCACAGCACAGTGTTTATTGCATTGAAGGGGGCACAGCACAGTGTTCATTGCATTGAAGGGGGCACAGCACAGTGTTTATTGCACTGAAGGGGGCACAGCACAGTGTTTATTGCATTGAAGGGGTCACAGCACAGTGTTTATTGCATTGAAGGGGGCACAGCACAGTTGCATTGAAGGGGGCATGCACGCTGAACTCTGCATTGAAGGGGGCACAGCACAGTGTTCATTGCATTGAAGGGGGCACAGCACAGTGTTTATTGCATTGAAGGGGGCACAGCACAGTGTTTATTGCATTGAAGGGGGCACAGCACATTGTTCATTGCATTGAAGGGGGCACAGCACAGTTACATTGAAGGGGGCACAGCACAGT
The DNA here is from genome assembly GCF_965119305.1 of Pelophylax lessonae. Taxonomy (NCBI): domain Eukaryota; kingdom Metazoa; phylum Chordata; class Amphibia; order Anura; family Ranidae; genus Pelophylax; species Pelophylax lessonae. The sequence continues at coordinate 7,872,133 of NC_138771.1, read as the reverse complement.
GTTCATTGCATTGAAGGGGGCACAGCACAGTGTTTATTGCATTGAAGGGGTCACAGCACAGTGTTCATTGCATTGAAGGGGTCACAGCACAGTGTTTATTGCATTGAAGGGGTCACAGCACAGTGTTTATTGCATTGAAGGGGGCACAGCACATTGTTCATTGCATTGAAGGGGGCACAGCACAGTGTTTATTGCATTGAAGGGGGCACAGCACAGTGTTTATTGCATTGAAGGGGTCACAGCACAGTGTTCATTGCATTGAAGGGGTCACAGCACAGTGTTTATTGCATTGAAGGGGGCACAGCACATTGTTCATTGCATTGAAGGGGGCACAGCACAGTGTTCATTGCATTGAAGGGGGCACAGCACAGTGTTTATTGCATTGAAGGGGTCACAGCACAGTGTTCATTGCATTGAAGGGGGCACAGCACATTGTTCATTGCATAGAAGGGGGCACAGCACAGTGTTTATTGCATTGAAGGGGTCACAGCACAGTGTTCATTGCATTGAAGGGGGCACAGCACATTGTTCATTGCATAGAAGGGGGCACAGCACAGTGTTTATTGCATTGAAGGGGTCACAGCACAGTGTTCATTGCATTGAAGGGGGCACAGCACATTGTTCATTGCATAGAAGGGGGCACAGCACAGTGTTTATTGCATTGAAGGGGGCATGCACGCTGATCTCTGCATTAAAGGGGGCATATACCATCTCCTGTACCATGACCTGTGACATGCCTATACCATATCTGTACCATCACCTGTGCCATGCCTGTACCATGACTTCAAAGTCATGCAATTTTTTACTGCGTTTTTTGGCGTGAAGCAATACCTATTACATTTTTCTTTTTGCGCCCCCAAAAATTTTGAGCACCAGCCGCCACTGACATTAGAGCCAGTGCTGGGAGGGGGATTAGTGAGGGACGACTGTCTCTTTCTCAGCAGATAAAAGCTGATAGCAGGGAGAGGGACAGATCAGATTCAGGTGCTGGAGGAAGATTTCTGTATTTATTGTCCATCACTAATCCTCCTCTCTGTGTGGGCCCCCCTGTGTGCTCGGGCCCCCTACAAGAGGGCTGGTGGTCCCCTCCTATCAGCGGCCCTGGAGACATGTGATCCTATATTGTTCTCCATGATCATCCCAGGGAGAAGAACGGTCAGCTGTGTTTACAACATCCGACCGTCCTTCTCTCTCAGCGGGGAGCGATCACAGGTGTCAGACGGCAATCTGAGCCACTTGACCCGTGCATCGGCTTCCCCGCTGACGAGTGGGGGCGGTAGCGCGCCGGCGGCGGTGCGCGCTCGCCCCCTAGTTTTCCGTGCGCGACCGACGTATAGCTACGTCGGTTTGCGCAGGAGAGCCACCCTGCCACAGTAAATAGGCGGTGGGTGGTCGGGAAGTGGTAAATAGACAGAAAACCCCCTTAGGCTACGTTTCCACTATTGCGGCTACAAAGTCGCGCTACTTCTAGCGCGACTTTGTAGTGCGACTTGTTTGCGGCTACTTCTGGGGACTTCAGTGCGACTTCCTTCTATGAGGGACAAGTCGCACTGAAGTCGCCCAAAAAGTAGTGCAAAACCCTTTTTTCAAGTCGCAGCAGTTAGAACAAAGCTAATTGTAAATAATGGGTTTTGACTTGTTGTGCGACTTGACATGTGTCAAGTTGCACAACAAGTCGCAATAGTGGAATTCGGGTTGGGGTATAATTATTATTGCTGTCTCGTGTTTGTGGACAGAATTTTATTGTTTAATGCCTGGCTGCCTCTTCCAAACTCTTTTGATAAAATAGAAAGACATTCATAGCATGAAAAGTACAGATTACATAATAAATTACCCAACACTTACCCAAATGTTCCTTGAAGGAAGTTTGGCTCTGTTCTAGAGATAATAATTTATTGGTTGTATTATGCCAGATAACACCTGCCAATAATTTATCTCCCTTTTTTATTCTCAGTTTTGTTCCATTGACTAAGCGTGTCGGAATGATTGAGGAATGAGTGACGAGGTTATGTTCTTTTTTTTTTTTTTTTCAGATTTTAGTATGATTCTCAATTTTTGTGTGTGATGAGGACAGATTGACAGTTAGTTTCGGTTATAAAATCTGTAAAAGATAAAAAAATTATATGTGTGTATATATATATATATATATATATATTATACACACACTATATTGCCAAAACGAATGCAGTATTACACACACATGAGCTTTAATGGCATCCCAGTCTTAGTCCGTAGGGTTCAATATTGAGTTGGCCCAATCTTTGCAGCTATAACAGCTTCAACTCTTCTGGGAAGGCTGTCCACAAGGTTTAGGAGTGTCTATGGGAATGTTTCACCATTCTTCCAGAAGTGCATTTGTGAGGTCAGGCACTGATGTTGGACGAGAAGGCCTGGCTCGCAGTCTCCACTCTAATTCATCCCAAAGGTGTTCTATTGGGTTGAGGTCAGGACTCTGTGCAGGCCAGTCAAGTTCCTCCACCCTAAACCCACTCATCAATGTCTTAAAACCACTTTACTACCAGTCACGTAACCTCTACGTCGGCTGACTTTGAGTGGTTATACCGGGATGATGCCTCTAGCTAGAGGCATCATCCCGGTACCGTTGTTTGAAGCCGACGGTCGGCTTTCCGTCGGTAACGATCGATGCGGCTCGGGAGCCGCTCGATCGTTACCCGGGGGGGCGGGAGGGGACGTCCCCCCCCTCCCGCCGCCTTCCGCGGCTTTGCTCGGGGCTACCGTCCCACCGGGAGCCCCGAGCACCCAGCCGGCACGTCCGCCGGCTGGATGGAGTCCCGATGAATGCCGGAAATGGCATCGATCGGGTCTCCGATGACGTAACCCGGAGGCGGCGTCCATGACGTCACGTCCGGGTTACTGTGCTGCAAAAGGCGGCAGATTTGAAAAACGGCTGTATGCAAAAATGCCGTTTTCGGCGTTTTGCATACAGGGAAGTGTAGTGGAGGGGTCTAGGGTCTTTTAGACCCCCGATCCCTCCATAAAGTGTACCTGTCACGACATATTGCTGTCACCAGGGATGTTTACATTGCTTGTGACAGCAATAAAAGTGATCAGATTTTTTTTTTTTTAAAAACCTGTAATAAAGTTTAAAAAAAAAGAAAAAATAAATAGGAAAAAAAAAAAAAAAAAAAATTTAGCCGTCCCCGTCACCGTTAGCTCGCGCACAAAAAAAAACGTATACGCAAGTCGAGCCGCAAATGAAATCGCTGTTCAAACCACACATGTGAGGTATCGCCGCGATCGCCAGAGCGTGGGCAATAATTAAAAAAAAAGAGCTACACTCTAACTCTAAACTGGTAACCGTTAAATAAATTTAAAGCGTCGCAGATTGAGATCTCTATTGACCGTAGTTTGTCGCCATCCCACGGGGGGGCGCAATTTTAAACCGTAACATGTTTGGTATCTATTTACTCGGCGTGACATCATCTTTCACAATATACAAAAAAAATGGGCTAACTTTACTGTTTAGTATTTTTTAAATGCAGTGAAATGTGATTTTTCAAATTTTTTCCAAAAAAATGGCGTTTTAAAGACCGCTGCGCAAATAACGCGTGACAAAAAATTTTGCAATGACCGACATTTTATTCTCCAGAGTCTTTGCTAAAAAAATATATATAATGTTTGGGGGTTCTAAGTAGTTTTCTAGGAAAAAATACTGGTTTTAACTTGTGAACAAAAAGTGTCCGAAATAGGGCTGGGGCTAAAGTGGTTAATGGACCGTGCTTTGTGCTCTGGTCCAAATTATTTGGTAGAGGGGGGTATTATGGTGTGGGGTTGTTTTTCAGGGGTTGGGTCAGATGAGGATTATCACATTGAATTGTTGCAAGACTTTTGGTACAATTTGCACTTGGACTTTGGATTGTTCACATTTATTTGTGTAGGACCCTCCTAGGTAGGTGCTAGTGAGGACATGGCTCAGTTTGGTGGGGGGGTGGATGTAGCACCCTCCTAGGTAGGTGCTAGTGAGGACATGGCTCAGTTTGGTGGGGGGGTGGATGTAGCACCCTCCTAGGTAGGTGCTAGTGAGGAAGTATAGTTTTGTGCTCTGTCTGCTTACCAGAAGGACTGCAGGTAAATCTATATTTGTTCTCTGCCTACCAGAGAGCAGGATCTGCTAGTGAGGTCTGCTCAATGTTCTCAGGTGCAACTCAGTCTGTCTGCAGAGTGTTTCACACTGGTCAAATAGGGAGGCATGTTGGACAGTGGGAGTAAACCTGACTAATAAATGCACAGGCATTAAATACAGCCCTGGTGATTTGGCAGAGGAAAGTGCCTCAGTGCATGCTGGGATACTGTATAAAAGCCAGGAGCACATGTGCTCGAGGTCTTTTGTCAGGATAGCAGAGTCCTGGAAGGAGGGGGAGGCTGCCTTCTCCTCTGAAGGAGGTGACATACGGCCTCAAGTAGTTACATAGTAGTTGAGGTTGAATAAAGACAATAGTCCATCCAGTTCCCCCTGTGTAGGTGTGTGTGGCTGTAATCATCTCTCATACCCCTGAATGTTCTGATCCTTGAGTTGTACGTCTAAGAGTCTTTTGAAAGCCACCATACTACCCGCAGAAACCACCTCTTGTGGTAGAGAATTCCACAATCTTGTAGCCCTAACAGTAAAGAACCCCCTGCGTTGCCTGAGGTTAAAACGCTTCTCCTCGAATCGCATTGTATGTCCTTGAGTCCTCATGCAATCCCTTTGACCGAATAGCTGTTTTTTTATGCTGAGATCCCCATTGAGATATTTATAAATTGCTATCATGTCCCCCTCAGGCGTCTCTTCTCCATGGAGAATAAATCAAGCAATTGCAGACGCTCTTCATAATTAAGGTGCTCCAATCCCCTAATCAGTTTAGTTGCCCTTCTCTGGACTCTCTCCAGCTCCAACACATCCCTCCTGAGGACTGGCGACCAGAACTGGACTCGTTGACTTGAGGGCTTAAAGGGAGCTAGAGAGGAACTGAACCCTGAGGTCCTGTGAAGCTGACTAGAAGGGGGAGACACTGAAGGATCTGCTTCTGCAGTATAGTGAGTACAGATCTGTGTCAAGGGGCCTGACCTGAGGGGGGCCACCCAGGCAGCTAGAAGAGCCAGTGGATGGGTGTCAGTAAAGGGAGTGCTAGTGAGTGTCCTGAAGATAATGTAGATCACCAAGTCTATTGCTGGAGAGAAAAAGCAAGGAGACTTAACCCTTTGGCAGTATGGTTCAAGCAGTGCAGCTGCTACCACAAGCAACCTGGTGAGGCCAAGTGAGAGGTGTCCTTATCCAATGTACATAGTTCCAGTTGGAGTATCCCACTATTCCCTTCTCCCATCCAAGTTCCAAAATAAACAACAAAAAAACAGACACCCCCTGGACTGTTTATTGAGCGACAAGCCATTGGGAGTAAGGAAGAATGCGTGAATTGTACCCTAAGTGGCTGCAGGCTGGTAATCAGAGGAGGCCCAACAAGTCTTAATATAGCAAGCCCTACGGGGACAGTACTACATTTGTTTTAAAGCACTTTTTATATCGGATGTACCAGGAAGCATACTTGTTTTTTGTGTATTTGTGACCACCCTTTGCCTTCAAACCAGAATCAATTCTTCTAGGTAGACTTGCACACAGTTGGTGAATGACCTCGGCAGGTAGGTTGCTCTATGTACATCTTGGAGAACTAAGCACAGATCTTACGTGGATGTTGGCTGCCTCCAATCCTTCTGTCTCTTTCCAGACAGACTCCATGATAGTGAGACCAGGGCTCTGTGGGGGCCAAACCTTCTTCTTCTTTACACTGAAGATAGATCTTAATGACATTGGCTGGATGTTTGGGGGGGATTGTCCTGCTGCAGAATAAATTTGGGGCCAATCACACCCCTCCCTGATGGTATGGCATGATGGAGAAGTAGCTGCCTGTATTTCTCAGCATTGGGGAAACCACTGATCCTGACCAAATCTCCAACTCTGCAGAAATGCAGCCACTGAGAAAGCAAAGAAAGCGCCTAGATGCCAAGCCAACTGGGACAATCTCTATGGGTCAAGATCAAATAAAAAACAACTCCTTCTACTCACTCTAAAGGCAATAAGCTTCTCACCTACTCACTTTTAAGATGTATTGATGACAACCAACGATGTCCTTGATAGCATAGCCTCACACCCATGACTTATTCAAAATGTAATGATAATTTAAATCAACTGTGTTTGGCGCATGGTATGAACAGAAACATAGAAGACTGTCCTAGGTCCTCCAGTCAGACCCGTCATTAATGGCAGTTTCTTTGTCTGTGACACCTTCTTGTAATCTTACGCAAAGGTTGCTGAGGCGACAAATCTTGTCCTATATACGATCTATTCCATGGCTACCAGACATCTTTACCAAACCAACTACCTTTGAATCTTTGCCACTACAGGAGGACACCACGATCACATTCAGTCTCTCCACTGTGTTATTCTCTCCCGGCGTCAATTTACCCAGACTTTCCTTCGTATACGCGAAAATGGGAAAAAGACCAAGCCAAGAGGGTGCACGTCAGTGTCCTGCCTGGAAAGCTGTTGCAGGGGAAGTTACCCTCTCCGAAAGTGGGGACTGATTAAACTGCAATAGCAGATCTGAACTCTTCAAGTCGTTGCTGGTTGCTAAACAGTCTGACTATTTTCCTGAAGTTCATCTCTAAGAAACACTCACTATGGGCTCTTTCACACGGGCGTTCCGTATGTCCGTTTTTCATCCCATCCGTTTGCGGATGAAAAACGGACATAATGTATCTCTATGTAAATACCGATGTCATCGGATGATCATCCTCTGACATCCGTTTTTTGTCAGTTCAGTTCAGTTCAGTTTTTTTGAACGGAGGAGAACCCTATTTTTTCTTCCTTTCAAAAAACGGAACTGAAGCAAAAACGGATGTCAGTGGTGTCATCCGCAGACATCCGTATTTACATAGACAGGCATTATGTCAGTTTTTCATCCGCAAACGGATGGGATGAAATACGGACATACGGACCGGATGACACAAGTGTCATCCGTGTCCGTTACAAAAAAAAAAAAAAGGACCTGATCGGGCAAAAAAAAAAGGAACGCCCGTGTGAAAGAGCCCTATGTCTGATTCTTCATCCTCAAATACAACCTCCACAGGGACATTTCTATCCATTCATGTTCATGAAGTATGAATGTATGAGGATACGTTAATATTGATGAAGTCATCGTGTTGGACCCGGTGCCAGACATCTGAGTGGACTCTGCCCCATTGATGATTCTGTGACCCATGCCTGTTGGACCTTCCTTAACCAGGGTCACACTTGTATAAAGTACTCGAAACCCATACTTGAGTAAAAGTACAAGTGCTCTATCAAAAAGTGACTTGAGTAGAAGTGGAAGTGCTCTATCAAAAAGTGACTTGAGTAGAAGTACTAAAGTATTCAACATTTTTTGTACTTAAGTATTGCAAGTAGTTTTTTTTTTAATTTTGCTACTCAAGTACTGAAAGTAAAAGTACAAGTACTGTGTTATGTAGTTATTAAAGAAAGAAGTCAAAAGTTTGAACATCATATTGTTTTTTTATTATTTCAAATGATTAACCTAAAGGACAATCACAATTCCTTTGGCTGTAACTTTTTGTAAACAAAAACAGATAAAGTATGTCCCTCCCTTCCCTCCTTCTCTTCCCTGCATGTTTTTTTTTCTCCACAGCTTATTGGTGCGCAAAATCATATATAAACCAATGTGATATACAACAATATATTCCAATAATGAAATAAAGGAAGAGTGTATGAAATCAAAGTCAATAAAAAGTCCATACATATATATAATGCCATAATACCATATATATATGTGACAAAACAAGATGAATATATTTTCAAAGGTGCAGGAATCAAACAGGTGCTATTCCAAATAATAGGTGCAGACTCCTCCCACCACCTTGTGGATTTCCCCCTTACCCGGCGGATGAAGGGAAGTGCAAAATAATATCCAAATAGACTTCCAGTGACACAAAACTGCAAAACTCTGTGCTCTCAACTTCCAGTGAAAAAAGGAAAATCAGCCTCTTACCAGAAAAAAGTTCTATGTACGCTTGTGACTCTCCTTGGTTGGGGAGGTTCTCTTTCCCCTTAACAGCAGATATGTAGACCATTTTATTTATACATACAGTAGCATTTATTTTCGTATGCGCTGATTTACACATGACATTATACACATTTTTTTGAACTTCATGAAACCTGCCATCTACTGTTCTGGCAGTGGTAATTTTTATAATTGTAACGAGTAACTATGCAGCACAAAAAAAAAAATATTGGAGTAGAAGTAGAAGTGAAGTGAAGTAAAAGTGGAAGTAGGAGAAAAAAATTCTACTCCAGGAAAGTACAGATACCGCCTTTCCGTACTTAAGTACAGTAGTGAAGTAGTTCTACTTAGTTACCATACAGCTCTGACCGGGGTCTAGCATTCCGGTAAGGGAATTACTATACTTGAGCATGTGGTTCTTCCAGGATTGGGGTTGTGATCCTATGGTGTTGGAACTTTTTCTTCACTCATCTCTGATTCTTAGCACCTGGCCCTTACGGACTTTTTATGGAATTTGCAGAATTTTTTTTTTCTTCTGGTGTATTTATTTATGCAGAAGTGTTTGACGCTGTACTTCTTTTTACTATTATTTTTGGTCTGATAACACCTTTGTAGGGGCAGCCTTTTTTTCATCAACCGTGGCTATCTTTACCCTTTTTTCCTCTTTGGATTGGCAGGAATTTTTCATTCTGGCTCATAAATTGTCACTTCCCACGAAAACCCAGGATAAAGGGTTTACATTGGTAGCCAGAAGGTATAGGTGCCCTTCTTCTCTTCATCACTTTAACTACGATGTAGCCGATATCTGTTGGCGATGTCATGCCACAAAGGGGAGTATGGTTCACATTTGGTGGAAGTGTCCTCCTGGACGGATATTTTTTGATCTATATTGTATACTTATGGAAAGTGCATTTTGAATTTGAAACTGACTGACAAATTAATGCCAAAACGAATACAATTATTTTTATTTTCACAAGTACTTATGTAAAATAGGCAATTTTGGGCATCACCACCATAATGCAATGCTTAGCCCTTGGCCCTTGCACGTTATATAAGGCCATGTTTAGCAGCCGTTTTGTAAGAGAGCGCACAGAGAGTCAGTGATATTTGAGGTGAAAAAATAATGTCAAGTACAGCATCTTTAAAATGTATATATATTTTCATAGATTCTTTTTATCAATTTTACACATGCAAAGTTAACGAACAAAAGAAAAATGTTCATCAAATGATCATTAGAATAAATCTTTAAATCACCTTTGATTGAAAGGATTATTTCTAAAAGCATTCTTTCGAATTTGTACTTTGATTTCAGCAATATGTTTACAGTTCGAATTCTCTTTCGAAATTAAATGCATTTGATTAACAATTCAATTTGAATTTTGTAAATTTTGAGATTTCGGAAAAATTGGTTTATATTGTAATTCGGAATTTCGTTAGCATCTGAATCTCTGAATAATGAAAAATTTGTCCTGAATATTTTTTCAGAACAAAACGAACTGCACACGTCTACCCTTTAGGCTGGGTTTACACATATGCAATGCCGGAACCGGCGTGATTCCTGTGCGGGGATCCCGCATCGCATGTCTCACGCAGGCAGTTCACACTGCCCTATACGAACCACTGCGGGTATCAATACAAAGTTAATTACACCTCCAGGTCAGTTCACAGATCACAGTGCGAACTATGAAATGGTGCAGGAATCAGATCGCAGAGGTGTGAACACCCATGCAATCCAATTCCAGTGAGGACCAAAAAAAGGGTCCTTTACCATTTTGGTCCGAATGCGATGCAAATTCAGCCATGCAATCTGCATGGCTGAATTTGCATTGCACAGACATTGCATGTGATCTGCACTAGGGATGCACTAATACCATTTTTTTAACACCCAGTACGAGTACCAATACTTTTATTAAAGCGGAGTTCCACCCGAAATTTATACTTACCTCCATCTTCTCGCTCCCGGTCACCTGAAAAACAAATGGATAATCGCAATTTTTTTTTTTTTTTTCACTTACCTTTTAGAGAAAATATACTCACCTTACTTCCTTCTTCCTCCCCTCGGCGGCCACGGCGATTCGTCACTTCCTGGCTTTTGCAATGATTCCTGGGAGCTGAACGTCATCGCTCCCAGGAATCATTGCTCCTGCACCGGCCCCGACGTCAGTTCCGGGGCGCGCGCGTCATTCCCTTCTAAACAGCTTCTGGGCATGCCCAGAAGCTGTGGAGGGATGACGCGCGCGACCCGGAAGTGACGTCGGGGCCGGTGCAGTGCATCGTGGGACCGAAGAAGGAGGAAGAGGACCGAAGAGGACGCGGAAGAGGATCGTGCTGGCTTCAAGCTGCCCACACCTGAGATGGCAGCGCTGGAGAAGACAATTTCAAGGTAAGTATTTCTCCTGAAAGGTAAGTGCAACCCGGGACAGATCAGAGGCTAGCCATTGTGGAATGTGCTAGCCCTGACTGTCCCGGGGGTATTTTTGTAAAAAAATGTATAACCAGGGTGGAACTCCGCTTTAAGTACTACTCACTGATACCAATTACTGATACATATCACCTAGGAAGAGTAGGTAGCGAGGTGCCTTAGGAGGTGGGGGGGTTAGGGAGTTGGGTGAGGGCAGGATGGAGGGGGGAGTGAAGGGGGTGAGGGCAGGGTGGGGGGGGGGAGAGTAGGGGGGGTGAGGACAGGTTGGGGGGTAGGGGGGTAAATGAGGGCAGGATTGGGGGGGGGAGTAGGGGAATAAATGAGGGCAGGGTGGGGGGAAGAGGGTGAGGGCAGGGTAGGGGGTGAGAGTAGGGGGTAAGCGAGGACAGGGTGGGGGGAATTAGGGGGGTAGGTGAGGGCAGGATGGAGGGGAGAGTAGGCGGTGAGGGCACAGTGGAGGGTAGAGTAGGAGGTGAGGGTAGGGTGGGGGGGGGAGTAGGGGATGAGGGCAGGGTGGGGTGGAGATTAGGGGAAAGAGGACAGGGGGAGAGAGTAGAGGGGTAAGGGAGGACACAGTGGGGAGGAGTAGGGGGATAAGTGGGGGCAGGGTGGGGGGAAGTAGGGAGATAAGTGAGGGCAGGGTGGGGAGTAGGGGGATAAGTGAGGGCAGGGTGTGAGGGCAGGGGGGTGAGAGTAGGGGGTAAGTGAGGACAGGGTGAGGGGGGAATTAGGGGGGTAGGTGAGGGCAGGATGGAGGGGAGAGTAGGCGGTGAGGGCGCGGTGGGGGGTAGAGTAGGGGGTGAGGGCAGGTTGGGGGGGGGGAGGAGTAGGGAATGAGGGCAGGGTGGGGTGGAGATTAAGGGAAAGAGGACCGGGGGAGAGAGCAGAGGGGTAAGTAAGGACACAGTGGGGGGGGGAAGTAAGGGGATAAGTGAGGGCAGGGTGGGGGGAAGTAGGGAAATAAGTGAGGGCAGGGTGGGGAGTAGGGGGATAAGTGAGGTCATGGTGGAGGAGAGTAAGGGGATAAGTGAGGGCAGGGTGGGGGGGGGGGAGTAAGGGGATAGGTGAGGGCAGGATAGGGGGCAGGGAGTAAGGGGAAAAGTAAGGGCAGGGTGGGGGGAGTAGGGGAATAAGCGCTAAGCTAAGGGACCTCTTCCTCGCCTGCCAGACACACCCCCATGTTGACAGCTGAAATGTCATTGGTTGTTGAGGACGTGGCGGCCCTGCTCCTTAACAAACAATAATTGCTGGCATTCTTTTCTTTACATTTCAGTTGTTAGCGGGGAAATCCTGCTGACAGCTGAAAGAACCGAGTCAGAAGGTATCGGTACATTTTCACGAGTACCGATAGTCCGATACCCGTGCAAGTATCGGTATCAGTGCAACCCTAATCTGCACAGCATTGAGTGATGCGCATGCGATGTCTGACATCGAGAAAGTGTAAACCTAGCCAGAGTCTCAGAGCAATAAAGAGCAGCAGTGAGCGGTGCCCAGAGTCTGAACTCGCCTTTGCTTTGCTACATTGTATTTCTTGTACTTTTTTTGAGATTTTTATTTTTTTTTTCACTTCTTTTATGTAACTCACTTTTCAGATCTACCTCGAATCTGAAAACTTTGAATGGCTTCATTCGGCGCTCTTTGATGTTGTTTTGCGTAAAACGTTTTCATTTCATTGGTAGTCAGCACATATCACACACAAATTCCCTCTGACTTCCAAAATTATTTCAGCTGATCCAAGCCTCTGCCCCATAAATGAATTCAGGATGTGCGAGGGCCGGAGTACAGCTTCCTCCGCAGAGATGAGGGACAGATTATTGACGGTGTGTTTAAACGTTCCGTCCCTGATTGAAACGTTTATGAAATCCATACATACAAGGCTGCCAAGCTGAAATGTGACAACAGTTGGACTAAACATTTCTTAGATTTCCCCTTTGGTCAATCGCCTGACGTGAGCCTTGAATGACTTTTCAACAGTTGGAAAGTGTTCGCTGTCCACAAACCAAAATCAGTTTACCAAGGACTTGTCTGAAGGTTCCACCCCAGTGAATACGGATTGCTAAGCATTGAAATGCGTTCATTCAGCACGGCGCCCTTGCCGAAGGCTGTTTTTCTCCGTAGAGCAGCCGGCCACCTCAAGGTAAAGGGAAACTATAATGGTTTTTGGTCAAATTCACTTATAGTTAGTTACGGTATTTGTGGCCCTTTTAAATATTATTATATGACTAAGGATCCCAAGAGCACTATGGGTTATCCAAAGGGGGAGCACAGTAGCAGTCAATTCTCTCCTGTAACAACATCTCTTATTGACACCTTATAGGGGGTCCTGCAGAGGGGGGCAGCAGTAGGGAAAGTCACTACTCTATTTAAGTTCATTTACTTGTGTTTTAAAAATTCAGCTTGAGCTATTGAGCTCCTTAAGCAGGCTTAAAAGAGAAGTACGGGTTGTTTTTTTTCCCCAGAATAATACTTACCTAGGTGGATGCAGCATCTGTCCCCCGGCGCCTCTAACACTGAGAACTGAGCGATCAAACACCGCAGACCACTCGGTTCCCACAGCTCCCCGGGCAGAGAACTGGTGACTGAAAGCGCTGGGCTGTGGATGGGGCGGGAGCAGCTGACTCCAGGCATGTGGGTGGATCCCGACTCCATTGTTGCGATCTTGCCTGAGCCTGGACCGACTCTGTGGCGTCAGCCAACAGCAGATTTCAGAATGTTTCCTGCTGAAAATGGGTCACAGGAGAGTGGAACCAACTGTGCTCCTGTGATCCATACGAGGAGTACAGCCAAACGAGCTTTGGTTATACTTCTCCTTCAAAGTGGTTCTAAAGGCAGAAGGTTTTTTTTTTTTTTTTTTTTTACCTTAAAGTGGATTAAACCCTCAGATATGAAAGCATACCCTTCTATAGTGTATACTTGTCTCAATCCAGAGCACTAAGTGTCGTTTCTCTCTGCTGCTTCGTTCCTTTGCTATAAGATCAAGTCACTTCTGACAAGTTTCCAGGCACCAAGAGATAAAAAGGTGACGGGGGAGGGAGCTCCAGCACACAGACTGTGTTTGAAAATTTCAGGTCTGCTCTTGTGTGCTATATGAAGGTGGGAGTGTCTGTTCCCTCCAATCCGCTCTCAGATCTCTCCTCACTGAGCTCTGCAGAGTGTAATTTCAGCTCCTCGCCCACTTTTTTTCAGAACTCTCAGTCAAGTTTTATATATTAACCGCTTGCCGCCCGCCCGCGACCATTATCCTGGGCCGCCGTCATATGACGGCGGCACTTTAAGCAGGGCAGGCGCGCGATCGCGTGCGCGCCGCCCTGCACTGCCGGTGTCGGGGTGTCCCCGGGACACCCCCCGTCACCGGCAGGGGGGAAACAGCCAATGGGCGTGGCTGTTTCCCACGTGATCGGCTGTGTTCCAATGACACAGCCGATCACAATGAAGGCGCCCACCAGATGACCGCGCATGCGCGATCGGGAGCGCGCAGCGCGGTCATGTCGGTGGCACTGTGTTCCGTAGGAACACAGCTGTCACCGGCGGTAGTAAACAGTCACTTGACAGTGACTGTTTACTATGTGATCGGCTGTGAATCCATTCACAGCCGATCACAAAATGTAAACAAAGAGCAGTAACTCACTGTTACTAGCTCTTCTCCCCTCATACAGTTTCCAGTGTGAGGGGAGAAGAGCTAGAAATAGTGAGTTACTGCTCTGTGTACCTGCAAAAAGTAAAATCACAGTAATAAATGTCCCCACACAGTCCTCAGCCCCCCCCCAATGTCACCTGTCACCCAATGCAGACATGAGGAATGAGGAAGGATAAGGAGGGACAGAGATTCTCTGCATTCCCTGATTGGTGAACTGAGTGAAGGTGGTTCTCAACCGAAGAGGCGGTGCTCGTTTGAACCAGCAACCCATAAAGTTTTTGCAACCAAGATCTCTCAAACCTTTTTGGAGTACTCTAAGAGGAGGGATTTTCTATCAAATTTCCCTGGAATAGGATACGAAGTCGGGTTTAAGTGGATTACTAGCCAACCTTCGGAGGGACCTCCAAGAGTCACCCCAAACGCTTATTACCCCTGTGGGGGTACCACCATCTGGTGAGTGCGGGAATAATAGGAGGGGAGCACTGATTCCTGTATTGAGCACCCCCATCATTCTGGAAGTCCTGTAATCCATTTATCCTGTCAAATCCCTACTTCATCACCCCTTTTTTTGGGACTCGATTATATTTGCTATATTTGGCTATTTATATGGACAATTTTCCTATATATTCGTTTTATATTTATTTATTTATTTATGCTATCTTATTTGTTGGACACTATTTATGATTTTTTATGTGCACAGATTTATACAAAGTTATTTACCGTTTGGCCCATTAGCACAATATATATCTGATTGATTAATTAGCACTTTAAGTATATGTGGAAGATTTTTACAACATCACTTTAAAAAATTTTTTATATAGTTATATATATATTTTTAAGATTACACATTGATTTTGTATCACCTATATCTTAAACTTTTTTTATTTATTTATCATTATATAGATACACATTTTATAACCAATTTATTCAAACTTATTTACACTCTTTAAGGATTCACTTTATGAAGCTTTATATA
This sequence comes from Pelophylax lessonae, assembly GCF_965119305.1. NCBI lineage: Eukaryota > Metazoa > Chordata > Amphibia > Anura > Ranidae > Pelophylax > Pelophylax lessonae. The sequence continues at coordinate 7,857,047 of NC_138771.1, read as the reverse complement.
TTCTGGTTCTTATTCACCTATCACCAGTGCACTTTAAGACATATTTATTTATTTTTTCCTATTTATTAGCCTGACAGCGCCATATTACCTCCCCTTTCCTCACAGTCACCCAACAGTCACCTCATCAGTGCCCAGAAATTGACACCCATAACGTTCACATGTGAGCGCAGCGATCGCGGGCAGAATCACTGCGATTCTGCCCGCAATCCGGAAATCATTGCAAATTGTGGGACGCCTGTGCATTGCCCCTGATTTGCAATAGCACCCCAAACGCTGTGCGATGTTGCCGCCATTTCCGCCTGCCGAATCGCGGTAACATCGCGCAAACATCGCATGACGCCCAAAAAAGGTACAAGAGTTTTTATTTGGAGCGTCATGCGTTGTTTGCGCGATGTTACCGCGATTCGGCAGGCAGAAATGGCGGCAACATCGCACAGCGTTTGGGGTGCTATTGCAAATCACGGGCAACACACAGGCGCCCCGCAATTTGCAATGATTTCTGGATCACGGGTAGAATCGCAGTGATTCTGCCCGCGATCGCTACACTCACATGTGAACATAGCCTAAAGTTCACCGGTCACCAGAGACTGCCATCAGTACCGCCGTGCACCATCGCCGTCACCTGTCACCCATCAGTGACCATCGCCCGTCACCTGTCACCCATCAGTGACCATCGCCCGTCACCTGTCACCCCATCAATCACCGTCACCTGTCACCCCATCAGTCATCGTCACCTGTCACCCCATCAGTCATCGTCACTTGACACCCCATCAGTGATCGTCACTTGTCACCCCATCAATCATCGTCATATGTCACCCCGTCAGTGACTGTCATCTGTCACCCCATCAATCATCGTCACCTGTCACCCCATCAATCATCGTCACCTGTCACCTCATCAATCATCATCACCTGTCACCTCATCAATCATCATCACCTGTCACCCCATCAGTCATCGTCACCTGTCACCCCATCAGTCATCGTCACCTGTCACCCCATCAGTCATCGTCACCTGTCACCCCATCAGTCATCGTCACCTGTTTGCCATATACATGCAATCACTTACTGACCGCCTAACGACTATATGCGTCGGCCATTAAAAGCTAAATACTGGGGTTATGGCAGCAGATAGCCCCCATAACCCCGGTATTTTTTGAAACGGCTGGCGGTCGGCTTTCAGATAAGGGTGGTCCCAGTGGCGGATTCGCCGCGGAATTACCCTTACGGTGCAGGGGAAGAGGTGCCCCCCCCCCCCCTCCTGCCGCGTCCCAGACGTTTTCCCAGCTTACCGGACCCGCCGGCAGCGGGGAAAACTATCCGGTCCCGGATCCTCAGAGACAGGAAGTCGAGTGAGGGCAAGATGGCCCTCACTCAACTCTATGGTCTTGGAGGACCGGAGCTACGTCAAAAGACGTTGCCTAGCAACCGGATTAAAGGGCCGCTTTTTTTTTTTGCTTTTTTTTTTTTTCCTCTTTCAACAATTTTTTTTTTTTTTTCCTTTTTTAGTGTAGTTGTGAGGTGTGAGGTCTTTTTGACCCCAGATCTCACAATAAAGAGGACCTGTCATGCCTATTTCTATTACAAGGGATGTTTACATTCCTTGTAATAGGAATAAAAATGATCAAAACTTTTTTTTTTTTTAAACTGTGTAAAAATAAAAAAATAATAAATAAAATAAATAGGAAAAAAAAAAAAATTAAAGCGCCCTATCCCCGTTAGCTCGCGCGCAGAAGCAAATGCATACGCAAGTCCCGCCCACATATGTAAACGGTGTTCAAATCATACATGTGAGGTATCGCCGCGATCGTTAGAGCGAGTGCAATAATTTGAGCCTAGACCTCCTCTGTAACTCTAAGCTAGTAACCTGCAGAAATTTTTAAAATGTTGCCTATGGGGATTTTTAAGTACCAATGTTTGGCGCCATTCTGTGAGTATGCGCAATTTTGAAGCATGACATGTTGGGTATCTAATTACTCAGCGTAACATTATCTTTCACATTATGGAAAAAAATTGGGCTAAATTTACTGTTTTCTTATTTTTTAGTTAAAAAAAGTGAATTTTTTTCAAAAAAAATCGCATTTGGAAGACTGCTGCGCAAATATGGTGTGATAAAAAATATTGCAACGATCTCCATTTTATTCTCTAGGGTCTCTGCTAAAAAAAAATATATAATGTTTGGGGGTTCAAAGTAGTTTTCTAGCAAAAAAAAATGATTTTAGCTTGTAAACACCAAGTGTCAAAAATAGGCCCAGTCTTAAAGTGGATAAATGGACAACTTTGTGTAAAGCGCTACTTGGATGTTAGGCCTATGTATGTGGCCAGGCTGTGAAAAAGTGTTACACATGTGGTATCGCCATACTCAGGAGGAATAGCAGAATGTATTTTGGGGTGCAAGTTTTGCTATGTACATGCGATGTGTTAGAAATATTGCATAAATGGACAGCTTTGTGTAAAAAAAATGTGTTTTCATTTTCTTTCCACATTTTCCAAAAACTTGTGGAAAAAAATGACATATTCAAAAGACTCATTATGCCTCAAAAATTATACGTTGGGCTGTTTGCTTTCCAAAATGGGGTCGTTTTATGGGGGTTTCCATTGTCCTGGTGCTCCAGGGCTTTCAAAAGTGCGATAGGTTGTTAGGAAATGATATGTGTAATTTGTGCTCCTAGAATGCCGGACGCTGCTACTCGGATGTTAGGCCTCTGTATGTGGCCAGGCTGTGAAAAAGTCTCACACATGTGGTATCGCCATACTCAGGAGGAGTAGTAGAATGTGTTTTGGGGTGTAGTTGCAAGTATACATGTGCTGTGTGAGAGAAATAACCTGTTAATACGGCAATTTGTAAAAAATAAAAAATAAAAAAAAATAAATCTTCATTTTGCAAAGCATTGTGGGAAAAAATTACAACTTCAAAAAACTCATCATGCCCCTTATTAAATACCTTGGAATGTCTACTTTCCAAAAAGGGATCATTTGGGGGGTATTTGTACTTTCTTGACCTTTTAGTGTCTCAAGAAATGAGATAGGCCTTCAGTACATCAGGTGTGATCAAGTGTGATCAATTTTCAATGAATAGCACCATAACTTGTGGACTCTATAACTTTCACAAAGACCAAATAATATACACTTATTTGGGTTTTTTTTACCAAAGATAAGTAGCAGTATAAATTTTGGCCAAAATTTGTGAAGAAAAATGACTAATTTGCAAAATTTTATGACAGAAACAAAGAAAAATGCGTTTTTTTCACAATATTTTCAGTCTTTTTTTATTTATAGCACAAAAAATAAAAAACCGAGTATTGATCAAATACCATCAAAAGAAAGCTCTATTTGTGTGAAAAAAAGGACACAATTTTTGTATGGGTACAGTGTTGCATGACTGAGTAATTCTCAGTCAAAGTGTGAGAGCGCTGAAAGCTGAAAATCGGTCTGGGCAGGAAGGGGGTGAAAGTGCACTGTAGGCAAGTGGTTAATGCACTTTAAACGGTCGTAGAGTAGAGACCTGCAGATAAACAGGTACAACGTATGTAGGAGGATATTTTTATATTTTTAAAAATGCTTTCCTATTTTTGGTGATGTAGGATAGAACTTCCTCCTTTCTCGCCTAGGCTTTTGGACCCAACAGAGATCTTCAGCATATGTGGGCTTTCCATGCACAAGCGTACTAAGACGGTGCAGTAAAGGTCTGGGACCGCTTTTCCTTCACATGCCTGAGTACAGCTCAGCGCAATCGCAGATCTGCTACAGGCTTCTCCTAGGCTGGGCAGAGCCCTTTGGCGCATCTGTACATGCACTGAACTGTTGAAAATGGAGTCACTGGTTGAGGAAGCAAAGCAACAATCAAAGGGACTGCAGTTTTTCTTTAAATAGGAACTTTACTTAACATTTTAAACATTAAAAGTCCAGAACTGTCTTCCCACAGCCAATTCATCTCAACACTGCTTGATCCCTGGTGCCGCCCTCTTGGATTTGGTAGCTGGCTGTGACTTCCTGATGAGTCACAGCTGGCTTTCCATTGTGGATGCAGGTAGACTGGTCCTGCTCTGGTAACAATCCCTATGCTGTCCATCCTCCTCTGGAACTTTTCCCTATGCTAGACACACTCTCCCTGACAAGCTGGTTCCTGTTCCTCACCTAGAATGCGTGCCAACTGCAGTGAGCCAGGACTTTTTTGTAAGCTCTGCCCTCACTAAAGATGGCCGCAGGGATCATCCGCTTCCAATTGGACAGCAGCCCATCCGATGACACGTACAAAGGCCTAAGAGGAATGGATACTTCTCCTGTCCTCCACTCTCCCTGCAAGGCAGGTGCAACAGTGCCACCTGTGTAGAGGTCAACCTACACCTGCCTACATAGGGGTGGGAGTGGGGAAAGGAAGGGGCTACATTATCCTTACCTAGGTGAGAACTGAAGATTTAGAATTGAGAAATAGAAGTGGCAGCATGTACAGTTGTGTTGAAAAGTTTGCCCCCCCTGGGAGGATCGGTAATATACAGTTTGTACCATTTTTAATGAAAATGTGTGAGCCGGGAAAACCCATTTGTTGTATTTCCTATGGGATTCATATTCTGTAACTGGAGGTGATATCAGCATGGCGCAATCATAAAACAAAACATGACAACAAGTAAATCAATGAAATGCTTCCCTCCTGTTCAAAAAGTTGCCCCCCACAGTTTCAGGACCTGGACTTGAACCAGGGACCTCCACTGTGACTACTTACTGAGCCACCTGCATTACTGGACAGCTCCCTGGACAATGATCCTGCCATGAATCTTAAATGCCTTGAACCTTGAACCCTTTGCTCCTCCCATGAACTTCATGATTTAAGCCATGTCTCTGCACTTCGTGGTTGCCAGAATATTGTGCCTTCACCAGCCAATATCTCGCTTGTCTCTCCTGCTGCCGTCCCTATCTTCGCTAACATTCGTTATCGACATTTGGCTTGTTCCTCGACTACGCTTCTCCTTAATTCCAACCTGCAACTACTCGTTACCCACCTTTGGCTACTCTTAGACTAGTACCAGGGGCAGACTGGCAACTTTTGGCCCAGGGGGCAAGTACAAACCAGAGGCCCATGATGCAGCCACTCGGCCCCCCTCCCACTCTCCCTCACCCCCCCTCTACTTACTGGCCGAATCCGGGTTCCCGACCTGGTCAGCAGGGGGCGGTTGGGGGGATCTGGGAAAGCTCAGTTGGGGCTGGCTGGGGCAGAAGAGTCTCCAGTAGGGCATGGAACTGGGCTCTGCTAAGACACAGTGTACACCATCCATGCTGAGGGGTGTGGGGGGCTGCGCTCTGTCTTTGTCTTCATCCCGCACTCAGTAGGTCAGCAGTGGGGACTTTTTAGTTCTCTCCACCAGGAATCCTTTAGGCATGGCTGTGGCAGAAGCAGTGCAGCCTTTTTATAGAGCATCACAGCGGCCCAGGGGGCAATTTCCCCCCTGCCCCCTGGCCCAGTCCTCCCCTGTAGACTCCGCTTCTGCTTGATCCTAATCTGCAATATCTGTTACTGGACCCTGGCTTGCTCACCTCCTTGTGGGGCGATCCTGAAGGCCGCGACCTGTTACTAACACTCAGCAAAATCCATCTCCACCATCAGGAGCTCTGGTGAACAAGAGTAAGTATTTAGATTCCACACCTCAGATGAGCCTGCGTCATCTGCCAGAGTGACCTGCCTGTGGTCCTATCCTGCTGGTCCCTGTGTAAGCTGCTATAGCTACTGGTCTTTGAGATGACTCCAGACCGTGTCAGACAGCTTGCCATCTTCTGCAATAGTTGTCTATGAGCCCCCAAATTCCTGCAGGTGGTAGAGCTGCCCATTCGTCTTGGCAAAATGCTTTCAGGTCATGCAAAGTATTTGGTCGTCTAATGAAGCGTACATTTGAGATCCCCCCAGAGCAGCTCGATGTTAGGGGAAATCTCCATTGTCTCCCTGCCGGAGGGGTTATCCCATCTAGATTGGATCGGCACTCAAATGAACTATGGCTCCTATACAGGAAGGACACATCTACATAGTGGTCACCTCTAGCTAGGAACAATCTTGCTACCAGTAGCTCCTATCTAGGAGGATACTGGGTACCCTCTGTCTACTTTTTTAACACCAATAGGATCCCCTGAAGAAGCTGCATAGTGAAACACGTAGCGATCCATTGGCACTTTTTGCCCATTAGAACCCTTCTGACCCGGACATAGGAAGTCGGCCATCTTGGTGGTATTAGACCCTGACATATGTCGGGCCATCTATGGTTCTTCTGGCTTAGGAGCGTGCTGCTCAGCACTGTGGTGTTTACTCATTCATGTGATGGTTTTTATGTATTGAAAGTGTTTTAATATGTTATCACAATAAATGTTGTATGTATTTACATGTAGCACCCTCCTAGGTAGGTAGGTGCTAGGCAAAAGCTTCTATTGCTCCTTCTGCTTATCAGGGGAGCCTGATCTATTAGGTTGCCTGTCACATGTTTCCTGGTGTGATTCACTGGATCTGAGGGAGTGTCCCCACTGTATCCAAAGAGGGAGCTTGTTGGACAGTGGAGGAAACCCAGCCAGTGACACATTGGCTTTTGTGGGAGTCCCAGTGGGAGGGCATTCTTGCAATGCATCCTGGGATTGCTCATAAAAGCTGAGGGGACATGTGACAGGGCGTCTTTGGCAGGAAGCAGAGTCACAGGAGGAGGCAGACGGCTGTCTCTCCTCCTGCTGTGTATGAGGAAGGTGGTCTTAGGCAGTCGACCTATTGAACCAGGTGTGGAGCTGAGCTGCAGAGGATCCAGAGTAGCTGATAGTGGAGCTGCTGGAAGAGTCTCTCGGGGAAAAACAGTGTCCATGAGTACTAAGGGACTTGCCAAGGGGTCTGCCCAGGAAGGGGGACCACTCCAACGAAGTCAGGGGATCAAGGAGCTAGCTCACACAGTTACAGTAAAGGGGGTGCCGTGTAGAGAACCCTGAAGAATAGGGACAAAGGGGGTGCCAGGAAGGGCCCCGAGGAGTGTTCTACAGTACAGCTTATCTAATACTTCTTCATTGCATAGTCAAGGTGAAGCAGCGGCCTTGCCGCATTAAGTTATTCAGCAGTCCCAGCAAATTGTGCATAGTTATTAAAGTTGGAGTATCCCACTCATCTCCTATCCAAGTTCTCAAATAAAACCACAAAAACCAAAACCCCCGGACTGTTTTCTGACTGAGCCAAGTACTTTGAACATGCTTTATTGTCAAGTTGTTGCTAAGGGTTACCCAGGGGAATCCGCAACCATGGGAGTAGTGCTACATACACATTTAACCACTTCTGGAGGGGAAGGATTTGCCCCCCTTAATGACCAGGCCATATTTTGTGATTCGGCACTGCGTTATTTTAAGGGACAATTGCACGGTCGTGCGACGCTGTACCCAAACAAAATTTACGCCCTTTTTTTCCCCCACAAACAGAGCTTTCTTTTGGTGGTATTTGATCACCTCTGCAATTTTTATTTTTTTATTTTTTGCGCTATAAACAAAAAAAGAGCGAGAATTCTGAAAAAAAAAAAAAAAACAATATTTTTCACATTCTGCTATATGACATTCCCAAAAAAAAAAAATTTAAAAATCTAAATTTTTTTTTAACATTTTAGGCCAATTTGTTTTCTGCTACATATTTTTTGTAAAAAAAAAAAAAATCGCAATAAGCGTATTTTTAATGGTTTCGTAAAAGTTATCGTGTACTAACTAAAGGAAAGATTTATGTCATTTTTATTGTTTGCTTTTTTTTTTACTAGTAATGGCGGAGATCTGCGATTTTTTTTTTTTTTTTTGTGTGAGACTGCGACATTGCGGCGGACAGATCAGACCCCTGACTGACATTTTTGACACTTTTGGGGGGACCAGTGACATTACTACAGTAATCAGTGCTAAAAAATATGCACTGTCACTGTAATAATGACACTGGCAGGGAAGGGGTTAACATTGTGGGTGATCAAGGGGCTAAATGTGAGCCTAGGGGAGTGATTCTTACTGTGTGTGTGGGGGGGGGCGTGGCTTGTGAAATGACCATAGAGACCTGTGTTCCTATATAGAGGGATCTTAGGCACTCTGTGATCTTTCCAGGGAGAAGAACGGTCAGCTGTGATTACAACATCCGACCGTCCTTCTCTCTCAGCGGGCAGCGATCGCAGGTGTCAGGCAGCAATCGGAGTCGCCTATCCGCTGCATCAGCTTCCCCGCTGACGAGCGGGGGTGGGAGTGCGCCGCGGGGGTGGGAGTGCGCCGCTGGCGGCGCGCGCTCGCTCCCTAGCCTCCTGCACGCGACCAACGTATAGCTATGTCGGTTTGCCCAGGAGCGGCTGCCTGCGGAGAGCGGTCGTAAAGTGGTTAGGGATTGTATGTTTCTGTATGAGATTAATAGTGGATGCCTTTAAAGTCCTATTATTCCTGGGGGGGGGGGGTTTCTCTTCCTTCTTTTCTTTGTTTGCTCGATGATATTAAGGTCAGGAGACTGTGATGGCCACTCCAGAACCTTCACCTTTTTTTGCTGTAACCATCGGAGGGTCAGCTTGGCCTTGTGCTCAGGGTCAGCTTGGCCTTGTGCTCAGGGTCAGCTTGGCTGGAAAGTCCAAGAGCATCCCATGCGCAGCTTTCCTGCAGAAGAATGCAAATTGTCTGTCAGTATTTTCTGATAATATGCTGCATTCATCTCGCCATCAGCTTTTACAAAATTCCTTGTGTCTTTAGAGCTCACCCCCCCCCAAAAAAAAAACATCAGTGAGCCACCACCGTGCTTCACAGTGGGGATGTTATTCTTATTTCTATTGGCTTTGTTGACCCCTCTCCAAACATAGCGCTTATGGTTGTGACCATAAAGCTCTATTTTGGTCTCGTCACTTCAGATTACAGTGTGCCAGAAGGTGTGAGGCATGTCATGGCGTTGTCGGCCATATTGTTACTGGGATTTTTTGTGGCATTGGCGCAGTAAAGGCTTCTTTCTGGTAACTCGACCATGCAGTTCATTTTTGTTCAAGTGTTGTGGTCTTTTTCCAGAGCAGCCTTGTATTTCTCCTGGGGTTACCTTTTATTTTTGTATCCTAAACAATTTCTGAGGCAGTTGTGGCTGCAATCTTTCTTGGTCTACCTAACCTTGGCTTGGTTTTAAGAGATCCCCGAATTTTCTACTTCTTAACCGATTGCCGACCTCCCCACGCAGATATACTGCGGCAGGGCGGCTCGGCTGCGTATAATCATGGAGATCTACGCGATTATGTGCACGCGGTTTCGGTGGCACGCACACGCTGATAGAGCCACGCTCCCGCTGTGATCAGACCACGGGAGGAGCGGGCATCGATCGCCGCCGGCCTCTCGCGATCTTCGGCTACAATGACAGAAGACCCTCCTGCTTATGTAAACAAAGCAGGCGGCTTTTCTGTCAGAGAGGCGGGGAAAGATCTAAGCTGACCGATCTCTCCCTGCCTCTGTCCAACCCATACCCCCAAACAGTCAGTAAGCAGTATTAGGCATACACTTAACTTCTTGATCACCCCCCAGTGTTAACCCCTTTCCTGCCAGTGTCATTTATATAGTAACAGTGGATATTATTTAGCACTGATCACTGTATTAATGTCACTGGTCCCCAAAAAGTGTCAAAAATGTCAGTTAGGGGTCCGATCTGTCCGCCGCAATGTTGCAGTCCTGCTAAAAATTGCAGATCACCGCCATTACTAGTAAAGAAAAAAAAAAAAGACATAAAAAGTCCAAAAATCTATCCCACAGTTTGTAAACGCTTTAACTTTTGCGCAAACCAATTAAAATACGCTTTTTGGGATTTTTTTTTTTTACCAAAAATATGTAGCAGAATACAAATTGGCCTAAACTGATAAAAAAAGTTATATTTTTTTTTATTTTTTTTTAAAATTGGGAATGTATTATAGCAGAAAGTAACAAATACTGCATTTTTTTCAGAATTGTCTCTCTTTTTTTGTTTATAGCACAAAATCTAAAAACCGCAGAGGTGATCAAATAACACCAAAAGAAATCTCTATTTGTGGGGAAAAAAAGGACATCAATTATGTTTGGGTACAACGTTGCACGACCGTGCAATTGTAAGTTAAAGTAACGTAGTGCTAAATCGCAAAAAATGGCCTGGTCATTAAGGGGGGGGGTAAAACCTTCTGAAGCTGAAGTGGTTAAAGAGGAATTGCAGTCTGCTCACATAATTTGTAATAAAAACATCTTTGCCATTCCGAAGCTTCTCTCCAACCATTTTGCATATTATTTTATATATACTGTGATTCTGTACTTGCTGCAGAAATCTCCCTGCACTAAGTCTGGCTGCAGCCATTTTAACTGTGGGCAGTTGAAGCTGCTGACTGTTCACTTCCTGAATTTACACAGACACACACACACACATATATACAGACAGACACACTCGCACCACTCCTCTCTTGAATATTCACGGATCTCTGCGGTCTTCTGTTATCTCTGCCCTAATCCAGCCCCCTCCAGCTCTGCAGCTCTCATTGGCTGCCCTATGACTCATCCCTCCCTCCCTTGCTGGCAAACTCTCATGAGAGTGAGAGAGGGAGCTGTGCATGATGTCATTAGCCTAGGGCTAATTACCAGACAAGAAAGAGGAAGTGGGCTGTATAAGGTATTTACTGGCCAAAAAAAAGAATGTTTTACTATTCAAAGTTAAAACAACAAGGGAGGATTTAATAGAAGGAAAGATAAAAAAAAAAATGACTGAAAAGCCGCTTTAATAGGTGATTGAACAGTACTGACTGGTACATTCAAGATTTTGGATATATTTTTATATCCTTTACCATCTTTATAAAGTACCAGTACCTTGTTACGCAGGCCCTTTGACAGTTCTTTCCCGCTCCCCATGGCTCAGTATCTAGCCTGCTCAGTGCATTCATGTGAGAGCTAACAAACTCATTGACTATTTATACACAAACACTAACTGCAATTTAAAAAGCCACAGATGTGGGAAATTAACCTTTAATTGTCATTGTAACCTGTGTGTGTCTGTACCAAGGCCAAACATTCTGGGGGGGGGGGGGGAGGAGGTAAATTTTTCATCAGGGCCATTTGGGGGTTTTTAGTTATCATCATGATTTAAAAATGAGCCAGACAACGATGTGATAATAAATGCGTTCATATCATTACTATCCTAAAGAGTAACTCCACTTTTGTTGTGAAAAAAAACCCCTCCCCCTCTGGGTGATCTCTGTACATTGCAGGGAATGTAACAAACTTTGTTTCAGATTCCGACCTTTTGTTATTCTGAAGAAATCATTGTTTGTTCCTCTGTGCTGAGTGGGTCTAATGGGAGTGGTTTCGTAATTATCTGTCAGCTGTGGCAGCTGCAGGGCTCTAATGAGGAAATCTGCAGGGCCTGCGTCCCTTTAGACGTGTTCCTATTGGGAGGATCTCACCAAAAATGAAATTTTTGTTGCAGGGGATGCCAGAAATCTGACTTGTATCTTAGTGCAGACTTCTGGGAAAATTGGTGAGCCAATCACACAAGCAGGAAATTATGTTTCTGGGGGTGTGGTCAGTATACATTCTGTGTACAGAACAGCTCCAGGCGGCCATATTGCATTGCACTTTCAGAAAATGACATTGGCTGCAGATTGAAAAAGAAAGGTAATTTTTAATATTCAGTCACAATATGATTTGTGTCACAATTGTATGCGCTATATTGTTTTTTCTTTATTTGCTATTTTTACCCCACGAAAGTAGAGTTACCCTTTAAATAAAAGGCAGTTGTGACGGTACTCACCGTCACTGGGAGTGAAAAACAGATACTTAATGGTTTGGATTGCTTCAAATGAGACAGTAATATTTATCAACAATGTCTCTCCAGAAAAATGAAGATTTAACCCCACTTTACACTGTGAGACCTATAGCCTGTTGCCATGAAGTCTGACTCCTAAATAATCATAGCAATACGTAGATGTGTATTCCATGTACTTCAATGTTGGAGACGGACAGACTGTCATTGGCAGTCTTGTCCTATTGTCTGTTTTGAGAGGGGATGTGGATTGTGTTAAGTCTGCCTGTCCTATTGTTAATTGTTAATGACCTCACATTGTTCTGTCCAGATGGCTAGATAATTAGTTCAGGTTAATTCTATTTCTGTATACAATTTCATCTGCATATGATAATGTAATCAGACAGAGGGGAGGGATTGTGTACACTGTATGGGAGTGTAAAACTCTGTTTTTTTTTTTTTTCGGATTGTGAATTTCATGTCCTGTTCCCCACAATGTCCACCTTGTGGGGGAAAACTGTATAAAAGAGCAGCTGTACCATTAAACCTTGGGTTCTACTTCACCCTCAGTCTAGAGTCCTGTCTCTTATTGGGGGAACCTGCTACAAGGGATTGCTATGCTCTTCATACTCCCTTGGATAATCACTAAGCTCTTGTAAGAGCTTGTTCCTGTTCCTGCTTTACTCTCTGGGGAAAGAGAGGTTCACCCACTGGAACATGGAGCCTTGTCGTAGGTCCAGGGTGGGTAGGAGACGGTGAGACCCCAACCAAGCTGCTGTGGTTCGTTGGGTCTGAGGTGGTTATGGTGTCTGGTGGAGTGCCTGGAGCCCTCGGGAAGCACTAGGAGCATCCGTCAACGGAGGTACCCAGTCGGGGTGCCAGGTGATCCGTTACAGCAGTTTTTTTCGGCACGATCAATCAGATTTTCAACATCAATGATAACTTTTCACCATTGTTGCCAGAGGATGCCAACTTTTGAGCACAAGTGTACCAAAAAAAAAGGTACTCATGTCCCCTCCCTCCCTCCAACCCAGTTACAAGTCTGGGAGGGGGGGGAGCAATATTGTGGCGCTTTTCCACTGCATGGAACCGAACGGTTCGGCTCGCTTTTGTGCTTTTCCACTGCTGGTACCGCATGGTACGGTGTTGGAACGGTTCGGTACGGTACGGCGGCGCTTTTCCACTACATGGAACCGAACGGTACGGCTCTCTAAAACAGTACCACTTCGATTGTGGTTCCAAGAGGTACCATACCCGGTACCATATCCCACAATCCTTTGCATGCAGTCACTACTAGCCACTGATTGGTCAGAGAATCGCTGTTATCCCACCCACTTAACTTTAGTACTACTTTAGTGGAAAAGCAAACCATACCAAACCGTTCCGAACCTTTCCAACACCGTACCATGCAGCAGTGGAAAAGCAAACCGGGCCAAGCAGGGCCAAGTAGGGCCGAGTAGAGCCGAGCCGGTACTTGCAGTGGAAAAGTGCCATTGCACTCTTTGAGTGAAGTTTTACTTTAAGTTTGCTTTATGGCCCAGAGTTATGAGTTGCAGGAAAAAGTGTTCCCAGTATCTGGAGAGATCCATCTGTGCCCCCCCGCCTCGCACATAAAACAGAAATAGCCATTTTGCAGGCTGGGGCAATATTTCAGCTCAGTAGAAGCCGGGGTATCTTTGTGGCATTAAGGTCATTGGATTAATGCAATGCTAATCGCTGGTAGATTGATATGCTGAATATGGGTTCAACCCAAAATAAAAAAATAAAATAGCTGCATCCACTTTGTATGTGTGACAGGTACACCTAATGCCCCCGGATTTAGTGCTGCTGACAGGTCAGATTGGCGCTGTCAAAAGTTAATTAGTTATGGTCTCTCGCTGTTGGCCCCACTTTCACGCAACGGGTTAAATATAAATTTGGCTGCCTCGCACCTGGTTGTAAAAGCTTTTCAATGTCCCCACAACTCATTAATCATCCTGTGACAGGCTGGAATTGGCTCGGGAAGTGTCCGCCTGAGATATTCACCTCCTCAGTCTAAATGACTGCATGACAAGTGGGGCTTTGAACTGGAGTTCTTACCAGACAAGGTGATAAAACAGAAGGACAGCTGTTCCATTCATTTAGCTGTAACAGCTTCTGCGCCATCGCAGGACTTCCAATAAAAAAAAAAAAAAGAGGTAGACGCAGGCCTGGATCCCGCTCAGCTACGGCCTCATGCAGAAATGTGCGCCGTCTAATCTCCATTTTTTACTCTCATTTGCAACCAATTCATTGTTCTTATATAATTAGTAGTCATATGAAAACCAAAAAAAAATTGAATGCGCTATGGAGTCTGTATATACCACACATACACTATATTACCAAAAGTATTGGGACGCCTGCCTTTACACACACATGAACTTTAATGGCATCCCAGACTTAGTCCGTAGGGTTCAATATTGAGTTGGCCCACCCTTTGCAGCTATAACAGCTTCAACTCTTCTGGGAAGGCTGTCCACAAGGTTTAGGAGTGTCTATGGGAATGTCTCACCATTCTTCCAGACGTGCATGCAGGGGCAGACTGGCAACTTTCAGCCCAGGGGGCAAATACAAACCAGAGGCACATGGTGCAGCGACTCAGCCCCCCTTCTACTTTCCCTCACCCAACCTCCCACTCTCCCAATCCTCCTCCTGACCCCCATTCCAAGCTGAAGCCCTGCTCCAGATACTCTCTACTTACCAGCTGAATCCGGGTTCCCAACCTGACCAGCAGGGGGAAGTTGGGGGCAGCTGGGACAGCTCAGTTGTGGCTGGCCAGAGCAGAAGAGTCTCCAGTGGGGCATGCAACCGGCCTCTGCTCAGGCACAGTGTACACCATCCTTGTTGGGGGGGGGGCCTGCACTTTTTCCCTGGCTTCAACCCACACTCAGTAGGTCAGCAGTGGGGACTTTTTACTTCTCTTCACCAGGAATCCTTTAGGCATGTCTGTGGAAGAAGCGGTGAAGCCTTTTTATGGGGCATTAGAGCGGCCCAGGGGGCAATTGCCCCCCGCCCCCTGGCCTAGTCCTCCCCTGAGCACATGTAGCACTTCCCCCTAGAGGACTGCTGGATATAACACTTTCTGGATTCCCCTGGGTTACCCGTAGCAACTGTTTGCAGAAACTTATAACTTTAAGTACTTGGCTCAGTCAATGATCAGTCCAGGGGTTGTTGTTTTTGTGGTTTTATTTAGAACTGGGATGGGAGAAGGGATGAGTGGGATTCTCCAAATGTTAACTATTCACAATGCTGAGGACATCTAACTTGAGAGTGTGGCAAGGCCGCTGCTTCATCCTGCCACTTGAATGAAGATGAGATAAGCGTTGCTATGATACTTTCTTCAGGGTACTCCCCTAGTACCCCCTTTCCCTCTGTGCTAGCTGACACCCGTCCACTGACTCTACACTCCGGAATGGTCCTGGGCAGACCCCTGGGCAAGTTCCTCTGTACTCACGGACTGTTTTTCCAGATTCACTATCGCCCCCAACTCCTGCAGTCAGCTTCTCCTGGACCTCTGGGTTCAGCCTCACATGCACTGGCTCACCAGGCCGACTGCCTGTGACCACCTGTTGCAGAAGAGGAGGCAGCCACCACCCTCCTTTTGGGACCTGGCTTCCCGCCCAAAGACCTCTGCCTCATGTGCCCATAGCTTCTTATACCCTGTTCCATAATGCACCACTTGTCTGTGCCAACCCACTGGGACAGTTACAAAAGCCTTTGTACCATTGGTCAGGTTTCCTCCAGCATCCACTGTGCCTCCCCATTGGAGCTGCTGGTTCAAAAAAAGGGGGGCTATGTGGGACTTTATATGAGGCAATGGCTGGGTAGGGTCATATACCTCCATCCTTGATACAGATAAAAAGGAGGGAAGTTTGGGACTTTAAATGAAGCACACAGCTATAAATGATGTAAAAAATCAATGTATAAAATGTTTATTGATACATATACATATATTGAGTCGTTTCAAAATACAATGAATAAATAGTATTGCTTATCAATCGCACATAGTACATATATATATACACTAAGACATATCGCCACACCATCGTGTTGTGGGTGTTATAAGTTGACCTAGACTTCGCTGTCAAGATGCATAGATGGGTAATGGTTGTATAAACAAGTAATACATCAGATAGTGGTAATTGCGTAGCATCGGAAAGGGCTCTACGCGTTTCATGGGTTCTTTCCACTCATCAGGAGCCGATGCAGGTTAAATAAACTTGTACCTGCAATAAAGTATATTTGTAGTCTAGTATTAAATGCAAAAAGAGGGGAAGAACAGTGAAAAGGGGGAGAGAAGCCTCCCCTGGTTACTCACAGGTCAGCTAAAGGTTCCAAATGAGGTGCTGGAAGCCGAAGACATGGTGGGGGGGACTCATCTCCAGGGAGTTGTGGCAGTGGCATGAAACCAACACAAACAAGGGTGGATGGACTACCATGGGAGTGGGGTCCCCATTAAAAATCAAAAATGGTGCTGAATGTGTCTGAAGGGACATTCTGTGGGGAATTGTCATTTTTATAGTTTATTTTTTTTTACTAGTAATGGCGGCGATCTGCGATTTTTTTTTTTTTTGCTGGACTGTGACATTGCGGCGGACAGATTGTACCCTAACTGACATTTTTGACACTTTTGGGGGGGACCAGTGACATTACTACAGTAATCAGTGCTATAAATATGCACTGTTACTGTAATAATGACACTGACAGGAAAGGGGCTAACATTGTTGGTGATCAATGGGTTAAATGTATGCCTCATGCTTACTGACGTGTGTGGGGGGAGGGGATTGTGTGACACAGGCACAGATCGCAGGTTCAGCTATGCTGAATCCTGTAATCTGTCCCTGCCTGTCACATAGGAGATCCGCCCGCTTTGTTTACACAAGCGGGCGGATTTCCTCACTCGATCCCCGACGATCGGGGAAGAGCAGCGGTGATCACCGCCTCTCCTCCCCTGGCCCGACTCCCGCTGTGTCTGAATACAGTGGGAGCGAGCCTCCGGTGGCGTGCGCGTGCCGCCGAGTGAGGGGAGAGTCTGGTGACTTAGATCTACGTCGCCAGACGATAACGAGCCACTTTGCCGCAGTACTGCTCAAGTGAGTGGTCGGCAAGTGGTTAATACCTCAAATTATGCTTTTCCATCCAGCAAGGCCAGGTTTCCACAAATCTCCGTGTTGATATGCCAATGTCTAGCTTCAACACCGTCTTTATTCCTGCAAGCCATTTGGCAATTGATGGTGAAGCTTCGGCTACAGATTTTCCTGCAAATAATTTTATAGCCACAAATAGTCATGTAACAGACTCCACATTCTAATCTCATGAGCATCTATATCTAGATATCCCAAGACACATGTAAGGGGCTGCATTCTAACCTTATGTGAAAGATCTGGTTAATAAAATTAATAATATCTAGCCAGTACCACACCAATTTGGGGCACCTCCAAAGTAAGTATATCAGGTCTCCCTGATCTCTCTAGCACTTATTAAAAGATTAGAAAATACTATGGGCCTGTGGTACCTACTGACAACCTTTGTGTGATCCATGCTAATTTTGGCACAACAGAATACATTTTTTTGTGAAAGGTGTTGGATATTTCCAGCCAGTTGCAATGGATCAATCAAAAAAAGAAAAGTAGTTATAATTTCATGCTGGTGTGTCCGTTGGTACACGTGTTGAACACCATATATAGCAGAGATTCTGCATGCATCCAAGACATTCCTAGTTCAGTCTTATTTCAGCCATTGTGGTCACTCTGCATTGAATGGGGGCATGCTGTGGTCACTCTGCAGTGAATGGGGGCACGCTGTGGTCACTCTGCATTGAATGGGGGCATACTATACTTTGATTACTGAAGGCCCCTTTCACACTTTTGTGACCTCAAAGTCATGCAATTTTTTGTCGCGTTTTTTGCCACAAAGCAATGCCTATTACATTTTTCTGTTTGCACCGTCTTCATTCCTGCAAGTCATTTGGCAATTGATGGTGGAGCTTGGGCTGCATATTTTCTTGCAAATAATTTTATAGCCACAAATAATAGTGATGTAACAGACTCCACATTCTGATCTCATGAGCATCTATATCTAGATATCCCAAGACACACATAAAGGGGGCTGCATTCCAACCTTATGTGAAAGATCTGGTTAATAAAATGAATAATATCTAGCCAGTACCACACCAATCTGGGGCACCTCCAAAGTACGTATATCAGGTCTCCCTGATCGCTCTAGCACTTATTAAAAAATTAGAAAATACTATGGGCCTGTGGAACCTACTGACAACCTTTGTGTGATCCATGCTAATTTTGGCACAACAGAATACATTTTTTTGTGAAAGGTGTTGGATATTTCCAGCCAGTTGCAATGGATCAATCAAAAAAAGAAAAGTAGTTATAATTTCATGCTGGTGTGTCCGTTGGTACACGTGTTGAACACCATATATAGCAGAGATTCTGCATGCATCCAAGACATTCCTAGTTCAGTTTTATTTCAGCCATTGTTGTCACTCCTGCTGATTGATCCATAGAAAGTCCTCAAAAATGATTGACAACATGAAGCTGAGGTGTGGGTGGAGGTCTCCTTGGTGATGTGGGTTGAATTCTTCTTGGAGGGGTGGGTGGCACATGATGGATCTCTCTGTTGGTCAACTGGCCCCGATGAGATGACAGATGTCTGTACATAGCGGAGTTCACCCAAATTTGAGTAATATGATAAATACAATTTCGGCTCAAATTCACCTTTAACCACTTTAGGACCGGAGGATTTTCCTGCTTTACATCCAGGCCACTTTTTGCAACTTGGCACTGCGTGACTTTAACTGACAATTGCGCGGTCGTGTGACGCTGTACCCAAACGAAATTTACGTCCTTTTTTTTCCCACAAACAGAGCTTTCTTTTGGTGGTATTTGATCACCTCTGCGATTTTTATTTTTTTGCAATATTAATAAAAAATAGAGCGACAATTTTGAAAAAATAACAATATTTTTCTACTTTGACAGTTAAAAAATATCCAATATATTACATTTTTGTCATATATTTAGGCCAAAATGTATTTAGCTACATGTCTTTGACAAAAAAAATTCTCAATGAGCGTATTTTTAACCACTTTAAGACCGGAAGATTTTACCCCATTCCTGACCAGGGGGTATTTTGCGATTCGTAACTGCGTGACTTTAACAGACAATTGCGCGGTCGTGCAACGCTGCACCCAAATTAAATTAATGTCTTTTTTCCCCCACAAACAGGGCTTTCCTTTGGTGGTATTTGATCACCTGTACAATTTTTACTCTTTGCGCTATAAACAAAAAAAGAGCGACAATTTTGAAAAAATAACAATATTTTTCACATTTTTTTATATGAAATTCCCCCCCAAAAAAATTTAAAAATCAAATTTTTTTAACATTTTAGGCCAATTTGTTTTCTGCTACATATGTTTGTTAAAAAAATCGCAATAAGCGTATTTTGATTGGTTTGCGCAAAAGTTATCGCAGCTACTAACTACGGGAAAGATTTTTGTCATTTTTATTGTTTTTTTTTTTTTTAACGAATAATGGCGGCGATCTGCGATTTTTTTTTTTTTTTTGCGGGACTGCGACATTGCGGCGGAAAGATCGGACCCTTGACTGACATTTTTGTCACTTTTGGGGGTACCAGTGACATTACTACAGTAATATATAGCTATAAATATGCACTGTTAATGTAATAATGACACTGGCAGGGAAGGGGTTAACTCTATTGGTGATTAAGGGGTTAAATGTATGCCTGGTGCTTACTGACGTGTGTGGGGGGAGGGGATTGTGTGGCACAGACACAGATTGCAGGTTGAGCTATGCTGAATCCTGTGATCTGTCCCTGGCTGTCACATAGGAGACCCGCCCGCTTTGTTTACACAAGTGGGCGGATTTCCTCACTCGATCCCCAACGATCGGGGAAGAGCGGAGGTGATCACCACCTCTCCTCCCCTGGCCCGACTCCCGCTGTGTCTGAATACAGAGGGAGTGAGGCTCCGGCGGCGCGCGCGCGCCGCCCACTAGAGGGGAAGTCCAGCGACGTAGACTTACGTCGCTGGAGGGAATCGAGCCACTTTGCCGCAGTACGCTCAAAGTAAACCTGTCTAATCGTCCTAGGAGGTAGGAGTGTGAGAGGTATCCGTCACCTGAGCTAAAGTAAACCTATCACAATCCTAGGGAATTAGAGAAGAGCATATGAAGGAAAACACAAAAGAAGAGTTTGCTTTTAGCATAAAAACAAGTCAAAATGGTTAGTAGATCCAGAACTAAATACAGCTAAAATCTTAAGCAAATCTTGAATTTGTCTTAAAGTATAAATAAAGGCAAAACTTTTTTTTCTTTTAATTTTGGATAAAGCAGGGAGGGATTAGACTCCCTGTCAGTTTTTATTGCTGTTTGTGCCCCCGTTAAGGAGATTCACGCTCTCTGTTTGACCTGTTTACCATTATCATTGAAAGTAAAAATAAAATAAAATCCCAAATTTTGGGTTGTCCCTAGAAAAGTACTAGAGGGCAGACCAATGGGGACACTAGTACTGGTGACCTGGGGGCCCCCCGAGGAATTCCTTTAATTTTCAGGGATTTCTGCTCACTTCCTGTTTGGCTATGGGACAGGAAGTGAAGGGAAATCTTTGCAATTTGACACAGATGGTGAAATAAAATCTGACAGGGGTTATAACCATCCCTTGATCTATCCAAAATAAAAAATAAAGGTTTAGCCTAAAGTTCTACTTTAGGATTCATGTTTTCTACTGTCTATGCTCACCTTATGAGCCTACCCATTGGGTCTTCATTTTAATTGGTGGTCTAAATAACTAATATGAAGCATCAAAAGATAGGAGAGGTGGGGTCAAGCTAAGTTTTTTACAGGAACAATTGAAACCCGCATTTAATTTCAGCTGCTTTTATCTCTGGGCCTACAGATTTTTACTTGCAAAGATTGTTACAGGTCCAGTATAAATTCTTGTAGGACAGAAGAATGGAGCACAAAACACATATACAGTACATATTGTTTTAAGACATCAGCCACACTTTATTACACCTCCCAACTTTTTGAGATGGGAATGAGGGACACCTATTAGCAAAAGTACGAAGGCATAGGACACACCCCCGTTACGCCCCCTTAAAGGAGAATTATACAAAAAATATTGATTAGTTAAACCCACAAGTACCTAATTTTACCACTATTATTCCTTTATATTGGCTTTTTAAATTTTCAATTGCAACAATTTAGAAATTGTATGAAAGGTTTAGCACTGGGAAACACTTTTTGAAAGATAAAAAGTGCATTTTATATACAACTATATAGATCAGACCAAAATGAGGGACAAATAAGGAGGAATGAGGAACGGAGGGACTTTGTTCCAAATCAGGGACAGTCCCTCAAAATCAGGGACAGTTGGGAGCTATGGTAACGTCATCTCATAAAGAGTGTAAATGCAGCCCTCCAATGTATTAATTAGCTTTTGGGATTGATGTCTACATTTTTATTTATCTTCCAATAGTCAAGTTTCAAATTTGACTTCCATTTTATCACCATATCTAGTAGTAGTTGGTCACGTTCAACTGGACTTGTTCTGTAATGTTGAAGACTTTTCGTAGCTTGAAGATGCAAACTGAGGAAATGGTTTGGACAAGCTGTGAAATGTCTTCAACAATACAGAACAAGTCCAGTTGAATGTGAGCAACTACTACTAGATATAAAACAAACAAAAAAGCAGCGCTCAGAAGATAGTCCAAAATTCTCCAGTGAGGCAGGACATAAACTTTGAAGAGAGAAAGATGGATCCACCACCAGGAAAGAGACACACACTGACTCTTACCGAATCCAGATAACTGCTGGGATTAGCAACAGTCTCACACGCTTGTGCAATCACACGGATCTATAAGTCCAGGATCCTTAAGCTCATAGAGAGGGACTCCACCAATGTATGTGTATAAACACAAAAAATGATCATTGAGCAAGCAATGCTGAAACTGATTTATTAGGTATAAAAGCAAGCTAAGCCCAAAGTACTCACAATCAGATCAAATATTGAGCAGGGTTGAAAAGATGAAAATGTTTCAGACCAAAAAGAGGGCCGACCTCAAGCTGGACATCTGCATCACGTGGCTAGGCTCCTTCCCGACGTGTTTCGTCATGCTGACATCATCAGGGGAGTGGCCAGGTAACAAAACCCCTATCCAATTTATAGGGGCATCAGTAAAAACATCAAAAACTGATGGCACTTGATAATACACCCAAACAACTATAGGGTGTGAGAACAACCTAATCCAATGAATGATCTAATCAAATATAATAAAAACTATCAGTAAAAACTTCAAATACGAAGAGAAAATCGAGTTGAATGCAGGGCCGGGACCAGAAGTGATGCACGTCTCACAAACCAGAAGTAGTCACTCCGCATTCCGGAAACAACCGGAAGCGGATATGACGTTCATGCGTTCCACTGCCGATCCGGAAGTCATACTGTGAAGTCATACATGTCTTCAACAATAAAGAACAAGTCCAGTTGAATGTGACCAACTACTACTAGATATACCATGTTCTGGAGAAATTAGATCCTTCAAAGTATTACAATATAACCTTGTTAAAGCAAGAGCTACATACATGTATCATTCCATCACAATTAAAAAAAACAAGCGTAATTCTTCATTTAAGAACAGCAAATGTAATTTCTTTATGTCCTAGTGGCTAACTGTATATCTAAATCCCCAGGTGTCCTCCAGAGATGTAGCCTAAAGGCCATGAAGCTGTTCCGCAGAAGTTGGAATAAATAGTTTAATGGGACAATGTTCTTTAAGGGGTACCTTCTAGAGGTTCAGTGGTTACTCTTGCTAGGATTGATCATAAAGAGTATTGGTTGTCAACCTGTTGGATTCTGGAAGCCTCAAATGTAGACCCTGCCCAATCTGATGACCTCCCCATAATAAAAGTTCTGATTGCCTTCCCATAATGAAATGTAATTAAAGTATTAAAACTCAGGTCTTGTAGCAATAAAACACAAGGGCTGTGACCTTCACAAGCACCATATGTCTGTGAATCACCAAAAAGCTCCAGCTGGGTAGGAACAGGACGGAGGGGGCAGGTCAGCCTTTGGAGCTAACAGAAAATTTTAAAACTGGCATCTTACAACATCCTGGGATTTGGTACACAACTGGTGATGGAGGGGTCATAAATAGGTAGTGGCAGTCATCTTTATGTTACTGACACCTTATTTTAAAGGTAAATTATTGGCATAAATTAGGCTGGCATGTTTGTAACAATAATTGGTGTGGCTTACCTCCAGGAATAAAGCCATTTGTAATGATTATTTAGGCCTGAAACTACTTTTTAATTTTTCCCCTGTCAGCAGGTGACCACTTTTTGAGTAAGCTGCTGAGTGTACCCAGCTTAGTCATTATGATATGTACAGAAGTATTGAACTATACAGTAAAACTCAGCCTATTAGAGGCCGGTGTAGAGCAAAAAGGTAAAAAGATACAACGATATTGATAAGTCTCAACCCTGGTCATTGACTCGTTTCAGTCCTTGTTTCTACTACACCTTATAGGAGATGTAGTCCAATGTCCAGTCCAGTGAGATGTAGTCCAGTGTCCAGTCCAGTGAGAAGTAGTCTAGTGACCAGTCCAGTTAGATGTAGTTCAGTGACCAGTCCATTCAGATGAAGTCTAGTGACCAGTCTAGTCAGAAGAAGTGCAGTGACCAGTCTAGTGAGATGTAGTCCAACGACCATTCCACTGAGATATAGTCCAGTGACCAGTCCAGTGAAATTAAGTCCAGTGACTAGTCCAGTAAGATGTAGTCCAGTGACTAGTCCAATAGGATGAAGTCAAGTGACCAGTCCAGTGAGATGTAGTCCAGTTACTAGTCCCGTGAGAAGTAGTCCAATGACCAGTCCAGTGAGATGTTGTCCAGTGACCAGTCCAGAGAGGTGTAGTCTTATGACCAGTCCAGAGAGATGTAGTCCAATGACCAGTCCAGTGAGATGTAGCCAAGGGACCAGTCCATAGAGGTGAAGTCCAATGACCAGTCCAGTCATATGTAGTCCAGTGACTAGTCCAGTAAGATGTAGTCCAGTGACCAGTCCAATAGGATGAAGTCAAGTGACCAGTCCAGTCAGATGTAGTCCAGTTACTAGTCCAGTGAGATGTAGTCCAATGACCAGTCCAGTGAGATGTTGTCCAGTGATCAGTCCAATAGGATGAAGTCAGGACTCCAGTGACCAGTCCAGTGAGATGTTGTCCAGTGATCAGTCCAATAGGATGAAGTCCAGTGTCCAGTCCCGTGAGATGTAGTCCAGTGACCAGTCCAATAGGATGAAGTCCAGTGACCAGTCCAGTGAGATGTAGTCCAGTGACCAGTCCAATAGGATGAAGTCCAGTGACCAGTCCAGTGAGATGTAGTCCAATGATCACTCCAGTGAGATGAAGTCTGCCGCGGCGCCATTGACTATCACCTCATCATTTTTTCATTCATCATTTTTTATTCTTCTATGTCATCTATTTTCACCCCTCTTTCCCCAGTTTTTGCCACTTGCCATGCCCTGCTTGTCCGCATTTCTGTGCCCCCACAGCTCCTGGCAGAGCTGTACTTCCAGCCATACCCAGCCATTTATATCAGCATGTACCAGTAGACTTGAGATGCAGTGTAAGTTGACGAGGTTTGGTTTTTCTTCTCCATTTTCATACTATATAATTTTGATATTCCTTGTTATATATACATATATCTTTTACAGAGATACACCCTCACTTGCCCCTGATGAAGTGGAATACAGTCCACAGAAACGCGTCGGGCCTTCTTTGGTGCAATCCGGTGATATGTATTAACAGCCATATTCCACCACTGTTTGCGCAATTGTGCGACTTTATTAACGCATTTCAGCTCACATCTACAATGTCTGTTATTCAACATAACAATTTTTCTTTCAATTCCTGTTATATGCGATGTTCTTGTCATCATAATAAACATGTTTTACATTTTAATTGGCCGTGTCACACGTCTCATTCAAAGTCTCAAACCCCCCCCCCCTCTTTTTTATTCAAATTAGGGATGGAGGTGCTTGGTTCATTCTCAGACGCCTCATTCAAAGTCCCGACCTCCCCTTTTTTATTTCATACAATTATTTTAAAGTTTCACTTTAAGCATTTAATAAATCACTACTCCCGGGTGCACTGATTTAAAAAAATACATATATTTTTTGCATTGGTGCATGTTCCCCAGGGCAGTGCCCCCCTTCTATGCTTTGATGCTTTATTGCCTATTAGCCCAGAAAATGGGCATATTTAATTTTACAGATCAGACTCCCAATGATTTCAGTGGGGTTTCGGGTTCGGCATCTGAACTTGTTTGAAGTTTGACAAACTCTGCTCGAACTGCACCCATCCCAGTTCAGCTCATCCCTACTGCTGACTTTTACTTTTTTCAACCCTGGGTGAAGTTCATCTTAATGCATTTTTGGATTTTTCTTTCGGACTTTTCTACTTCCTAGAGGTGATCTGCCCCATGCCGTTACACCGCTCCTTCATGCCACCTGTGTTCACCAATCAATAGGCCATAGGGAGCCATCGGTCTTTTATGTGTAAGCCCCTCACTTGTCTATGTGCCATTATTAAATTCCTGTGCTTTGCATAATTTCCTTTTTTCTTCGCTCACCACCACATGTAATAACGTCCCTGTAGAGATCATTGGTTATATTTCCTCTACGCAATCTCTTTTAGATCCGCTCGGTAGATTTATTTTGTCATCTGAAGGAAACATTGGCCGTTTCCTGTGTGGAAAGCCTTGATTAGAGGGAAAAAAAAATAGCATTTCCACCGAGTTTCATTTCACTAATGCATTAAGCGAAATTCCCGCCGCGTGTTGGAAAGAGTTGACAGAGAAAAAAAAATATAATGTGGTCTCGAAAAAACGACGGGGGCAAGGCAACAAAAGGCAACCAGTCGTCTCATTGATCGCGCCTAATGGTGGGTCGCTTACAAACAAATCCGATCGCCCCCCCCCCTTTTTTTTTTTTCGACTGAAGCCCAAACGCCGGGGTAGAAACAAGCTCGGCGGTGGAACTGCGAGCACCAGGTTTTAAATCTCAGAACTATCACAAAGAGCCGACAGATCTGTGTTTCCTAACAGCCTTAACAGCACCAAAAAATCCTGCTGTCAGCACTAGCTGTGCATCCTAAATTAGACCTGGGTATGGAAGCGGTGGAGAATTAATACCGAAGTGACCTTTCATACAGTAGCTCCATACATCACGGCTGCACTAAATAACACAAGCTGTTTTGCTTAGCTGTGTGCAATGATTTACATTGCTCAGCACTCTTTAAAAAAAGGAGAGAGCTGGGATATCAGAGGCACAGCCAGGCGCACGGTTTAAGGGCAGGAAATCAAACAAAATAAGGTTAGAAGGGGGTGACCCGTGGCCATTGATGGTTTCCAAACAGAAACGTGTTTTTGCAGAAATAAATATTTCCTTTTTGGGTATGCAAATATGTTTTTCTTCTTAGTTTCGGGATAGTTTGTGCTGGCTTTGGGTTGATGTTAGCCTAAAGCCCTTGGTATGAAACAGTAGGTGGCTTTGAAGGTTGAATGGAGGCCAATGAAATGCCGGGCCAACCAGCCCTTCACAATAATAGCTTTGCTTTTTGTGGCTTTGCTGTTCTGGAACACTTAGCCTATTATTGGTAAGAAGTTGAAGTATTTCATACAGGGCTCGTATTCATTAATTATATGATGCTCCAGCTCTTTGGCCAGTTAATGCTAGGGGCCCTTTCACACGGAGCTGCTCTGCTCCCGATCTGTTCATGGATCCCCTTCTGAATTGGAGATGAATGGGATGCATGTCAGTTTGTGACCTCCGTGCCCGTTCAGCCTCAGTCCACCTTTTAAGAGCGGACGTCTTTGGACCTATGATGACTCTATGGGTGGCTGGATGTAAACAGACTTGTCCATATTCACCAGGCTATGTCAGATCCGGTATGTTCAGGTCTGGAAAAAACAAAAAGACTCCGTTTTTTTTCTCCCTCTTTTTTTCCAGACCTTTGCAGATTCGCAGGTAGGCTGATATAAATGGATATAAGTTCAGAGTGCCATACTTTGCCTGTCTCTGCACCCCATCTGTCTCTGTACTCCGCCTGTCTCTGTACTCCGCCTGTCTCTGTACATCATCTTTCTCTGTATTCCGCCTGTCTTTGTACTCTGCCTGTCTCTGTACTTTGCCTGTCTCTGTACTCCGCCTGTCTTTGTACTCCGCCTATCTCTGTGCTCCACCTATCTCTGTGCTCCACCTGTCTCTGTACTTTGCCTGTCTCTGTACTCCGCCTGTCTCTGTACTCCGCCTGTCTTTGTACTCCGCCTGTCTTTGTACTCCGCCTGTCTCTGTACTCCGCCTGTCTTTGTACTCCGCCTATCTCTGTGCTCCACCTGTCTCTGTACTCCGCCTGTCTTTGTACTCCGCCTGTCTCTGTACTCTGCCTGTTTCAGTACTCTGCCTGTCTCTGTACTCCGCCTGTCTCTGTACTTTGCCTGTCTCTGTACCTCATCTTTCTCTGTACTCCACCTGTCTCTGTAACTCATCTTTCTCTGTACTCCATCAATTTCTGTACTCTGGACTCTGCTTGTCTCTATACTCCATCTGTCTCTGTACTCCATCTATCCCTGTACTCTGTACTCCGCCTGTCTCTGTATACCCCATGTCTCTGTATCCCATCTATCTCTGTACTCCGCCTGTCTCTGTATCCTATCTACCTCTGTACTACATCTATCTCTGTACTCCACCTGTCTCTGTACTCCCCCTATCTCTGTACTCCATCTATCCCTGTACTCTGTACTCCACCTGTCTCTGTACTCCCCATGTCTCTGTATCCCATGTATCTCTGTACTCCGAGAAAAACAAGAACAATAAAAACTTGGGACTTTATATGAGGTGTGACCATCTACTAATGTAAGGGTAAAATTGAGTAAAAGAAATCTCTGTATCTCTGTACTCCATCTACAGTATCTCTGTACTATGCCTGTCTCTGTACTCAATCTATCTCTGCACTCCATCTGTCTCTGTACTCAATCTATCTCTGTACTCCATCTGTCTCTGTACTCTGCCTGTCTCTGTACTCTGCCTGTCTCTGTACTCCATCTGTCTCTTTACTCCATCTGTCTCTGTACACTGCCTGACTCTGTACTCTGCCTGACTCTGTACTCCATCTATCTCTGTACGCCATCTGTTTCTGTACTCCATCTATCTCTGTACTCAATCTGTCTCTACTCTGTCTATCTCTGTACTCCATTTGTTCCTGTACTCCATCTGTCTCTGTACTCGCCTATCTCTGTACTCTGTACTCCACCTGTCTCTTTACTCCATTTATTTCTGTACTCTATCTGTCTCTGTACTCTGCCTATCTCTGTACCGCGCCTGTCTCTGTACTCCACCTGTCTGTGTACTCCACCTGTCTCTGTACACCATCTGTCTCTGTACTCCATCTGTCTCTGTACTCCGACTGTCTCTGTACTCCGACTGTCTCTGTACTCCGCCTGTGTCTGTACTCTGCCTATCTCTGTACTCCACCTTCCTGATTTCTCTGTGCTCATGGTTTGCCTCATATTACTTGTATTCTGTGGCTGACTACTCATATACTGATCCCGGATTCATGTACTGTTTTTGCTTGCCTGCTACCTGCCCTGACTTTGGCTCATTTTCTGAATCAGGGACCCTCTGGGTTTAGACACTGTGCCCTGGGGAACCCCAAGTTGGCTTTCTACAAGGGCTACCTTAGGAACCTGACACCTGTCCCTGCACTCTGGCTTTCTCTCTATGGCAACTTACAATTGGTCTTAATTACTTCCAGTTGATGCAGCCGTAACACCGCTTTGTAAAAGTGGCGCTATTTAGAACTTCCTAAACCTTTCATGTTTAAAAAGCTATTGAAAAAGATGACAGAGCTTTTTTTTATCTCTTACAGAACTTTTTAAAGGGCCATACCACCAAAAAAGTGTTGTAGGTGCGTTATTGAATTCCTCCCATAGCGTTTGCTCACACCAACTTCTGACTTCTGTCCCTCTGTAAGCCGATAAAAATACCCAGATGGCAGCTTCTACCCACTTACTCTTCCACCCTCTTCAGACAAGAGTATCTCTTTTCAGCCTAGCTCCTTACAGGCATCTGCTTCAACTGTAAATTGGTTTTGAGAGCCCTCAACACATGGCGCAACCTGAGGCCAGCCATTGTCACACATTGCATACTCCCAATGGAAGAGCCCCAGGGGAAAAGGTTCTGGAAAGGTGCTCCCTATAATCTCCTCAGACCATATTTTTAAACATCATCAGTGCCAAACCTGGATGCCAGGGCCTTAAATAGGCTCCACCTGAGCCAAGATGGCTGCCAGAGTCACATGGGGTGGTAGAATCCAACCTGATTGCTTCTCCAGTGACCAAGGAAACCATAGAGGAACTGTGTTGCTCTTGACTTCCTCTCCCTCTACAGGGCCGCTGAGCGCCACCTGCAGTGAATAAAGTAGACTGCACCTGCCTACAATCAGCTTGGGCTGGTTACAGCCTAGCAAAAGCACATTGTAAGTTTATACAGAGACACAACTGCATAAGGTAGCGTCAACACTAGAGATGAGCTTGGGATTGGTCATCACTGAACTAATATGGCCATATTAGGTCAATGTCACCGACCTTGTAGGCGAGCCCCAGGCCCGACCTTGTAGGCGAGCCCCAGGCATGGAGAGACCATAATTGGTGTTTTTCCCAGCCAATGGTGGCTTCTCCAACATCTCCATTTTTATTTTGTCCTCTGAAAGGAACATTGGCTGTTTCCTGTACACTCAGTGAAAATACACCTCATTTTCCTTTCACTGAGTTCCACTTGCGTGGCGAAAGTTGCTCAGTAAAATAGGCACAAATGATTGAAAAAACATCTTCCTCCAGATTTCTGGCTCTGGTACAGGCTGAGCCGCTGCAGAAAACGGCAAAGAACTTTGAATTTCTTTATCAAACATAATGGCCTTTGCTGTGAAAGAACTTATAGAGGATCTAAACCTTAGCGCTCTGAAAAGCTGAACCTCCAAGCAGATATCAGAGACACAGGTGACACACAGCTCTGGATTTATTATTATATCATTAAATGTAGTTTTTGATGCAAACAGTATATGTAGCTGAATCTTATTTGGTATCGGCCTCTTGCAGTCTATGTACAGCAGAGCTCAGACTGGGATAGGAAGAAGAAGCACAAAAAGCCAATGATGTACCGTATTTTTCGCCGTATAAGACGCACTTTTTCTTCCCCAAAACTGGGGGGGAAAAGTTGGTGCGTCTTATACGGCAAATACACATTTTGCCTGCTGACGTCGCAATGGGGGCGGTGCCAGTGCGTGCATCAGTCACGCACCGTCACTGCCCGATCTCCTTCCCGCCGGACCGATTGGAAGACCGAGAGAGCCGACGTCAAAGAAGACAGCAGAGGACGAGAGGCGCAGCGCCGTGGACGGTTCCTGGAATCCCGCCGCCGTCAGAAGAAGAGGACGAGAGGAGCAGCGCCGTGGACGTCTCACAGGCAGCCCAGGAGAGCAGGTAAGTGATTGAACCCGACCTGTGCCATGCCTGTACCACCACCTGTGCCATGCCTGTACCACCACCTGTGCCATGCCTAAACCACCACCTGTGCCATGCCTAAACCACCCCCTGTGCCATGCCTATACCCTCACCTGTGCCATGCCTATACCCTCACCTGTGCCATGCCTGTACCATCACCTGTGCCATGCCTATACCCTCACCTGTGCCATGCCTATACCCTCACCTGTGCCATGCCTGTACCATCACCTGTGCCATGCCTAAACCACCACCTGTGCCATGCCTAAAACATCACCTGTGCCATGCCTAAAACATCACCTGTGCCATGCCTATACCCTCACCTGTGCCATGCCTGTACCATCACCTGTGCCATGCCTATACCATCACCTGTGCCATGCCTATACCATCACCTGTGCCATGCCTATACCCTCACCTGTGCCATGCCTATACCCTCACCTGTGCCATGCCTGTACCATCACCTGTGCCATGCCTATACCATCACCTGTGCCATGCCTGTACCATCACCTGTGCCATGCCTATACCCTCACCTGTGCCATGCCTGTACCATGCCTATACCATCACCTGTGCCATGCCTATATTATCACCTGTGCCATGCCTATACCCTCACCTGTTGATATAAAATATTTTACTGCAGTATTTGGTTCAGAATCTTTTTTTTTCTAGATTTTCCTCCTTTAAAATTGGGTGCGTCTTATATGCTGGTGCGTCTTATACGGTGAAAAATACGGTACTTATATTGGAAGTTCAACAGCATGTACTATACACTCCAAACTATAGATGGCGCTGTAGTGATATACTAGCCTCTGTGTGTTTATATATGCTTGTTTATTCTGCACATGAAGGACGTTGTTTTTTCTCTCTGCTCTCTCCTGTAATGCTGTTCTCACACCTGTAATGCTGTTCTCACACATGTAAGTGATTTCTAGTAAGAAATTTCCCGCTATCCTGGCAGGCCAGTCTGGCCCCACGAACAAGCAGCATTCTGGTAGCAGAAGAAAGCAGAGTGACAGAGAGATGAGCTCATCAGGGTGCTTCTTCTCCTTTCACCATCCAGTGCCAGGCTGGGGGCGGGGACAAGTCCATTAAATGTTACTTCTAAACCAGCTACCTAGAACAATTGATTGTTTTTTTTTTAGCTTTGGCTAAATGGGCAGCATTAGAACCTCAGTCAATTTTTTATTGCTACAAAAATGTAAATTAAAGTGTCATACCACTGCTAAAAGGTCCGGATAGGACTGTATTCCAGTAAAGATCAGGGGGACACTCAAAAGAGTATCCAATGCATTTCAGTGGTTCAAAAAACCGCCTCTTCATCAGGACTTGAGATTACATGGACATTAAGTAAATTGGACCTTTAATGATGTTTCCACCAAAATTCCTCTACATTTCTCTCTGCAAAGAATATATAACCTATAGAGGGCACCACCTAGTGGCCAAGCTGGGAATTGTGCTAACACCCCCTTACAGGTATGTCAGAATAAAACTGTATCTAAAAAATTTGCTTCTGTTTCCCAGCAAAAAAAAAATGCAGCACACTAATTATCTGAATACCAAATAAAACATATATCTATGTAAGTAGGAGCGCTTCCTCAATTAATAATTTTTTTTAAATAATAATTTTAATAAAACAAATTTATAATAATTAATTAAATGAACTAAATAAAAGTGCTTGTGCCATTGAAAGTTTATCAAAATTAATAAATGTTGTGTTAAATATGCAAAATATCTTTCAATTAGTGCAAAGAACAAATAACAGGTAAGACCTCATCTGGAATATGCAGTTCAGTTTTGGGCTCCATGTCACAAAAAGGATATCGGGGAACTGGAGAAAGTGCAGAGAAGGGCAACCAAACTGATAAGAGGCATGGAGGAGCTCAGCTATGAGGAGAGATTAGAGGAACTGAATTTATTCTCTCTTGAGAAGAGGAGATTAAGGGGGGATATGATCACCATGTATAAATACATAAGGGGGGGAGGGGGGTATGATCACCATGTATAAATACATAAGGGGGATATGATCTCCATGTATAAATACATAGGGGGGGATATGATCACCATGTATAAATAGATAAGGGGGGGTATGATCTTTATGTGTAAATACATAAGGGGGGATATGATCACCATGTATAAATAGATAAGGGGGGGTATGATCTTCATGTGTAAATACATAAGGGGGGATATGATCACCATGTATAAATACATAAGGGGGGATATGATCACCATGTATAAATGCATAAGGGGGGGGGGATATGATCTCCATGTATAAATGCATAAGGGGGGGGATATGATCTCCATGTATAAATACATAAGGGGGGATATGATCACCATGTATAAATGCATAAGGGGGGGTATGATCTCCATGTATAAATACATAAGGGGGGATATGATCACCATGTATAAATACATAAGGGGGGGATATGATCTCCATGTATAAATACATAAGGGGGGATATGATCTCCATGTATAAATACATAAGGGGGGATATGATCTCCATGTATAAATACATAAGGGGGGGGGGGATATGATCTCCATGTATAAACATAGAAACATAGAATGTGTCGGCAGATAAGAACCATTTGGCCCATCTAGTCTGCCCAATATATCTGAATCCTATGAATAGTCCCTGGCCCCATCTTGTATGAAGGATAGCCTTATGCCTATCCCATGCATGCTTAAACTCCTTCACTGTATTTGCAGCTACCACTTCTGCAGGAAGGTTATTCCATGCATCCACTACTCTCTCAGTAAAGTAATACTTCCTCATATTACTTTTAAACCTTTGCCCCTCTAATTTAAAACTGTGTCCTCTTGTGGTAGTTTTTCTTCTTTTAAATATGCTCTCCTCCTTTACCGAGTTGATTCCCTTTATGTATTTAAATGTTTCTATCATATCCCCTCTGTCTCTTCTTTCTTCCAAGCTATACATGTTAAGGTCCTTTATCCTTTCCTGGTAAGTTTTTTCCTGCAATCCATGTACTAGTTTAGTAGCTCTTCTCTGAACTCTCTCTAGAGTATCTATATCCTTCTGGAGATATGGCCTCCAGTACTGCGCACAATACTCCAAGTGAGGTCTCACCAGTGTTCTGTACAGCGGCATAAGCACTTCTCTCTTTCTACTGCTTATACCTCTCCCTATACATCCAAGCATTCTGCTGGCATTTCGTGCTGCTCTATTACATTGTCCTCCCACCTTTAAGTCTTCTGAAATAATTACTCCTAAATCCCTTTCCTCAGATACTGAGGTCAGGACTGTGTCAAATATTCTATATTCTGCCCTTGGGCAGAATACATAAGGGGGGATATGATCTCCATGTATAAATACATAAGGGGGGATATGATCTCCATGTATAAATATATAAGGGGGGATATGATCTCCATGTATAAATATATAAGGGGGGATATGATCTCCATGTATAAATACATAAGGGGGGGATATGATCTCCATGTATAAATATATAAGGGGGGATATGATCTCCATG
Source organism: Pelophylax lessonae (assembly GCF_965119305.1). Classification (NCBI taxonomy): domain Eukaryota; kingdom Metazoa; phylum Chordata; class Amphibia; order Anura; family Ranidae; genus Pelophylax; species Pelophylax lessonae. The sequence goes on along the minus strand of NC_138771.1, from coordinate 7,823,229 downwards.
TATAAATATATAAGGGGGGATATGATCTCCATGTATAAATACATAAGGGGGGGATATGATCTCCATGTATAAATACATAAGGGGGGGATATGATCTCCACGTATAAATACATAAGGGGGGATATGATCTCCATGTATAAATACATAAGGGGGGATATGATCTCCATGTATAAATACATAAGGGGGGGATATGATCATCATGTATAAATACATAAGGGGGGATATGATCTCCATGTATAAATACATAAGGGGGGATATGATCATCATGTATAAATACATAAGGGGGGATATGATCACCATGTATAAATACATAAGGGGGGGATATGATCTCCATGTATAAATACATAAGGGGGGATATGATCATCATGTTCATCATGTATAAATACATAAGGGGGGATATGATCACCATGTATCAAACATTCCCACAGACACACTTCTAAACCTTGTGGACAGCCTTCCCAGAAGTGAATATGTTATTTTTCCTATTTCACATCTTTCAAGGTTGAATTTCACTAAATACAATTTTCTTCTACAATGTATCTCCTTATAAAACAAAATGACTAAATTACATGAGAGCTTTCACTCTCCGACTTAAAAGATAAGTGCACCTTACTGTCCACTTATCCTGTTTTAACTATAGAAAATCAAACATTAGCATGCACTTGAAACTGAAGATGTCATGGGCCAACACATACTATATTGTCAAAAGTATTGGGACGCCTGCCTTTACACACACACATGAACTTTAATGGCATCCCAGTCTTAGTCCGTAGGGTTCAATATTGAGTTGGCCCACCCTTTGCAGCTATAACAGCTTCAACTCTTCTGGGAAGGCTGTCCACAAGGTTTAGGAGTGTGTCTATGGGAATGTTTGATACATGGTGATCATATCCCCCTTATGTATTTATACATGATGATCATATCCCCCCCTTATGTATTTATACATGGAGATCATATCCCCCTTATGTATTTATACATGATGATCATATCCCCCCCTTATGTATTTATACATGGAGATCATATCCCCCCTTATGTATTTATACATGGAGATCATATCCCCCCTTATGTATTTATACATGGAGATCATATCCCCCTTATGTATTTATACATGGAGATCATATCCCCCCTTATGTATTTATACATGGAGATCATATCCCCCTTATGTATTTATACATGGTGATCATATCCCCCCTTAAGCAAGGTCCATAAAGACATGGATGAATGAGTTTTGGGTGGAGGAACTTGACTGGTCTGCACATATTCCTGACATCAACCCGATAGAACACCTTTGGGAGGAATTAGAGTGGAGACTGTGAGCCAGGCCTTCTCTCCAACATCAGTGCCTGACCTCACAAATGCGCTTCTGGAAGAATGGTGACACATTCCCATAGACACTCCTAAACCTTGTGGACAGCCTTCCCAGAAGAGTTGAAGCTGTTATAGATGCAAAGGGTGGGCCAACTCAATATTGAACCCTACAGACTACGACTGGGATGCCATTAAAGTTCATGTGTGTGTGTGTAAAGGCAGGTGTAATGGAACCGCGACCCACACTGTGTTTGTGGGCTTCCGTCAGTATATGGCTTCCTCCAGTCTTGAACATAGGTATCAGATATTCTAGCCCCCCCCCCCCCCATACAAAACTTGACGGAACTCAGCTTGAAGAGAACTGGAACCTTTATTGAACAACTCACACTGAATATATACAGGATGGACTTTCCCCTCCTGATCAGATTACCCCACCAGGTCAGGTGCCTGGTTACATTATCATATGCAGATGAAATTGTGTACAGAAATAGAACTAACCTGAACTAATTATCTAGCCATCTGGACAGAAACTACATGTGAGTTCATTAACAATTAACAATGGGACAGACAGGCTTAATAGAAAATACATCACACCTTAATACACAGACAATAGGAAGAGACCACCAGTAACAGACTGTCCGTCTTTGACATTAAAGAACATGGAACAGAGGCAAATGTGATTAGCTCTTTCACTGAATATGTTCAGAATCAAACAGATCAAGAATAGTCTTCATATATTTCTTGAGTTATATGGTTGATAAATATTACTGTCCCATTTGAAGTAATCCAAACCATATTCTCAGTGTCCATTAAGTACCTGTCCATTTCCTTGGTCACCCTGTGTCCCTAATAGACACATAAGAGGGGCCTAGGGGGCTGAGAGAGGGATTTCCCAACCTCTCTAAGGTAAGCTGTGTTCCATGGGCCCCCCAACCAAAGTGACTCCTGTCACAGCAGGCGTCCCAATACTTTTTACAATATAGTGTATTGACGATAGAACAGTAACCAAAAGCCTGATTGACCCATCTGAGTGTAGGCTCAGGGGTTCTACAGGAACGGGTGCACACCCTGGTGGGGGGCACAGGTGCTGAATTTGTGGAAGCATGGAGCACTCTTTATTGAAGAAAACACATCACACCTTAATACTCAGACAATAGGAAGAGACCACCAGTAACAGACTGTCCATCTTTTACATCGAAGAACATGGAACAGAAGCCAATGAGATTAGCTTTTTCATTGAATATGTTCAATCAAACAGGCCAGGAATAGTCTTCATATATTTCTTGAGATATATGGTTGATAAATATTACTGTTTAGACGATAGAACAGTAAACCTGATAGACCCATCCGAGTGTAGGCTCAGGGGGTCTACAGGAATGGGTGATTGCACACCCTGGTGGGGGGCACAGGTGCTAAATTTGTGGAAGCACGGAGCACTTTTTATTGAAGATTTTATAACGAAGGTCACTACAGCACTTGTCCCCTATGGGTTTTTTGCATACCTTGAACCCTACAGACTAAGACTGGGATGCCATTAAAGTTCACGTTGGTGTAAAGGCAGGCGTCCCAATACTTTTGACAATATAGTGTAGGTTGGCCTGTGAAATCTTCAGTTTCAAGTGGGTGCTAATGTTCAATTTTCCATAGCTAAAACAGGAGAAGTGGACATTAAGGTGCACTTATCTTTTAGGTCGGAGAGTAATTTAGTCATTTTGTTTTATGAAGAGATACATTGTAGAAGGAAATTGTATTTAGCGAAATTCTTTTCAATAATAATAAAGTTTCCCATTAAGCACTTCTGCTGACAGCTGTGCGGTGCGGAGTCTCCCGGCTCAGTATATACAGTACGGGATCGCCGCGCACTTACTGTAACTCGTTTTCTATTTATTTAACTGACTTGTATTTGTTCTGTCTGCGCCGTGACGCCCTGCGTATATCACATGGCACTCTATAAATAAATACATCATGCAGCCAGTATTTTACCAGGTGCAAATGGATTTTCGCACACGACAAAACGTTTAGGACAATTTACTTTCAGCAAGAAGGCGCTAATTAGTTCCCCGCGATCCCACAATCAATAGGAGTTCATTTTTTTTTTTTAGTAAATCTAAGCCATGTATCCTTTGACACGAGCGCATCATTAGGTGCGCTGACAGCGGGCGGCGGCGGACTTGGTCTTCAGAAATACGTCAGTGTTGCTCTTTCTGATTTCTGCAGCCCATTGATTTCTCCGCTTGATTGGCTTTCATGAGATCATTTACATTCCGCTGCAGATTATTAGCCATTTGAGTTGTCATATTTGTTTCACCGCTGTTCAGTTGCTAATATTCGATCAAGTTTATTGACCCTAATGCAGCATGTTGACTGTGTGTTCAATGATTGATTTTCTGCCTCGGTTGCAGCTAATTTTAGTGGATACCCAGCGCCAGGCTGTCTTGGCAACAGGATAGAAAAAAAAAACCACGCAGGATAACTTCTTTTACATTGTGTTTATTATTCATTTCCACCTCCTCGTTCAGACGGCATGCCAAATGGTTTAAAAGCCGGGCTTCACTTAGCATTAGGCAAAGTGGGCCCATGCCTAGGGGTCGGAGAACGCACCATATACATAGGTGTAGAGTAGCACTCATGGTCCAGGAAACCGGGTTTCACTTAGCATTAGGCAAAGTAGGCCCATGCCTTAGAGTTGGAGAACGCACCATCTATATAGGTGTAGAAAAGCACTCATGGTCCAGGAAGACTGGATAAGGATTCTAATAAGGTACATTGTATTAGGACAGGGGTCTCCAAACTTTCTAAACAAAGGGCCAGTTTCGTGTCCCTCAGGCTTGGGAGTAAAAGCACCTGTGGTCAGTAAGAAGAAGAATAGGGCCCCTTTGTTGGTATTAGAGGGAGAAATGGTGCCCCATCATGGGTGTCAGTGGGAGAAATAGTGTCCCATCATTGGTATCAGTGCCCCATCGTTGGTGACGTTGAGAGAAATAATGTTCCAATGTTTCTATCAGTGCAAGGAATAGTGCCCCATCTTTGGCGTCAGTGGAAGGAATAGTGCACCATCATTGGTGTCAGTAAGAGGAATAGTGCCCCATCATTGGTGTCAATGGGAGGAATAGTGCCCCATCATTGGTGTCAGTGGGAGGAATAGTGCCCCATCATTGGTATCAGTGGGAGGAATAGTGCTCCATCATTGGTATCAGTGGGAGGAATAGTGCCCCATCATTGGTGTCAGTGGGAGGAATAGTACCCCATCATTGGTGTCAGTGGGAGGAATAGTGTCCCATCATTGGTGTCAATGAGAGGTATAGTGCCCCACCATTGGTGTCAGTGGGAGGAATAGTGCTCCATCATTGATATCAGTGGGAGGAATAGTGCCCCATCATTGGTGTCAGTGGGAGGAAAATTGCCCCATTATTGGTGTTAGTGGGAGACATAGTGTCCCATCATTGGTGTCAGTGGAAGGCATAGTGCCCAATCATTGGTGTCAGTGGGAGGAATAGTGCCCCATCATTGGTGTCAGTGGGAGGAATAGTGCCCCATCATTGGTGTCAGTGGAAGGAATAGTGCCCCATTATTGGTGTCAGTGGAAGGAATAGTGCCCAATAATTGGTGTCAGTGGGAGGAATAGTGCCCCATCATTGCTGTTAGTGGGAGGAATAGTGCCCTATCATTGGTGTCAGTAGAGGAATAGTGCCCCTTCATTGGTGTCAGTTGAAGGCATAGTGCCCCATCATTGGTGTCAGTGGGAGGAATAGTGCCCCATCATTGGTGTCAGTTGAAGGGATAGTGCCCCATCATTGGTGTCAGTGGAAGGAATAGTGCCCCATCATTGGTGTCAGTGGGAGGAATAGTGCTCCATCATTGGTGTCAGTGGGAGGAATAGTGTCCCATCATTGGTGTCAGTGGGAGGAATAGTGCCCCATCATTGGAGTCAGTGGGAGGAATAGTGCCTCATCATTGGTGTCAGTGGGAGGAATAGTGCCCCATCATTGGAGTCAGTAGGAGGAATAGTGCCCCATCATTGGAGTCAGTGGGAGGAATAGTGCCCCATCATTGGTGTCAGTGGGAGGAATAGTGCCTCACTGTTGATGTCAGTGGGAAGAATACTGCCCAACTATTGGTGTCAGTGGAAGGAAAAGTGCCCCATCATTGGTGTTAGAGAAAACAATTGTGCTGCAATGCTGGTGTCAGTAGGAGGAATAATGCCTTAAATCAGGCAAAGAGCTACACCTGGCCCACGGGCCGCAGTTTGGAGATCATTGTATTAGGAGGTCTCTAAACATTTCTGCATTGTTTCTCCCGCACCTAAAGCTGAGCTCTGGGTATGATTTGTATTGTAAAGTTATATTGGTGCAGCTTGGCAGAATGTAAGTATGTATATCCCATACCTAAAGGGGAAGTTGGAGAAGGTGACAATCATTATTAATATGATTATTGCCTATGTAGAGCTACCCATGAAAAGGGCCGCTGGTTACAGTTGGCCTTTCTCTGAAGGTAGTGGGGCTTCCTGACCCCACAAGCACCAGTCCATTCAAACCGGCTCTAGAAATACAGTCTAGGGGATGTCTTTTTTAAGATGTAAGATTTTTTAAGATTTTTTTAAGATTTATTTCTAGTAGAAAACTTGAACGATGAAATCTTCTCCTTAGGTATTTATAGGTGTTGGACAGTCTAAGGCCTCACAGCTGAAGACCATGGGGCAAGTCTCTGAGCAGTGTAAGGTCTCACAGCTGAAGACCATGGGGCACGTTTCTGAGCAGTGTAAGGTCTCGCAGCTGAAGACCATGGGGCACGTTTCTGAGCAGTGTAAGGCCTTACAGCTGAAGACCATGGGGCACGTTTCTGAGAAGTGTAAGGCCTCACAGCTGAAGGCCATGGGGCAAGTCTCTGAGCAGTGTAAGGCCTCATAACTGAAGACCATGGGGCAAGTCTCTGAGCAGTGTAAGGCCTCATAGCTGAAGACCATGGGGCACATTTCTGAGAAGTGTAAGGCCTCATAGATGAAGACCATGGGGCAAGTCTCTGAGTAATGTAAGGCCTCACAGCTGAAGACCATGGGGCATGTTTCTGAGAAGTGTAAGGCCTCATAGCTGAAGACCATGGGGTACGTTTCTGAGAAGTGTAAGGCCTCATAGCTGAAGACCATGGGGCAAGTCTCTGAGCAGTGAAAGGCCTCATGGCTGAAGACCATGGCGCAAGTCTCTGAGCAGTGTAAGGCCTCATGGCTGAAGACCATGGAACACGTTTCTGAGAAGTGTAAGGTCTCATAGCTGAAGACCAGGGGCAAGTCTCTGAGCAGTGTAAGGCCTTATAGCTGAAGACCATGGGGCAAGTCTCTGAGCAGTGTAAGGTCTCACAGCTGAAGACCATGGGGCACGTTTCTGAGCAGTGTAAGGCCTCATAGCTGAAGACCATGGGGCAAGTCTCTGAGCAGTGTAAGGCCTCATAGTTGAAGACCATGGGGCACGTTTCTGAGCAGTGTAAGGCCTCATAGCTGAAGACCATGGGGCAAGTCTCTGAGCAGTGTAAGGCCTCATAGCTGAAGACCATGGGGCAAGTCTCTGAGCAGTGTAAGGCCTCATAGCTGAAGACCATGGGGCAAGTCTCTGAGCAGTGTAAGGCATCACAGCTGAAGGACATGGGGCACGTTTCTGAGCAGTGTAAACCCTCATGGCTGAAGACCATGGGGCAAATCTCTTTGGCATCTGGTTACCTTGTACCAATAAGTAACTGTCGGTACCCAGTGCAATCTCCAAAACACAACACAGTCACAGTGATCAGTTTAAGGTCTTTACTCACAAGTCCTCAGAATAGCTATCACCTTCCAGCCTCCTCCTCTGGACACAGTCCAGTGAGTAAAACAGTCCTTCTCTAGACTAGATTTAGTGAAGTCCTGCAGTCAGTTCCAGATCACTTCCAGATCCCCAGCTCTGCCAATGCTTGCTGATGCCTCAAGAACAGCTGCCCTGGGCATAGGCTGCTCAAGGGCAACATTCCCTTAGGCCCTGGAACCATCCTCAGGAGATCAAACCCAGCCCTCTACTGCTTCAGACTATTTATCAGCATTCCAGCCCCCTTCTGAACACTCCTCTTCAGGGATTTGGCTGGAACCTGGTAAATATTCAGGCTGCTTATTTTGAATCTCCCACCCTAGGCTCTGGAAGCTTCTTCCATGGGCAGGGGGAAGCAATCAAACTCCCAGCCTGTGGAACCCTGAGAAGACCAAACAAGTACTGATCCCTTGATTACAGAAGGAGCCAAACTAAGGGGCTACATCTATATTAACCACTTGCCGACCAGCTGCCGCAGTTATACGACGGCAGGTTCCTGCGAATCGCCGTACCTGTACAGTGGTTCGCGGGAGCAATCCTGGGGGCGCGCTTGCGCTGTTGGAGGTGCACGCGCACGCACCCACTCACCAGCGAGGAAGCCGATCTGCAGGGCCGGCGGCTGCGATGTCTGCCGGGCACCCGTGATCGCTCCCCGTGAAGAGAGAACGGCGATCTGCTGTTATAAACACAGCAGACCATTGTTCTCTCAGCTATCAACACAGAGCTCCTGTGTTCCCCCTATTTAGGAACACAGATCTCTGTATTGATTTGACAAGCCCATCCCCCCACCAGTTAGAAAACACCCCCTAGACTCACATTTAACCCTTTTATTGCCCCTGGTGTTAACCCCTTCCCTGCCAGTGTCATTATTACAGTAACAGTGCATATTTTTATTTCCTCTAATTTATGAACACAGCTCTCTGTGTTCATCCAGTGAGCCCATCCCCCCACACAGAAAGCACCCCCTAGGCACACATTTAACCCTTTGATCACCCCTTCCCTGCCAGTGTCATTAGTACAGTGACAGTGCATATTTTCAGCACTGATTACTGTAGTAATGTCGCTGGTCCCCCCCAAAAGTGTCACAAATATCAGTTACGTGTCCGATCTGTCCGCCGCAATGTCGCAGTCCCGCTAAAAATCGCTGATCGCCGCCATTACTAGTATAAAAATTTTTTTTAAATGACATAAATATTTCCCCCAGTTTGTAGACGCGATAACTTTTTTGCGCAAAACAATCAAAATACGCTTATTGGGATTTTATTTTTTTTACCAAAAATATGTAGCAGAAAACAAATTGGCCTAAAATGATGAATAAATTAGATTTTTGATTTTTTTTTTTTATTGGGAATGTTTTATAGCAGAATGTGAAAAAAAAATATTTTTTGTTTTTTTCATAACTGTCGCTCTTTTTTTGTTTATAGCGCAAAAAAAAAACAAAAAAAAAAAAACGCACAGGTGATCAAATACCACCAAAAAAAAAAGAAGCTCTATTTGTGGTAAAAAAAAGACATCATTTTTATTTGGATACAGCGTCGCACGACTGCGCAATTGTTAGTTAAAATAATGCAGTGCTGAATCGCAAAAAAATGGCCTGGTAATTAAGGGGGGTAAAACCTTCCAGTCCAGAAGTGGTTAAATAAACTGTAGTTCGTTTCTGCAAAATGCACTAAAAAAAAAACGCATCGGTGTGAACGAGGCCTTAATTAGAATGTATGTAATGATAGCAGTCAGTCCATCCTGATTGATGTATATCGATTTATTTCTTTGTATCTTATCAGAGCCTTCAGATTCCTCCTTGTGGTTATTATCCACTTCCGGACCGCCCACCGCGTATTTATGTCGCTATTTTAATGTTAAATACCAGAGTTATGGCAGCAGATAGCAGTGGGCGGTCCACTTTAACATAAAGGCGGTCCCAGCTGCGGATTCGCCGTGGGATTACCTTTTTGGGCAGCGGGAGAGGTCCCCCCCCCCCTCTCCTGCCGCTTCCCAGTCATTTTCCCTGCTTACCGTAGCCGTTGGTAGCTGGGAAAACGATCCGGGCCGCTGTCCTCTTCGGCAGGAAGTCGAGTGAGGGCAAGCTCCTCTCTATGACTTTGGAGGACCGGAGCAACGTCATACGTCACTTCCTCCCAATGGCCTTAAAGGGCTTATTTTATTTCATGATAAAAAAAAAAATTACTTTTTTTTTTTTTTGCTTTTTAGTGTAGATGTGAGATGTGAGGTCTTTTTGACCCCAGATCTCTCATTAAAGAGGACCTGTCCTGCTTATTTCTATTACAAGGAATAAACATTACAATAAATAATAAAATAAATAAATAAAGGAAATAAATAAAGGAATAAATATTACATCCCTTGTAATAGGAAATAAAAGTGAAAAAAAAAAAAAGTTAAAGGGACAGTATAAAAATAAAAGATAAAATAAATAGGAAAAAAACAAAATTAAAGCGCCCCGTCCCTGTTAGCCTGCACGCAGGAGCGAACGCATATGTAAACTGTGTTCAAATCACACATGTGAGGCATTGTCGGGATCGATAGAGTGAGAGCAATAATTCTTATAATATTTTTTTTTTAAATGGATAATAATATAAAAATAAATGTAAATGAAAAAAATTATAAAAAATGAAAAAAATAATTAAGATAAAACAAAATTTCTCTTACGTCCTCCGACAGTCGCCGCCCACTCATACAGTCTTCACCAATGGGTATTGACCTCTTATCCATAGGAGCAAGCTAAAAAATAAAAGATATATTTAAAAGAAATATTACATCCCTTGTAATAGGAAATAAAAGTGATAAAAAAAAAAAGTTAAAGGGACAGTATAAAAATAAAAGATAAAGTAAATAGGAAAAAACAAAACAAAATTAAAGCGCCCCGTCCCTGTTAGCCTGCACACAGGAGCGAACGCATATGTAAACTCTGTTCAAACCACACATGTGAGGTATTGTCGGGATCGTTAGAGTGAGAGCAATAATTCTTATAATATTTTTTTTTCTAAATGGATAATAATATAAAAATAAATGTAAATGAAAAAAATTATAAAAAATAAAAAAAAAATTAAGATAAAACAAAATATTTAAAACACCCCGTCCCTCACTATCGTTAGAGCGAGAGCAATAATTCTAGCACAAGACCTCCTCTGTAACTCTAAACTGGTAACCTGTAGGAGAGATGTGAGGTCTTATTGACCCCAGATCTCCCCATAAAGAGGACCTGTCATTCACTATTTCTAATACAGTGGATGTTTACATTCCTTGTAATAGGAATAAAAGTGTAAAAAAAAATTAAAAGGGAAAGTGTAAAAAAAAAAAAAATTAAAATAAACAATAAAAAAAAAAAAAAAAAAATTAAAGATCCCCGTCCCCGTGTGTTCGCACGCTGAAGCGAATGCATGCATACGTCGTGGCCACATATGTAAACGGTGTTCAATCCATACATGTGAGGTATCGCCGCAAACGTTGGAATGAGAGCAATCATTTTAGCCCTAGACCTCCTCTGTAACTCTAAACTGGTAACCTGTAGAAATTTTTGAAATGTCACCTATGGAGATTTTTAAGTACCAATGTTTGTCACCATTTCACAAGCGTGCGCAATTTTGAAGCAATTTTGAAGCATGACATGTTGAGTATCTATTTACTCTGCTAACATTATCTTTCATGTTATAGAAAAAAAATTGGGCTAACTTTACTGTTTTCCTATTTTTTAATTCAAAAAATTTAATTTTTTCCCAAAAAAATTGTGTTTGTAAGACTGCTGCGCAAATACGATGTGATAAAAAATATTGCAACGATTTCCATTTTATTCTCTATAAAAAAATGTATAATGTTTGGGGGTTTTAAGTAATTTTCTAGCAAAAAATAAACAAATGATTTTAACTTGTAAACAACAAGAGTCAGAAATAAGCGCGGTCATTAAGTGGTTATCGGATCTTTCTCGCTGGTAAGAATAAAGTAGCCGTCTGAAATCTACATTAGGTTGTCCCATGACCATTATATACTCTGCTGAATACTCAGAAGTTTGACTTTTGTATAATTCGGGCCCCGGCTTGGTGCAATCACACAGCATGGTGGTAATGACACTTTGATAAGAATAAACCACGTCCTGGAGATTCCAATTAATGGTAGAAGTACATCAGACTCTCTGTTTTATCTTGGCTTGAGTTCTGTCAAAAGATTTTATTTAGACTCCCAACGTCCAGCTCCAGAATTTTTTTAGTATAACTTATATCAGTGGCGGTCAGTCCACAATGGACGCAGGGGCCATTTTTAAATAAATGATAATATGACTAACATCCTAAAGTTTAAAAAATGTTAGTCATATTATAATTTATTGAAAAAATAAATTATTCCCCTGTGCGGGGCTAATAGCTGTCTATAAGCTCCATCAATTTGTAGCAAGCACATGAATTAGAGAGCCTCAGGCTCTAATTGGCTCGTTTGATGTTGTCCTGCGCCCTGAACCGTCCCACAAAAGTCGCCACTGTGTCACTTCCGGTTTTCCAGCGGCCAATCAGGAGGCTGAAGATTTGGAACACAGAAGGGGAGGCGTGACAGCCTAGGCTGGAGGCTCTGTTTGGGGGGGATATGATCATCATGTATAAATACATAAGGGGGAGATATGATCTCCATGTATAAATACATAAGGGGGGGATATGATCACCATGTATAAATACATAAGGGGGGATATGATCTCCATGTATAAATACATAAGGGGGGGATATGACCTCCATGTATAAATACATAAGGGGGGGATATGATCTCCATGTATAAATACATAAGGGGGATATGATCTCCATGTATAAATACATAAGGGGGGTATATGATCACCATGTATAAATACATAAGGGGGGGGTATATGACCACCATGTATAAATACATAAGGGGGGATATGATCTCCATGTATAAATACATAAGGGGGGATATGATCTCCATGTATAAATACATAAGGGGGGGGGGGATATGATCTCCATGTATAAATACATAAGGGGGGGGGATATGATCTCCATGTATAAATACATAAGGGGGGGATATGATCTCCATGTATAAATACATAAGGGGGGGGGGATATGATCACCATGTATAAATACATAAGGGGGGTATATGATCACCATGTATAAATACATAAGGGGGGATATGATCTCCATATATAAATACATAAGGGGGGGATGTGATCTCCATGTATAAATACATAAGGGGGGGGGGATATGATCACCATGTATAAATACATAAGGGGGGGTATATGATCTCCATGTATAAATACATAAGGGGGATATGATCTCCATGTATAAATACATAAGGGGGGATATGATCTCCATGTATAAATACATAATAGGGGATATGATCTCCATGTATAAATACATAAGGGGGGATATGATCTCCATGTATAAATACATAAGGGGGGATATGATCTCCATGTATAAATACATAAGGGGGATATGATCTCCATGTATAAATACATAAGGGGGGGATATGATCACCATGTATAAATACATAAGGGGGGGGGTATATGATCTCCATGTATAAATACATAAGGGGGATATGATCACCATGTATAAATACATAAGGGGGGATATGATCACCATGTATAAATACATAAGGGGGGATATGATCTCCATGTATAAATACATAAGGGGGGATATGATCACCATGTATAAATACATAAGGGGGGATAGGATCTCCATGTATAAATACATAAGGGGGGGTATGATCTCCATGTATAAATACATAAGGGGGGGTATGATCTCCATGTATAAATACATAAGGGGGGATATGATCACCATGTATAAATACATAAGGGGGATATGATCTCCATGTATAAATACATAAGGGGGGGATATGATCTCCATGTATAAATACATAAGGGAGGGTATATGATCACCATGTATAAATACATAAGGGGGGATATGATCTCCATGTATAAATACATAAGGGGGGATATGATCTCCATGTATAAATACATAAGGGGGGATATGATCTCCATGTATAAATACATAAGGGGGGGTATGATCTCCATGTATAAATACATAAGGGGGGATATGATCTCCATGTATAAATACATAAGGGGGGGATATGATCTCCATGTATAAATACATAAGGGGGGATATGATCTCCATGTATAAATACATAAGGGGGGGATATGATCTCCATGTATAAATACATAAGGGGGGATATGATCTCCATGTATAAATACATAAGGGGGATATGATCTCCATGTATAAATACATAAGGGGGATATGATCTCCATGTATAAATACATAAGGGGGGGATATGATCTCCATGTATAAATACATAAGGGGGGATATGATCTCCATGTATAAATACATAAGGGGGATATGATCTCCATGTATAAATACATAAGGGGGATATGATCTCCATGTATAAATACATAAGGGGGGATATGATCTCCATGTATAAATACATAAGGGGGGATATGATCTCCATGTATAAATACATAAGGGGGGATATGATCTCCATGTATAAATACATAAGGGGGATATGATCTCCATGTATAAATACATAAGGGGGGGTATATGATCTCCATGTATAAATACATAAGGGGGATATGATCACCATGTATAAATACATAAGGGGGATATGATCTCCATGTATAAATACATAAGGGGGATATGATCACCATGTATAAATACATAAGGGGGGATATGATCTCCATGTATAAATACATAAGGGGGGATATGATCTCCATGTATAAATACATAAGGGGAATATGATCACCATGTATAAATACATAAGGGGGGGTATATGATCTCCATGTATAAATACATAAGGGGGATATGATCACCATGTATAAATACATAAGGGGGATATGATCACCATGTATAAATACATAAGGGGGATATGATCACCATGTATAAATACATAAGGGGGGATATGATCTCCATGTATAAATACATAAGGGGGGATATGATCTCCATGTATAAATACATAAGGGGGGATATGATCTCCATGTATAAATACATAAGGGGGGATATGATCTCCATGTATAAATACATAAGGGGAATATGATCACCATGTATAAATACATAAGGGGGGGTATATGATCTCCATGTATAAATACATAAGGGGGATATGATCACCATGTATAAATACATAAGGGGGATATGATCACCATGTATAAATACATAAGGGGGGATATGATCTCCATGTATAAATACATAAGGGGGGGTATGATCTCCATGTATAAATACATAAGGGGAATATGATCACCATGTATAAATACATAAGGGGGGGTATATGATCTCCATGTATAAATACATAAGGGGGATATGATCACCATGTATAAATACATAAGGGGGATATGATCACCATGTATAAATACATAAGGGGGGATATGATCTCCATGTATAAATACATAAGGGGGGGTATGATCTCCATGTATAAATACATAAGGGGGGATATGATCACCATGTATAAATACATAAGGGGGATATGATCTCCATGTATAAATACATAAGGGGGGGGATATGATCTCCATGTATAAATACATAAGGGAGGGTATATGATCACCATGTATAAATACATAAGGGGGGATATGATCTCCATGTATAAATACATAAGGGGGGATATGATCTCCATGTATAAATACATAAGGGGGGATATGATCTCCATGTATAAATACATAAGGGGGGGTATGATCTCCATGTATAAATACATAAGGGGGGAATATGATCTCCATGTATAAATACATAAGGGGGGATATGATTACCATGTATAAATACATAAGGGGGGATATGATTACCATGTATAAATACATAAGGGGGGATATGATTACCATGTATAAATACATAAGGGGGGATATGATTACCATGTATAAATACATAAGGGGGGGATATGATCTCCATGTATTAATACATAAGGGGTGGATATGATCACCATGTATAAATACATAAGGGGGAATATGATCTCCATGTATTAATAAATAAGGGGTGGATATGATCACCATGTATAAATACATAAGGGGGATATGATCACCATGTATAATATATAAGGGGGGATATGATCACCATGTACAATACATAAGGGGGGATATGATTACCATGTATAAATACATAAGGGGGGATATGATCTCCATGTATAAATACATAAGGGATCCATATTATTATTATACAGGATTTATATAGCGCCAACAGTTTACGCAGCGCTTTAAAATATGAGGGAAGACAATATAATTCAATACAGGAGGAATTAGAGGGCCCGGCTCGTTAGAGCTTACAATCTAGAAATATAGATATAATGAACTTGGTCACTTTAAGGTCATCACAGAGGAGAAGGGGGCGCTCTTTACGTCTGGAGGAAAAGCGATTTCATCTCTAAATACGGAAAGGTTTCTTCACAGTAAAAATTGTGAAAATGTGGAATAGACTCCATCCAGAGGTGGTTCTGGTCAGCTCAGGAGATTGCTGTATGAAAGGCCTGGATTCTTTCCTAAACATACATAATATAACTGGATACTTTTTTTTTGCCTTCCTCTGGATCAGCTATGGGTATAGGATTGTGTATATGGGATTGTAAAATTGTTTTCTTTTCCTTTTTTTGGTTGAACTTGATAGACTTTTGTCTTTTTTGAACCTGACTAACTATGTTTTATAGTGAGTACATGTTAGAACCACTGTCCTGTTCTTATCAGCGGTCTTCAGGTATACCGTTACGTCTTTTGTTCCCCATCTCAATGAACACAATTTGGGCAGGTATTATTCTTCACTTCAAAAGTCTGTATTGGCATAAGAAAAAAAATGCAAAGATAATTTCTGCAAAGTTGAGTCATTCTTGGTCCACAATATTTTTCCCCCTTGAAATGTAGGGACGTCTTCTAGTTCCCGAGCCCACCAAGCACGTCATAGTGCGTGGAAGAAGTCAATAAATTAGCCCTTTGTGTATACTGCGACAGTCTCAGATGTATATAGAATATCATTTTGTTTTCTTACAAGGGAAACCCAGGCAGAGAGGTTAACAGGAGAGGTCAGCGGGCAATTGTACTGGTAAAGGAGCGCATTGTCTGTAACTTGTTATCTCGCTGTTCTGATCACAAACACCAGCCGAGTTCTCAGCTACTTCTCCGGGCAAAGCCTCCTTTCATCTGCTCCATGGTGTAAACATCAACCTGCACAGTCCCAGGCTAGGAAATGACTAATGCCGAGCCATCCTTTGTGCATGAGCCCCACAAGACCAGCATTGCATACATTCCTTTGTTGTCAACATTTCCTTTTTCAGCTCCATGAGTAAATTGTTATTGAATTATGGTGCAACAACGAACTTTACAAATCACTTCTCATTGGCTTGGTTTTGTAGGATTTATGCCTACATTGTGGTTCATTTCTAATGATTATATGGACAATCCAAGGTGTGTCAGTATCCTAACCATGTTACAGATCCAGGGTTCCATGAACACATTGGAAGGTTGGCTGTTGATAGCTCGGAATGGCGGATAGAGTTATCAGTGAGTGATCTTTGGCAGGGGTCTCCAAACTTTCTAAACAAAGGGGCCAGTTTACTGTCTTTCAGAATTTTAGGGGGCCGAGCTGTGCAATTAGAAAATACCCTGGCGTCAATTGGAGTAAACAATTCCCCACCATTGGCCTTTTTTCAGGGGAAGGAATAGTGCCCCATCATTGGGGTCAGTGGAAATAATAGTGCCCCATAATGATCTTAATGGAAGAATTAGTGCACTGACATCATTGGTATCAGTGGAAGGAATAAGGCCCTATTATTGATGTCAGTGGGAGGAATAGTTCCCCATCATTGGTATCAGTGGGAGGAACAGTGCCCCATCATTGGTATCAGTGGGAGGAATAGTGCCCCATCATTGGTGTCAGTGGGAGGAATAGTGCCCCATCATTGGTGTCAGTGGGAGGAATAGTGCCCCATCATTGGTGTCAGTGGGAGGAATAGTGTCCCATCATTGGTGTCAGTGGGAGGAATAGTGCCCCATCACTGGTGTCAGTGTTAAGAATAATTCTCCATCATTGGTGTCAGTGCAAGGAAAACTGTCCCATCATTGGTGTAAGTGGAAAGTATAGTGTCCCATCATTGGTGTCAGTGGAAGGAATAGTGCCCCAACATTGGTATCAGTGGGAGGAATAGTGCCCCATCACTGGTGTCAGTGTGAAGAATAATTCCCCATCATTGGTGTCAGTGCAAGGAAAACTGTCCCATCATTGGTGTCAGTGGGAGGAATAGTGTCCCATCATTGGTGTCAGTGGGAGGAATAGTGCCCCAACATTGGTATCAGTGGGAGGAATAGTGTCCCATCATTGGTGTCAGTGGGAGGAATAGTGCCCCATCATTGGTGTCAGTGGGAGGAATAGTGTCCCATCATTCAGCTTCGGGTGTGGCTGCTGGAAGGTTCTCTGGCTGTGTGTCTGTTGCTGCTCCAGGTGATCTGTGTAAGAGGGTGTGAGGTGAAATCCCTCCCAGCTCTCCTGGCCCCCTTCTGGGGAAGCCATGGAGGCCAGCAGGGCCTCTCCTGCTGGAGGCTCTCAGACATCCCCTGGGCGGATGGATGGCACCCCTGCTCCTGTGCAGCCCGTGGTTGGTGATCTCTCTGCACCTGGTGAGGATGAAGATGCTGGATCCATTCGGGAGCGAGTGGTGGCCGGGATCAAAGTCCTCAATAAGGAGAGAGACAAGCTCTACAAGCTTAGAGCGGATTTAAAGCGCCTGAGAAAGCAGCGTGAAGGCTTGTTCAGCAAGAACCGTGGATCAATGGATTCAGAGGTCCAATTAGCGAAAGTCCGTGTGGATCATCAAGAAACTATCGTGGCCATGATGGAAGGCAGGGATGGTCCCTTCAGGGAGAAGTTTTGCAATGAACGGAGGTTTGCAAAGATGGAGGTGGAGGAGGAGACCCCCGGTTCTGACCCCCTTCCCCCTCAAGGTGAGGTAAGCAGCCCATTGCCATCTCAGGGCTCAGGAGGCATGTTGAAAGTTATACAGGTAATGGAGTCTCCAATGCAGGAAGATCAGCTGGTGTTTGGTGATGTGGAGGACTTACCTGAGAGTGTGCCTGATAAAGTAAAGTATATAAAGCCCCAGCTTACAGATAAAACAGTTTTTGTGCCTTTTAGCACCTTGCCTAATGATGGGTTTCCTAATGACACTCCGGGTGATTCCCCTATGCTCAGCAATGTTGTGCCTGCTGCTGATGTCTCTAAACAGGAAAAGTTGTGTTTAAAAAATGACATTTCTGCTGAAGAACCACAAAACCCAGAAGAGCCGATTAACCCCCCTTCTGCTGAGCTTAAAACTATTTCAGTCACTGTTGAACAGGACTCTACAGCGCAGCAGCAGGAAACATCTGGTACTGCATCAGAAACAGTTATCCCTAATAACATTGCAGGCATGGTGGATCCCACCATTATATGTGGAACTGATAATGCTGCTTGTTTAGGCCAAGCTGGTAAAAATAATAATAGTAGTGTACCTGATAATGTGACATCAGTGTGGGGTCTTGGCCCTAATAAGCCTACATTTGCACAGGTGGTAAGCTGTGCTCCTGGCAATATCACCAAGCCAGGGTTACAATCAAGGAGGAGCTCTGCTTCTAATCAGGGTTTTCCCTCGCGGGCTGCCACTATGAGCACCATTGGATCTGGTATTGGATCTATGGCTTCTGCTGGGGGTCCAAGGCGGAACGTAGTCCTCCTTAAATGGGAAGGTGGTGCAGTCCCTCTAGCAAGGCGTATGGTGGTGGACCTGATCTTAGATATGGGTTTTGGGGCTAATGACCTATATGCCCTGATACATGTGGCTGGAAGCCGGGAATACACAGTTAGTTTCACCAGACCAGAGGGTCTTGACTTGTTCTGGGAACGATATATGGCTCGGTGCAGGTCAAGACCCGAATGGGAAGGTCTGGTGCCAGTGGCAGTTTCCCAAAGGTCAACAGTGAAGAAAATTACTATTGTCCTTACAAATGAGAGTGTTCCTGCTCGGGACTTAGAGGTCTGGTTGAGAAATTATGGGGATGTTTTGACCAGGCCGGATAAAATTCATGATGAGCGTGGCATCTGGACCGGGGGTTGGTCGGTAACGGTCAGGTTGGCTAGGGATGGGAATGTTGTCCGTCACCTGCCCTCCTCTGCCTTTATAGGGAGGGATAGGATGACCATTTTTTATCCCGGTCAGCCAAAACTGTGTCACCGCTGTGGAGAAAAGGGGCATTTTAGCTCCTCTTGTTCAGCTCTGATCTGTTCAGTGTGTCGGGGGCAGGGTCATGTGGCCAGGGACTGCACCCAGGCGATAAGGTGCAACCTGTGCCTGCGCCTTGGCCACCCCTACAGCCGATGTCCTGAAGCCTGGCATAATATGGATAGAGAGGTGATAGATGATCTGTTAAGGCTGGACAGGATGGAGGATGAGGCCCCTGTTGTACCACCCTCCTCTGCGGTGACTGACCCCCCTGGTCTTGTGCAGGATCCCTCCCTAGTCCCTGTGCCCACCCCTCCTGTATCTGTAAGTTTTCCTTCTGTGTCTGTCCCTGTGTCCCCCCAGCCTACTGTACCGGCTCCTCTTGTGTCAGAATCTGCCAAGTCTGTGCCCCCCAAGTCAGTTATTCCCGATAAAGCTTCCCTTCCTAAGTGTGACCTTAAAGAAGCCCCCCACCCACCAGGAGTGGTAGAGGGTACCAAAAAGGGTGCTGCTGCGGCTTCCTCTGTAAAGAAGTCTTCTGTGAAGACTTCAAAGAAGAAGAAGAAAACAAGAGATGAAAGCATCTCTGAATCTGACCTTCAGTACCTGGAGGAGAGAAGGAAGGTTGTGAGGCGGAAGAGACAGACGGTGAGGACGGAACAGGGACAGGATGCCTCAGTGACTGTCTCCAACCGTTCTAGGGCTTCTGCTTGGGATATCTCCTCATCTGGGGATTCTTCTGAGCAGAATTCAGAAATTGAAATGGAGTTGGAGGAGGCTTCAAGAAAGAGAGAGGCTTCTGGTGATGAGCAGCAGAGGGGAGCTAAGAAGCAATCCACCCAATAACCCAAATGGCGGTTCCCCCTCCGTTAAAAGTGGTGACAATAAATGTCGCCAGCATTAAGTCGGTAAGAGCTCGTTCTATGGCCTTCTTTTTGTTCAGCCAATTAGATGCTGAAATTTTATTTTTGCAGGAGACTAGGCTCACCTCCTTGGCAGATATTCATATGGCCAAGAGAGAGTGGAGGTATGGTCCATCTTACTGGTCTCTTGCGGCCGAGCCTTACGGCGGGGTGGCGGTGTTGTTTAAAACCGGCATGGTAACTGTCCGGCGGGTTATTGAGGTGGAGATTGGGAGATGTATGGTCTTAGACGTTCTTGTGGGAGGGCAGGACCTGCGCCTAATTAATATCTATGGGCCGCACACAAAGTGGGACAGGAAATGCCTTTTTACAAGGATCAAGCCATTTCTTTTTACATCCCGGCAAGTGGTTTTTGGAGGTGACTTTAATACTGTGACTAGGCCCAAGGACAGGAAGGACTTCAATGACCGGCTGGGATATGATAGCGTTTTTTTAAATAGTATGGTTAGGGATGCTGGTCTTGTGGATGTGCACATTAAGCACCTCCCGGATGACACAGGGTTCACCTTTCATCGAGGTAATAGTCAGAGTAGGATAGATAGGTTTTTTTTGAAGGAGGCCTCTGCTTTCTCACCCCCAGTGGTGCAGGCGGTGGAGTTCTCTGATCACTGTATGCTATCTGTGGTCTTGAATGCTTCAGATTTCCCTCAGAGGGGCAAAGGCATCTGGAGATTAAATTCGACTCTCCTTGAGGAAGAACATGTTAGACAATCCTTTGAGGAATTCTTTCAGGCACAGGTGACCATCCTGGACTTTTGTAGCAGCAAGGCTGAGTGGTGGGAGCTGACCAAAAAGAGGATTGCTGGATTCTTCAGGGGCCTAGCCAATAAAAAACAGTTTAATAGATACATGACCTACCAACGTTTGCGGAGGAAGCTGGATATTCTTGTCTCGAGAGGAGGAGATCCTGGGGCAATCTCTGAAGTGAAAATCCTCCTCAGGAAGTGTCAATATGACCGGCATACCTCTTTGGTTCTGGAGCGGGACTATGGGAAATACCACTCGCCTGACCCTTACCAGAACTGCAAACAGGGTGTAGCTGTTAAGATGGTCGTTGGCCTTAAGGATAGTACAGGTTCCTTGACAAAGTCCAGGTCAGGGATCCTGGAGGTCGTGAGGTCTTTTTATGCTGAACTTCTTGGGAGGAAGGAGCTTGACCGAGACAAGATGGAAAGCTTTTTGGACTCTATTCCAGGTCTAAATGGTGGAGATGTCCCTTTGATGAATTTGACAGAAGAGATCACAGTTGAAGAGGTGACGAGGGCAATTGAACAGCTTGCCATCAAGAAGTCACCTGGACCGGATGGTCTGACGGCTGAGTTTTACAAAGCCTTTAAGTCTATTCTGGCCCCACATTTGGTAGAGATTTTTAACAGTTGTCTTGCTGAGGGGGTGCTTCCCCCTTCCATGAGACACTCAGCTGTGATTCTTCTTTCAAAAGGTAAAGATCCTTCGATGATTGAGAATTGGCGCCCCATCAGCCTTCTCAATGTCGATAGAAAGGTGCTGGCGAAGATACTTTTCTGGCGCCTATCGGCAGTAGCAGAGTCTTTGCTTTCTCGCCATCAGCACTGTTCGATCCAGGGTAGGAGCACCTTCACAGCGGTTTTAGCTGTCCGGGAGGCCTTGGAGCAGTGCAGGGCTGCAGGCTGGGGAAAGTATCTACTGGCATTGGATCAGGCAAAGGCTTTCGATCGTGTCAACCATGAGTACCTGTGGTTGCTCTTTAGTAAGTACGGTCTGCCGGGTGGTTTTGTCGATTGGTTAAAAGTTTTGTATAAGGGGGCAGAAAGCTTCCCTCTTGTTAATGGTTGGGTTGGACAGTCCTTTGAGGTTGGTTCTGGGGTGCGCCAGGGTTGTCCGCTGAGTCCCCTGCTCTATGTGTTTGCAATCGACCCCTTCATCAGGAGGCTAGAGAGCAGCATGTTGTGTGGGGTACCAGTGGGAATCCCGGGTGAGCCGCTTTTGAGGGTTGTTGCCTATGCGGATGATGTGTCAGTGATTGTCACTGGGACAGATGAAGCGGAGGAGGTGGTCTCTCTGACATCACGGTACTCTGAAGCATCAGGCTCCAAGATCAATCAGGAAAAGAGTGAAGTTTTTTGGATGGGAAAGGAAGGTGAGGGGTTTGATCTCCCGGACACTTTTCCAGTGCCCCAGGAAAAAATTAAGATATTAGGCATTGAATTTGGACCTGGCGATTATGGCCTCAAAAACTGGGAAGGCAGGCTGGAAGTTGCCAATACTAAGGTGGTCAGCTGGAAGAGATGGAAGTTATCTCTGAGGGAAAGGGTTGATCTGATTAAGACTTACCTGATACCGATCTTCTTGTATGTCAGCCCTGTCTGCATCTTGCCAGTGTCTCTCTATGCTAGGATCTATAGTGTGTTCTTCCAGATGCTGTGGGGGAACAGACTGAACCCCATCAAGAGGAATGTCACCTATCTATCCAGGAGGGAGGGTGGCTTAGGTATGGTCAACCCCGTTCTTTTCTTTTCACTGCTATTTCTCAAGTTTAACATTGGTAGTATGCTTGCAGTGGAACCTCCTGGATGGGCAGGCATGTTTAGATCTTGGTTTAGGCCTTTTCTGCGACTTTGGGAAGAAGGTGGCCAAGTGAAGAATCTCAGGGGTCATCGTGGTCAGCTCCCAGCCTATGTCGCTCCGTGTCTGAAGTTGCTGCGGCAGTGGCGACTGTCGGCTGAAGATCTCAGATCCGCTCCGAGGAAAGTCCTTATGAGCCGAGTCTTGAGTGAAGTCTTTCATGACCCACTGGCCTTAAGGGATTGCCCAGGCCCAATTTTGAGGGAAGGGTTAAGATTGATTAATTTGGCTAGAGTCCCCCTTAAATTCAGGGATCTGGCCTGGTTGTGCTTCCACGGGAGGCTCTATGTTCGGGGCAATTTGAAATTCCGCAGTGGGATGGATCGTGGTTGTCCTCGGGAGGAATGTGCAGGTGAGGAGGAGACTATGGACCATTTTCTGCTTCGTTGCCCTTTTAACATAGAGGTATACAAACAGGTTGGGCGGGCCCTCGGTGTTCCTTTCCTCTCCAGGCTGGGTTATGCTGAGTGGGTGTACGGAGCATTCAATACTGGTGGGGGCTTTTGTTTGGATACACTTTTTTTAGTTAGTTTAGTAGTCCGTTATTACACATGGAACGCACGGTGTCAGGTCACCCTTCGGCGTAAAATCCTTCCTGTTCAGGTGGTGGTGTGTGACATTCTGCATGAGGTGGGGAAGATTCGGGCGCTTGAGAGAGACAAGTGGGGTCAGAGGGCTTGGCTGAAGGCGTGGAGGGGTTTCAGGCCTCCCTGACTGCCAGGAGTCTCTTTCCCGGGTGTGGCTTTCTGTCTCTTATCACCCTAGATTTTTTCTTAATGCTCAGTTTTTGATAAATGGCTGCATACATAGGTGATGGGTTGTGCCTCTTAGGCCCTCTCTGCTGCTTTATGTAAATAGTTTTCTAAGAATGTTGGAAGTGGATTATGTATATATTGTATATATTCTGCACATGGATGTGAATTCCTTTGTTTTTTTTTGTTGGAATATTGTACTATAGTTCTGTTTTTTACTTTTGTATAAAATATGTTGCTTGATTCTTTTCAATAAAAGATCAATAGTGTCCCATCATTGGTATCAGTGGGAGGAATAGTGCCCCATCATTGGTATCAGTAGGAGGAATAGTGCCCCATCATTGGTATCAGTGGGAGGAATAGTGCCCCATCATTGGTATCAGTGGGAGGAATAGTGTCCCATCATTGGTATCAGTGGGAGGAATAGTGCCCCATCATTGGTATCAGTAGGAGGAATAGTGCCCCATCATTGGTATCAGTGGAAGGAATAGTGCCCCATCATTGGTATCAGTGTTAGGAATAGTGCCCCATCATTGGTATCAGTAGGAGGAATAGTGTCCCATCATTGGTGCCAGTGGGAGGAATAGTGTCCCATCATTGGTATCAGTGGGAGGAATAGTGCCCCATCATTGGTATCAGTAGGAGGAATAGTGTCCCATCATTGGTATCAGTGGGAGGAATAGTGCCCCATCATTGGTATCAGTGTTAGGAATAGTGCCCCATCATTGGTGTCAGTCATTGTTGTCCATGGGTGGAAAAGTGCATTGTGTCAGTGGGAGGAATAGTGCCCCAAGGGCCAGATAGAAGCAAGAAAAGGGCTGCAGTTTGGAGACCACTGGTCTATAGTAAAGTGTGAAGGGAATAATGCAGAGGTAGCGTCACGTACCTGGTAGAGGCCGAGCTGATGAGAGGGCTCTCTGTTACACTTCCTGTCCTGATTTTCCTCCAAGATTGATGACAGGGTATGACAGGCCATGGAGTGGCATGGGCAGCTGTAGAAAGTCCGTCCCTACCAACAGAAAAGCTGGATCTTGTGGTGAAGCAGAGGCTTAAGAGTAGGAGCTCAAGCTTGATGTTGCCACAAAGCTTGCAGAGGCAGAAGGCAGGGATGTAGTCAGGCAGGCAGAAGTTGGCAACAGTCAGGCAACGAAGGTACAGATCCGGGAGTGGAGTTAAGAAACAAACCAGAGGTCAGGGACCAGAGGGATCAAGATCAGGCAAAGTCAGAAGGTGAACCAGGTGTAGAACCCTCCTAGATAGGCTGCTAGGATCTGGTTTGGCAAATTTCATCCTTTGCTTCTTCTTTAATTAGTGGAGCTGAATGTGATCACTTTGGGCTGCTCTGGGCTCTGCAGGCTGCTGGTTTGACTGATTTCCCCTGTTTTCTAGAGGTTTCCTGAACATAGTTGGTGGGAGAGTCAGATAGGCAGTCTAAATATTTATGCAGCCTCAGCCAATTCCTGGGGAGGTGGGCCCAGATGGTGGCTGGTGGTGACTGCATAGATAGCTTGGAGCCTCAGAGCCCGGGGTTCTTTTCCAGGAGGAGAGGTTCCCAGCCAGGAGGGCTGCCAGCCTTTCCTGACCATCCTTCTCAGGATCCTGCCCAGCTCATCGAAGTCCCAGCTGTGCTTAGCTTTATTGCCTATCCTTCTGCAAGTCTCATGGAAGTCAAAGTGGGGTACCACTAAGGATCTTATCTGGAAGTCTTGTTTGAGTCTGAGGGAGACATCCAAGCCCAGGAGACATGATAAGTACAGCCCTAAGGGAGGGAGGATCTCAGTGATTGTGGTAACCCATGCCAGACTCAGTTTAAAGCGGTAGTATACTCCGCTTTTTAACTTTTACCTACAGGGAAGCCTATAATAAGTCATGCAATGCTAGTTTTTTTTTCTCAGGGGATACTACCGCTTTAAGGCTTGCCTGGCTTGGGACATTGCGAATGGTGTACCAGTGCTGCCCACTTCATGTCCTAAAACTTGGAGGACTGAGCTCCTCCTAAAGGGGTATAGTGTCCTCTAAGGCTTTATTCACACTTGTACAACTTTGCAACATTGAAGAAACTTTGGATTTGGTGCAACTTGGATGTGACTTTGGCTTTGACCAATGATAATGGACAACTGTTGCACAACTGTCGCATGTATAACATTCAGGTATGACTTTGATGTGACTTTTGAGAGTTTACATTGCAGTCTATGGCACTCAAGTCACATTAAAGCTAGACCAAAGTAGTGCAGGAACCTTATAAAAGTTGGTGCGACTGTACTTTAAGTCGCACATATTTCAACAGTTGTCATTGAAAAACACGTGGTGCGACTTGTCAAATTACTTTAGTGACCATTTCAGCACGCTGTTGGCTGAAAATGGGTCACAGGAGTGCAGAACGAACAACACACTGCTGTGATCCCCAGGAGAAGTCGGGCCAAATGAGCTTTGCCTGTACTTCTTTAACACCTTCCTCCCAGGCCTATAGCAGGATGACGGCCAGGCGGGTGATTTCCCATCCTGACTGGATGTCATATGACGTCCTGTCAGAAAGCGACACTTGCGGGGACATGCAGCGCCACGATCTGTCACCGGCCGTGTCTGCAAGGCACAGGGGATGACTGATCAGTGTATCGGCTTGCTGCTGGTACCATGTGACCGCCGTGACCAATCACAGCAGGCAACATTACAGTTTTACTCAGTAGATAGCTTCCTTTTAATGCCATCCCTTGTGTACAATTGTGTTGCTAGCTGTGATTGGTCAATTTGATTAAATGGTACAGACAGGACCAATCAAAGCCCATTTGTACCAAGTGATTAGCTTTGAACAATCACAGCAAAATAAACTGAATGAATCAGTTTCATTCAGTAAAATGCTTGCTTATAGCAATGAAATTCACTGCTATAAGCAAACATGATGTGTGTAAAAAAAAAAAAAAAAAAAAATCCTGATTACTTTCCCAGAGCAGTACAATGTTACAATAGTAACATTATACTGCTCTGGACATAGTGTGGAAAAAAAAATGCAAAAAAAAGAAAAAAAGGATGAAAAAAATGTATATATATATTTTTTTGTAATGCCACCAGTCAGTGTCCCTGATCACCGCCACACCAGTTATATGATAAAGCTTTACTGCACCGGTAACAGTATGTAAAAAAAAAAAAAAAAAATTGCGAAATGTTTTTTTTTTTTTTATTTCTTCATTTTCCAAAAATTTATAGCAAAAAATTACAACTTCAAACTTACTAAATACCTTGGATTTGTCTTTTCTGACTTGAGAATCTTTAGTAAAACACTCATTTAGACCCCTTTCACACATACGTTCATTTAATCGATTCAGTGCCGGTTCACACATATGTGATGCCATACATCGCATATGATTCGCACCGCACTGCTCTGCAAATCACATGCGATGTCTGTGCGATCCGAATTCAGCCATACAGATTGCACGGCTGAATTCGCATCTCATTCGGACCAAGGTCACACAGGACCCTTTCTTTGGTCCACACCAGAATCGGATGGGATGATTCCTGTCCGAATTGACAGTTTGACTGTGATATGTGAACTGATCTGGGGGTGTCGTTTACTTTGTATTGACACCCCCAGCAATTTGCATATGGCAGTGTGAACTGCCTGCGAGTTGGGTGCAATTCGGGAACCTGCAGTGGATTCACAGGGTTCCCGCATTGCACCAGTGTGAACCGGTACTCAGTCGCATTTTTGTGTCATCAGTTTTTTCAGTCAACAATCCTTTGGCCCCTTTCACACGATCCGGTCGCTGTCAGTTTTTCAGGCACCCCTATGGAGCGGCGGATGTCAACAGCGACATCTTCACTGACACCCGCTGCTATCTGATCTGATTCTGTTCGGAAAAATCAAGATGGTTAGAAACCCTATTTTCCATCTGTCTGGAGGATCGGATCGGATCGAATGAAAATGGACAGGCGGTGCGCTTTCATCTGATCTCCCTTAGAGGAGAGCGGGGCTCTGACAGCTCCGTCTCTGCACAGTAAGCAGGGACGGAGCTGTCATCTGCCTGCTCAGTGGGGATCGGTGGATTGATTCCCGCTGAGCAAAGCGGAGTCTGCTGGGTGGAAAGCGGTGTGAAAGGACCCTTTGTCATCCATTTTCATTCGTTTTGCATCTGATCCGTTTTTTTAAACAGATGAAAAATAGTTTTTTTTTACAGACATCCCAATCTCCCGCGTCTTGCGGGAGTCTCCCACCTTTGGCCAGTGGCTCACGGATGCCCACAAGTGCTGTGCGATCTCCCGGCTGCCATGGGAGATTTAGGGTGTCTGCAGTCAATGACAGCCGCTGCTTCCTGTATAGTTCCGGCTCTGTCACAGGTGGAGTGATATGAAATGCACTCCTCCCCCCGCCTGTGACAGGAGCCATACAGGAAGCAGCGGCTCTGCTCTCTACTGCAGCCTCTGCTTCCTCCAGCAGTACCCGCATGACCAGCATTACGCGCCAGCAGTGCCAGCAGTACCCACCAGCATTATCCGCCAGCAGTAACCACCAGCATTACCAACACTACCCGCCAGCATTACCCACCAGCAGTAACCGCCAGCATTACCCACCAGCAGTAACCTCCAGCAGTAACCGCCAGTAATACCCACCAGCGCAGTAACCACCAGCAGTAACCGCCAGCATTACCCACCAGCAGTAACCGCCAGCATTACCCACCAGCAGTAACCGCCAGTACTACCCACCAACAGTAACCTCCAGCAGTAACCGCCAGTAGTACCCACCAGCAGTAACCACCAGCAGTAACCACCAGCATTACCCACCAGCAGTAACCGCCAGTACTACCCACCAGCAGTAACCGCCAGTACTACCCACCAACAGTAACCTCCTGCTCAGTGGGGATCGGTGGATTGATTCCCGCTGAGCAAAGCGGAGTCTGCTGGGTGGAAAGCGGTGTGAAAGGACCCTTTGTCATCCATTTTCATTCGTTTTGCATCTGATCCGTTTTTTTAAACAGATGAAAAATAGTTTTTTTTTACAGACATCCCAATCTCCCGCGTCTTGCGGGAGTCTCCCACCTTTGGCCAGTGGCTCACGGATGCCCACAAGTGCTGTGCGATCTCCCGGCTGCCATGGGAGATTTAGGGTGTCTGCAGTCAGTGACAGCCGCTGCTTCCTGTATAGTTCCGGCTCTGTCACAGGTGGAGTGATATGAAATGCACTCCTCCCCCCGCCTGTGACAGGAGCCATACAGGAAGCAGCGGCTCTGCTCTCTACTGCAGCCTCTGCTTCCTCCAGCAGTACCCGCATGACCAGCATTACGCGCCAGCAGTGCCAGCAGTACCCACCAGCATTATCCGCCAGCAGTAACCACCAGCATTACCAACACTACCCGCCAGCATTACCCACCAGCAGTAACCGCCAGCATTACCCACCAGCAGTAACCTCCAGCAGTAACCGCCAGTAGTACCCACCAGCGCAGTAACCACCAGCAGTAACCGCCAACATTACCCACCAGCAGTAACCGCCAGCATTACCCACCAGCAGTAACCGCCAGTACTACCCACCAACAGTAACCTCCAGCAGTAACCGCCAGTAGTACCCACCAGCAGTAACCACCAGCAGTAACCACCAGCATTACCCACCAGCAGTAACCGCCAGTACTACCCACCAGCAGTAACCTCCAGCAGTAACCGCCAGTAGTACCCACCAGCAGTAACCACCAGCAGTAACCGCCAGCATTACCCACCAGCAGTAACCGCCAGTACTACCCACCAACAGTAATCTCCAGCAGTAACCGCCAGTAGTACCCACCAGCAGTAACCACCAGCAGTAACCACCAGCATTACCCACCAGCAGTAACCGCCAGTACTACCCACCAGCAGTAACCTCCAGCAGTAACCGCCAGCAGTACCCACCAGCAGTAACCACCAGCAGTAACCGCCAGCATTACCCACCAGCAGTAACCGCCAGTACTACCCACCAGCAGTAACCGCCAGCATTACCCACCAGCAGTAACCGGCAGCATTACCCACCAGCAGTAACCACCAGCAGTAACCACCAGCATTACCCACCAGCATTACCCGCCAAATTAAGTAGAAAAGGTATGTGCATTAGCGTGTGTAAATTGTTGCAATATGTTTTTTAATAACTAGTTGTGTTTTGTCATAATATGTCATGTCTTTGTTCATACATGTATAAATAAGGACATAACATTTTCTGGCTGCCTAAGTCACATGTGCTAGGGGTGCAACTATCTCCCAGCACATAACTGTAATATCCCAGCATGTGCAGTGCTTTTGACTCCTCCCACCATCACCACTTCAAATCACTGAAGTGGTCATGGTGGTTAGAGTGTTCCTTTATTATCTCTCAGAAGAAGCAACCCTCTGTATACTGATTCCATTTCATTTAATCATCCTCTAGTTCTGTTAAATTAGTGCGAGGGGGGGGTCACCTCCCTGAAATTCGTTTTTGCAGGTTGGGATGCATGCTTTTATCTGTTCAAAAAAACTGATATTGACGGAAGTGGATTGAAATGGAAACAAAATAAATAAAAGTGGTGCTGCGCTGTCTGTGACATCCAAAAACTATAGAACATAAATAACTGCGACATAAAAGGAATAAACAACTGTGACATGAAGAGGGATAACCAACTACAGTACATGTAACCAAAAAACAAATATTATAAATGTGAAGATAATTTACAGTGAAATACACTTCCTGAATGCCATAACGTGAAACAATGTTAAATAATGTGAAAAATAATAAAAAAAAGTCCTTTGGTGCAAGGCGGATAAATGACTGGTAATCTCAATGTGTATCTCCCAACACCGTGTGAAATAATAATGACTGGTGTCTCAGTGGTCGAACAAAGTGACACCTCGGTGCGTGCTATCTCCTTATCTCACATCTGTAAGGTAACAGCATGAATAGCACTTTGTAGGCAAGTGGTGAACAAGTGGTGGAGCGGATGCCTGTAAAGGATTTCCCAGCACAGCCTCCAATAGTAATGTTCTGGTGTTGGTGATATCTGGTGCAGTCATCGGAAGTTCACTGGATCAGTGTTTCTCAACCCTTTAAAAATGATGGACAGTCTCGAGGCACCTCATTCTAAAACAGTGGCCGCCTATCCAATAGGGGCGCCCCGCCTATCCATGCGTCCGGCCCCCTAATCTACATGAAGGGCGCCGGACGCATGGATTCCAATGGATTTTTTTTTTTTTGAAGCACGTGATTAGAGCCAGAGGCTCTAATAGGCTTAAAAAAAGGGTGGGCTCGGGGTGCAGAGCACTGCGCCCCTAGCCCACCCAGTTGTGTGACAATAGCGAATGAATATTCGCTATTGTCACACAGATACTCCTCCTGGCCAATCAGGAAGTGGGTCCTGAGACCCGTTTCCCGATTGGCCAAAAGGAGAAGCCATCCTATTGGAGGAGGAGAGAGGAGATGTAGGGGAAGCCCGACCCACGGAGGAGACTGAGGGGGAAGCCGCCGCTGCCTCCACATTTCAGTCCAGGATGAATGAGCTGGCGATCAGGGGGG
This sequence comes from Pelophylax lessonae, assembly GCF_965119305.1. Classification (NCBI taxonomy): domain Eukaryota; kingdom Metazoa; phylum Chordata; class Amphibia; order Anura; family Ranidae; genus Pelophylax; species Pelophylax lessonae. The sequence goes on along the minus strand of NC_138771.1, from coordinate 7,792,170 downwards.
GTGTGAAGGTCGGAGCTAATGTGGTCAGGGGGGTATGGTGTGCGGACTGGAGGTGGTGTGGTCCATCTGCCGCCCCCTCCGGCCCATGGAGCACCAGCCGCCACTGTTCTAACATGGATACTCCTCCTGGCCAATCAGGAAGCCCAACCCACGGAGGAGACTGAGGGAGAAGCCGCCGCTGCCTCCACATTTCAGTCCAGGGTGAGTGAGCTGGCGACCGGGGGGGGGGGGGCGGGGTGTGGTGTGTGGGCTGGAGCTGGTGTGGTCTGTCCATTGGGGGCGCAGGCCTATCCATGCATCCGGCCCCCTAATCTACATGAAGGGCGCGGGAAGCATGGATTCCAATGGACTTTTTTTTTTTTTGAAGCACGTGATTAGAGCCAGAGGGTCTTGTTGGTAATCTGTCCGCAAGACTCAAAAATGAAACAAAAAAAGAGCCAAAAAATATCAACTAAACATGTACAGTATTCTCACATAAGTAAGTACACCCCTCACATTTTTGAAAATATTTTATTCTATCTTTTCATGTGACAACACTGAAGAAATGACACTTTGCTACAATGTAAAGTAGTGAGTGTACAGCTTATATAATAGTGTAAATTTGCTGTCCCCTCAAAATAGCTCAACACACAGCCATTAATGTCTAAACCGCTATTGTCACACGGATCCTCCTCCTGGCCAATCAGGAAGCGGGTCCGAGACCCGCTTCCTGATTGGCCGAAAGGCAAAAACCATGCCATTGGCCGAGAGGAGGCGGTGGGAGGATTCGAGGAGACGCGGGAAACTGAGGAGAAGCCGCCGCTGCAGGTAAGTGCACTGGTCTGTCTGCATTGAAAGGGGGCAAGCTGGTCTGTCTGCATTTAAAGGGGGTACGCTGGTCTGTCTGCATTGAAAAGGGGCAAGCTGGTCTGTCTGCATTGAAAGGGGGCACACTGGTCTGTCTGCAATGAAAGGGGGCAAGCTGGTCTGTCTGCATTAAAAGGGGGCACGCTGGTCTGTCTGCATTGAAGGGGGGCACGCTGGTCTGTCTGCATTAAAAGGGGGCACGCTGGTCTGTCTGCATTGAAAGGGGGCAAGCTGGTCTGTCTGCATTGAAAGGGGGCACACTGGTCTGTCTGCAATGAAAGGGGGCAAGCTGGTCTGTCTGCATTAAAAGGGGGCACGCTGGTCTGTCTGCATTGAAGGGGGGCACGCTGGTCTGTCTGCATTAAAAGGGGGCACGCTGGTCTGTCTGCATTAAAAGGGGGCACGCTGGTCTGTCTGCATTGAAAGGGGGCAAGCTGGTCTGTCTGCATTGAAAGGGGGCACGCTGGTCTGTCTGCATTGAAAGGGTGCATGCTGGTCTGTCTGCATTGAAGGGGGCACGCTGGTCCGTCTGCATTGAAAGGGGGCACGCTGGTCTGTCTGCATTGAAAGGGGGCACGCTGGTCTGTCTGCATTGAAAGGAGGCAAGCTGGTCTGTCTGTATTGAAAGGGGGCACGCTGGTCTGTCTGCATTGAAAGGGGGGCAAGCTGGTCACTCTGCATTGAAAGGGGGCACGCTGGTCTGTCTACATTGAAAGGGGGCACGCTGGTCACTCTGCATTGCAAGGGGGCATGCTGGTCACTCTGCATTGAAAGGGGGCACGCTGGTCACTCTGCATTGAAAGGGGGCATGCTGGTCACTCTGCATTGAAAGGGGGCATGCTGGTCTCTCTGCATTAAAAGGGGGCACGTTGTTGTCTCTGCATTGAAAGGGGGCACACTGGTCTCTCTGCATTGAAAGGGGCACGGCACGCTGGTCACTCTGCATTGAAAGGGGCACGGCACGCTGGTCACTCTGCATTGAAAGGGGCACGGCACGCTGGTCACTCTGCATTGAAAGGGGCATGGCACGCTGGTCACTCTGCATTGAAAGGGGCACGGCATGCTGGTCACTCTGCATTGAAAGGGGGCACACTATACCTTAATTACTGAAGGCCCCTTTCACACTTTTGTGACCTCAAAGTCACGCAATTTTTTACAGCGTTTTTTGCCGCAAAGCAATGCCTATTACATTTTTCTGTTTGCGCCCCCCCAAAAATTTGGAGCACCAGCCGCCACTGCCCGGAAGGCTTGCAAGGTCAGGGCAACCTTTGGGGACAGCCATCTTCCTGCGGGGATGGCACTACACTTGCAATATGTCAGCATATTATTGTTTCGGGTCTTGCAATCATCCTCATGCTAAAGCTTTCCGCTATGCTGAAGGGTATTGTTGCACCAATAAAAAGGCTGCATAGTGAGTGGAGGGTGACATGTCTATGAGGCCGAAATGTACTCTGCAATGGCTTAGAAATGGATAATGTTGCATCCCGCTCACTGATCACATGTCACTGCTGTGCCACCAGCTGAAGTACTGAATTACATACAGAGACTATAAATCATCGTCCCTTTCAGTTATGCATGTAGGATTAAATATGACAAATGACAGCTAGAACATGTCCAAATTAGAGGACACTGCAGTATGCCTCCTAATGAATCTACTTTAGTAAGAATGTACAAAGAAAACCTATTATTATCATCATCATCATCATCATTATTATTATCAACCTTTTGACTTTTCGTTAGCTGGTAAATATGGAATCAACCTTGAAAGATGTGAAATAGGACAAATATACACATATACTCTAATATACATTAGAATATCATCAAGAAGGTAATTTATTTTAGTAATTCAATTGAAAAAGTGAATCTCATATATTTTACATAGATGCGTTACACACAGAGTGATATATTTCAAGCTTTTCTTTCTTTAACCACTTGACGACCGCCGCAAGTACATATACTGCGGCGGTCAGCCCCGGCCAGGCAAAGTGACGTACCGGTACGTCACTAGCCTGTGAGCCAATAGGGGGCGAGCGCGCGCCGCCAGAGGCGCGCTCCCGCCCCAGCTCGTTCACGGACACCTCCACGTGAGTGACCGGCGGACCCGATGTCCGCCGGTCACTCGCGATCGTCCGCTGTGAAGGGAGAAAGGCAGGCGGCTGATGTAAACAAAGCCGCCTGTCATTCTTCCCTGTGTAACAGCAGAGATCTAACGGTCCTGCTATGTAGGACCGTAGATCTCTGCTGTTACATGTAAAGCCACATCCCTGCACAGTTAGAAACACGCCCCTAGGGACACACTTAACCCCTCCTTCTCCAAAAAAAGTTAACCCCTTCCCTGCTAGTGTCACTATTACAGTAACACTGCATTGATTACTGTAGTAATGTCACTGGTACCCCCAAAAGTGGCAAAAATGTCAGTCAAGGGTCCGATCTGTCCGCCGCAATGTCGCAGTCCCGCAAAAAAAATCGCAGATCGCCGCCATTACTCGTTAAAAAAAAAAAAACAACAAAAATGACAAAAATCTTTCCCTTAGTTAGTAAACGCGATAACGTTTGTGCAAACCAATCAAAATACGCTTATTGTGATTTATTTACCAAACATATGTAGCAGAAAACAAATTGGCCAAAAATGTTAAAAAATTTAGATTTTTACTTTTTTTTTTGGGGAATTTCATATAAAAAAATGTGAAAAATATTGTTATTTTTGCAAAATTGTCGCTCTTTTTTTTTTTTATATAGGGCATGATCAAAAAATCGCACAGGTAATCAAATACCACCAAAAGAAAGCTCTGTTTGTGGGAAAAAAAGGACGTCAAATTCGTTTAGGTACAGCGTCGCACGACCGCGCAATTGTCCGTTAAAGTCACGCAGTGCCGAATTGCAAAATAGGGCCTGGTCAGGAAGGGGGTAAAATCTTCCGGGGTTTAAGTGGTTAAATTTTGATAATTATGGCTTACAGTGAGTGACACCCCAAAATTCAGTATCTCAGAAAATTTGAATATTACATAAGACCAATAAAAAAAAAAAAAAAAAAAAAAAAGGATTTTTAATACAGAAATGTTGGCTTAGTGATAAGTCAGTCCATGTACAGTATAAGATGCACTCAATACTTGGTCGGAGCTCCTTTTGCATGAATTACTGCATCAATGAAGCATGGCATGGAGGCGATCAGCCTGTGGCACTGCTGAGGGGTCATGGAAGCCCAGGTTGCTTTGATAGCGGCGTAGGGGTAAGCGTGACAGGTATCCCCCAGTTCTTGCAAATTTCTGCAAAGTGTTGGAAAAAGGAGAAGGTGTTGGCAATGTGCTGAATTGTTATGACAGCCCAACGTGGTTCAAGTAAAGCACTGAAAAAGTTATCAGTGTGGCCAATCGATTATTCAAATAAATCCTACAGAGTGTACAGAACGGGCCTAAGGGCAGGAGAATGTGAGGAACTGAAGGAGTTCCTCCATATTTCATTCCTGTGTGGGAAGATGGTGGGAGGCAGGGCCACCATCAGGGGGGGGGACAGCCCATACACATGTGAGGGGGTTGTTTTGATCCTTTATAGAGCTAAATAGTATTTGTTGCCTCCGTCCCTGTTTGTCTAGAGGGGGGAAGTTTTGGTGCCTCAGGCCAAAGGAGAAGGTGGGACTTTTACGGGCAAGTAGGTTTAAACACAGTTTATAAAAGATAGTCAGATTTATTTTTTTAAAGAAAAAATATATAACAATTCCCAATTAGGGTACAATTAGGTACATATATTCAGTGCATAGGTGTTTGGGTTATAGACCCAAGGTGTATTTGTAGGAAGAAAGAAAGGTTTGGAATATATCCGTGACATAAGTGAAAAGGTGACTTTTTATTTTTTGGACATTTGTTCTCTGTTTTTCCAGGCTGGGTGCTTGGAAAATAATTTCAGAGATCAAGGTGTTGGTCCAAAACGTGTTTATCCGACGCGTTTCGGCTACATGGTAGCCTTTCTCAAGGATTTTGGGGTATCACCAATTCTGTGAAGATAGTAGTAGGTATTATTGATTTTTTGATGTACATCATTTCTGGTATAATTTTTAATCTTGTGTTTTTTATTCAATATATACATACTTTTTCTGTCTATTCATGTAAGCCTCCTTATGTCTGAGCGGACACGCAGCAGGAACCACTGTGGTGCAACCTGGAGGGTATATATATATATATATATGCATTATATATTGTGTATTTGGTAAATTTAATAGATTTTTGGGGTTCATGTTGAAGTAGGGTGTGACAACTTACTGTGAGGTTGTCTTCCAGATTCTGAGTGTTCTTGGAGGTTTGTATAAGATCCTATTCTTGTAATGAATGGATCTGTGGGTACATATATTGTTTTGTCAATGACTGTGCAGGATATTAGGGGTAGGTTTTTTCGTTGTTTTTATAAAATGAAAAGACTTACAGTATATGTAGTCTGTTCCCCTTCGGAATATATAAAACCTACTCCTAATATCCTGCACAGTCATTGACAAAACAATATATGTACCTAATTGTACCCTAATTGGGAATTGTTATATATTTTTTCTTTAAAAAAATAAATCTGACTATCTTTTATAAACTGTGTTTAAACCTACTTGCCCGTAAAAGTCCCACCTTCTCCTTTGGCCTGAGGCATCAAAACTTCCCCCCTCTAGCCCATACACATGTAGGGGGCCCAAGCGTCATGAGGGGCCTGGCAGCCTGGGCCCCAACCAACGAGACTGAGTTGCTGCTGCTGTAGTAACTAGCAATTGCTAAGGCAGGGTGGCCATAGAGTGAGCCGATGCAGCTCACTTAGTTCACTTAGTTGGATATCACCTGCACTCCGCCTCTCCCTGCAGACCAAATAATGGTTTGGGTGCCACACCAGTCGCAGGTTGGAAGAGCTGCGATGCGTGTAGCCCGCAGGACTGCTCAGTGCTCACTGTAGACTGGTCTGGTGACAAGTTGTTTGAAATCACAATAGTAAATTGATTGACAATGTTGCTGGATGTGGGCCTGTGCTGTGACGGTCATTGGGTGGGGGAATGTAGGGGGCCAGGTCTAAAGCTGTGTAAGGGGCCCCACAGTTTTTGATGGCTGCCCTGGTGGGAGGACATGTTGGCTAGCTTGACAGGAGCAGGCGAGAATTGGGGCTACTCACCCACTGGCTTTCACTAGCTGAGGAGGTGCTGGTACCCCCAGGGATGGGCTTTAACCAAAGTGCCAAGTACCAAATTGTCATGCAAGAGGGCAGTTACAGTAATAAACAGATGAAGGTCAGGACAGGTGACATTTTGGCAAAGTTGTCCTAAAATTCAGGGGAGATAGCAATCAAATAAAGTCATAACACAGGTCAGGGCAGGCAGCAAACAACAAAAGCCAGAGAAAAGCTGTGGTCATTACCAGAATGACAATAGTAATCACAGAATAGAACTCTGAAGCATCTGACCAGGCTGATCTCTTTGCTTAGCACCTGTACTGATCAAAACTATTTGCAGCCCCGTGACCTAGAACATTTGTTTACTGCATTCTGCATTTCGGGCAGCAGTTGAAACAGGTGTGCGCCTCTGTACACCATGTTCACCCAAGAGAAGACATTAGGATTAGAGGGATGTCAGCAATAAGGAATAGAGACTACCTCCTTCAGATATCTACAGAAGGTATGCAGGAGCTGCTTCTCTAAATATAGAGTATGTACAGCCAAATCTTTTTATTTTATTTTGAATATAGTCAGTGGCGGCTGGTGCTCAAAATTCTTGGGGGGGGGCGCAAACAGAAAAATCGAATAGGCATTGTTTTGCGGTAAAAAAATATGTCAAACATTGCATGACTTTGAGGTCACAAAAGTGTGAAAGGGGCCTTCAGTAATCAAAGTATAGTGTGCCCCCATAAATGCAGAGTTAATACAGCGTGCCCCTATTCAATGCAGAGTTACTACAGCGTGCCCCCATTCAATGCAGAGTTACTACAGCGTGCTCCCATTCAATGCAGGGTTACCACAGCATGCCCCCATTCAATGCAGTGACCAGTGTGCGTGCCCCCATCAATGCAGTGACCAGCGTGCTGTGCCCCTACGAATGCAGTGACCAGCGTGCCGTGCCCCCATCAATGCAGTGACCAGTGTGCCGTGCCCCCTTCAATGCAGTGACCAGCGTGCTGTGCCCCCATCAATGCAGGGACCAGCGTGCCGTGCCCCCTTCAATGCAGTGACCAGCGTGCCGTGCCCCCATCAATGCAATGACCAGCGTGCCGTGCCCCCATCAATGCAGTGAACAGCGTGCTGTGCCCCCATCAATGCAGTGACCAGCTTGCCGTGCCCCATCAATGCAGTGACCAACTTGCTGTGCCCCCATCAATGCAGTGACCAGCTTGCGGTGCCCCCTTCAATGCAGTGACCAGTGTGCCGTGCCCCCATCAATGCAATGACCAGCTTGCCGTGCCCCTTCAATGCAGTGACCAGCGTGCTGTGCCCCCATCAATGCAGTGACCAGCAGGAGCCTGCTGACAAAGCACACACAGCTCCCCTCCTCCCCATGATAAAACACAGAGGACTGACTCCACACCGTCAGCCTGACCCCCTGAGCACCGTGTGTGAGAGGAGTCACCTGGGGGCACACATAGAGACAAGCGGCACAGGCAGGAGATGAGGGAAAGGGAAGAGAGCAGGAAAAGTGCCTGGGTACTCACTGGCATGTGTGTAGTCTGCAGCCAGCAGGGTGAGGAGCAGGGCGGCTGTCAGGGTGGCTGTGCCCGGCATGTTGGGTGAGGGAGAGCCAGGCAGAGGCTGAGTTGTATGGTTCCTCTTCTTCTTCCTGCTTCTCCAGCGTGGCAGTGAGTCCTCAGTCCTCCCGGCTCCCACCTCCTCCCCAGCCAATGGCATGGGGTTTGCCTTTCGGCCAATCAGGAAGCGCGTATCGGACGCGCTTCCTGATTGGCCAGCAGGAGGATCCGTGTGACAATAGTGAATATTCATCTGCTATTGTCGCACAATGGGTGGGCTCGGGGCACACTGCTCTGCGCCCCGGGTCCACCCTTTGCTGAAGCCTATTAGAGCCTCTGGCTCTAATCAGGTGACAAAAAAAAAAAAAAATCCCATTGAACTCCATGCGTCCGGTGCCCCGCATGCAGATTAGGGGGCCGGAAGCATGGATAGGGGGCACGGCACCCCTGCGCCCCCAACGCACCGGCCGCCACTGAATAGTAGAGAAGTGTTAGAACCCATGTTAGGTTTTTCTTGCTGTCTATGCCCCTGCTGGGTACATATTCACCATCTCTATTTGTCTTTGTGATCATTGTCATCTGGACTGCAAGGGAGAGAAAATCCAAGTGTTTGAGGAACATTTTAGAAGGATGATCCTTTTTCCTCAGCAGTTATTGAGGGACATTTTAGAGGGGTGATCCTCTCAATTCAGCATTTCAGAAGGCTGGGTATCCTCCTTCTCCCGCAGTGTTGGAGGAACATTTCAAAGGGGTTTAAGGGATGACCCTCCTTCTTCAGCATTAAGCAGTGTTTGAGGGACATTTCAGAAGGCTGGGTATCCTCCTTCTTCAGTCGTATTTGAGGAACATTTCAAATAGGGATCGACCCATTATCGGCAAAGCCGATTATCGGAGGGCCAATATTCACTTTTACCGATATATCGGTATCGGACCCGGAGCTGATATTACTGATATTAGTGTATGTAATATTAGTATATGTAAAATCCTAGCATCCACTTTATTAGTGTTTTATATAATGTCCAGTGTGTGTTTTTATAATCTAATAGTGTCAAATACCTTTGTTATATCAGCGCTCGGCACTCAGCTGATTCCGGGTCTTATATTAATTTTGGCACCAAAAGACACAGTAGGGCTTAGTTTCGGGGTAGGTCTTTTAGCTGTAATGTGTTGTGTAATGTGCTGTCTTCCCTTTCCTTCCTACCTACCAGGAATCCCGTGTGAACCTAGTTTAGTGTAATTAAAATCCTAGAATCCACTTTATTACTGTCTTATATAATGTCCAATATGTGTTATTGTAATAGAATAGTGGGAAATACCTTCATTACATCGCTGCTCTGGGCTCAGCTAATCTCCCGCTCTGCTGTCTTTCTCCTCTCATAGCTGTCAGAGGAGAATCTCAGCCCCTTCCCTCTGCAGTGTACACAGAAGTGCCGGTTATTAGATTAGAATAGTGTGAAATATCTTTGTTACATCGCCGCTCGGCCCTTCCGTGACCCCCAGCTGTCAGTGGGGGAGAAGAGAAGGACAGCAGAGCGGGAGATTAGCTGAGCCCGGAGCGTCGATGTAACAAAGGTATTTCACACTATTTTAATCGAATACCCGGTGCTTCTGTGTACACTGCAGAGGGGAGGGGCTGAGATCCTCCTCTGACAGCTATGAGAGGAGAATAGCTGAGCCCGGAGCAGCAATGTAATGGAGGTATTTCCCACTATTCTATTACAATAACACATATTGGACATTATATAAGACAGTAATAAAGTGGATTCTAAGAATTTAATTACATTAAACTAGGTTCACACGGGATTCCTGGCAGGCAGGGAGGGAAGGGAAGACAGCACATTACACAGCACATTACACAGCACATTACAGCTAAAAGACCTAACCCGAAAATAAGCCCTACTGTGTCTTTTGGTGCCAAAATTATTATAAGACCCGGGCTTATTTTTGGGGAAACACGGTAGTGTCCAGTCCACTGTCTTTTGCACTGCAGCTACTAGATTTAATTGCAGTCTGTGAGTGCACTACTGCACCAGTTTATTTAAATTTTGTTTTGGGAAGCCTTTAGTTATTATTTTCCCAGCACTTTATTTTTCACAGTTGTCTACAGTTGTCTTCTCTTCTAGGACTCGTTCGTTCACATGATGTGAAACTGATGTACCTCCAAGTGAAAGCTGTGCGGTTTTCCTATCAGTTTTCATGCAGGTAAGGTGTGAAGAAGAAGCCTTTCATGTTAATAAACAAACATTAATGCCCCATACACACGTGCAGATTATCTGCAGACTTTTGTCTGCAGACTTACCTTTTCTATGTAGTGCAAGGGCCTGCCGGATTGCATACAAATCGAAAGTGTTTAGGTTTGACCTCATATTATATGGTTTTGGTAAGTCTGCAGACAAAAGTCTTCAGATAATCTGCACGTGTGTACGGGGCATAACATGTTCAGTACCAGATTTGTGTCAAAAATTGTCCTTATTTTTCAAAACTTTAAATGTACAAAATATCGGCCCATATCGGCCGATACCGATACGTTGTGACCAAAATATCGGTATCGGCCCTGAAAAAAACCATATCAGTCTATCCCTAATTTCAAAGGGGTGACCCTCCTTCTTTAGAAGTGTTTGAGGAATATATCAAAGGGATGATCCTCTTTCTTCAGTAGAGTTTGAGGAACATTTCAAAGGGGTGATCCTTCTTCTTCAGCAGTGTTTGTGGAACATTTTAGAGGGGTGATCCTCTTTCATCAGCTGTGTTTCAGTAACATTTCAGAGGGGCGATCATCCCTCTTCCTCTTTGTGAAACTATAAGTTGATGGGAATGAGGAAAAATGGGGAGGGAAGGGGGAGTGGAAGAAAGGGAAAGATAAGGGAGATGGGACTTTAACCACTTAAGCCCCGGAAGATTTTACCCCCTTCCTGACCAGGGGGTTTTTTGCGATTTTTTACTGCGTAACTTTAACTGACAATTGCGTGGCCGTGCGACGCTGTACCTAAACGAATTTGACGTCCTTTTTTCCCACAAACAGAGCTTTCTTTTGGTGGTATTTGATCACCTGTGCTATTTTTACTTTTTGCGCTATAAACAAAAAAAGAGCGTAAATTTTGCAAAAATAACAATATTTTTATTATTTTATTTATTTTATTATTATATGAAATTCTCCCAAAAAAATGTAAAAATCTAAATTTTTTAACATTTTTGGCCAATTTGTTTTCTGCTACATATGTTTGGTAAAAAAAATCGCAAAAAGCTTATTTTGATTGGTTTGCGCAAAAGTTATTGTGTTTACTAACTACGGGAAAGATTTCTGTCATTTTTGGTGTTTTTATTTTAACGCGTAATGGCGGCGATCTGCGATTTTTTTGCGGTACTGCGACATTCTGGCGGACAGATCGGACCCTTGACTGACATTTTTGACACTTTTGGGGTTACCAGTGACATTACTGCAGTAATCAGTGCTATACATATGCACTGTTACTGCAAAATGACACTGGCAGGGAAGGGGTTAACTTTATTGGAAAAGGAGGGGTTAAGTGTGTCCCTAGGGGCGTGCTTTTTACTGTGATTGGACATGGCTACTAGTGTAGGAACAGAGATCAACCGTCCTACATAGTAGAACTGTATGATCTCCATTCCTACACAGGGGAGAATGACAGGCGGCTTGTTTACATTAGCCGCCTGCCTTTCTCCCTCTCCACCGACGATTGCTGAGTGACCGGCGGACATCGGGTCCGCCGGTCACACGCACGGACTTCCTAAGGAACGAGCCGTGGCGCGCGCGCGCTCGCCCGCTATTGGCTCACAAGGAAGTGACAGGCTAGTGACGTATATATACGTCACTTTGCCTGGCCGTGGCTGACCGCCGCCGTATATAGTCGTGCGGCGGTCGGCAACCGGTTAAATGAGACTCGTACCATAGAGTCTCCATCCCTATTAATCATGAGCGTAAAATGAACATAAGGAACACATAGTGTTCAAAAATGAAATGTTCAAAAATAAAAGGGTGGGACTTTGTATGAGGTGTGGCCAGTTGACACATGATGTTCTAATGGTAGTACATATACATTTGCAGGTAAGCATAAAAAGGCATGTGATCAAACATCATGTGTTTATTGACATGTAAAATGGCAGTTAGCCTAGGTACAATAGATACAATAAATTCAAGGGGGACATATACAGTATACAGCTAAATAATATGGTAGAATCATAATGAAAAATGACAAAGGTAGACCAACAAACATAAAATTTGTACAACATGATTATTGGATGCATGCTAAGATGATATTGAGTGTACATGGCCTCTTCAGCTCGACGCGTATCGTGAAAAACGTTTCACTTCATCAGGAGCAGGCACAATTGGACTTGTTAGGATATTAACTGTCAGTGAGGCTGTTATGGCACCCATAAATGCGTCTGGAAGGGAACTGAGGGAGCAAGAAAAGATCCGCGCAAGGCCAGAGGTGCAAAGTCCATAGACATATCGTGAATTGCCATATAGGTTCTCAGGCTGGGTGATCAAATGTGGCTCTGTGCATTGGCTGCAGCAGCGGAGGTAGCTCCCAGCGTCACGGGCAATTCAAAATCTCGGAACGCCACCGGGCCGACTACTACTGGGAGCTACCTCCGCTGCTGCAGCCAATGCACAGAGCCACATTTGATCACCCAGCCTGAGAACCTATATGGCAATTCACGATATGTCTATGGACTTTGTGCCTCTGGCCTTGCGCGGATCTTTTCTTGCTCCCTCAGTTCCCTTCCAGACGCATTCATGGGTGCCATAACAGCCTCACTGACAGTTAATATCCTAACAAGTCCAATTGTGCCTGCTCCCGATGAAGTGAAATGTTTTTCACGATACGTGTCGAGCTGAAGAGGCCATGTACACTCAATATCATCTTAGCATGCATCCAATAATCATGTTGTACAAATTTTATGTTTGTTGGTCTACCTTTGTCATTTTTCATTATGATTCTACCATATTATTTAGCTGTATACTGTATATGTCCCCCTTGAATTTATTGTATCTATTGTACCTAGGCTAACTGCCATTTTACATGTCAATAAACACATGATGTTTGATCATATGCCTTTTTATGCTTACCTGCAAATGTATATGTACTACCATTAGAACATCATGTGTCAACTGGCCACACCTCATACAAAGTCCCACCCTTTTATTTTTGAACATTTCATTTTTGTACACAAATGCCTCGTTTCCACTGAGCGGAACGGTTCGGGTCGGTACAGTTTGGAAGGGTTAGAATGGTCCGGTCTATTCAGGTGAGCGTTTCCACTGCAAGTCGGGCCACCAGGGACCATGCGGGGTTTACACCAAATGAGGTGTTTGTTTTGCTCTTTCATTTGACGTGAGCATTGAAGTTTTCCTGTCCGCCAATCAGTGGAATCTATCGTGTGACACCAGTAGCTCCGCCCTAACCGTACCGTACCATTTCCTATGGCCCTACATCGAAAGCAGGACCAGGAATGGTGCGGTTTGGTTCGGTTGTATGGGCCACTTTCATAATGGAAACACTCAAATTAGCGTACCGTACCAAACCGACCCGAACCGATCCGCTCAGTGGAAACGAGGCATATGTGTTCCTTATGTTCATTTTACGCTCAGTATTTGTGAAACATTTCAAAGGGATGATTGTCTTTCTTTCGCAGTGTTTGTGGAACATTTCAGAGGGGTGATCCTCTTCTTCAGCAGTGTTTAAGGAACATATGAAAGGGATGATTCTCCTTCTTAACCAGTATTTGAGGAACATATGAAAGGGGTGATCCTCGTTCTGTAGCAGGGTTTATGGAACATTTCATAGGGGGTGATCCTCTTTCTCCAGCAGTGGTTGAACAACATTTCAGAAGGCTGGGTATCCTTCCAGTATTTTTTTTTACTGGATATGGACATTACTGAGTATTCTTTTTTCCTGGAATGGCAATCCCATTCACTGATGATTTCAGAAATGTGTTTTAATTATTTATTTATTTTTTTCAAAAGAAACAATAGTATTTTGTGACCAGAATGGGATCATGGGATCAGCCAACCCAATTACTTTGCAGTCTAACTTGCAGTCTCTTGAGTAGTTCTCTCGGACATGTGCTCTGTGCTTAATCCAAGAGTTAGCAGCGTGCACCTTTGCACCACCCTAGTCCTGAACTGCGTTGTCACTGACAGCAGCAAGTCTAAAGCCCCGTACACACGCAACGATTATCGGCCGACCGATCGTCCGTCTTTTGTCCAGAGTTGTGTTTTGTTGGTTGGAATGTGCTCTAGACTGCACACGAATTTTCTCGCCCAACAAAATTTTACTTCAGAAGTGATGTCATGTGTTGATTTGTTTTCTTTGTGTTCTTTCTTCACTGAGCATGCCCAGTCTTGCTCATCAGATTTTTCCCTGTCGAAATCTGTACTGACTGCACGAAAATCGGCCGTTGTGTTGACGGCCAACAAAAATTTTATAGTCTGCACACCAGATTTTTTTCGGCCGAAAAGTCGGAGTTGGTTGTCGGAAGCATCATACTAACAAGCCGAAAATCGGCAGATCGGACGTTGGCCGAAAATTCCCTGCCAATTTTCGACGCGTGCGTACGGGGCTTTACTCTAGGACAGCCTTTCTCAACCTATAACCTTTTAAACACAGAGGAACCCTTAAAATAAATTTCTGGCCTCGGGGAACCCCTGCTAAAAACTAAAAATCTACAACTCATGACACCTTAAGGCCCGTACACACGTACCGATCGTCGGCCGAAAAGCTTCGGCCGACGACCGATCTGCCGATTGTAGGCTTGTTAGTATGATGCCTCCGACAGCCGACAGCGCACATTCGGCCGAAAAGAATCTGTCATGCAAGCATTAAAATTTTTGTATGCCGACACCAGAACGGCCGATTGTTCACCAGTCAGTACAGATTTCGGCCGACAGACAGCAGATTTGCAAGACTGGGCATGCTCAGAAAAGAAAAAACACAGGGAAAGTTAACCATCACATGACATCACTTCTGCAGTCGGCTGTAGTCGGCGGACAAAATTCTTGTGCAGTCTTTTGCACTTTTCAACAGACAGACAGCCCGGGGACAAAAGACGGCCGATCGTTCGGCTGACGATCGGTACGTGTGTACGGGCCTTTAGTGTGACAGTCAGTGTGAAGAATGCTCCTTAGGGCTCTTTCACACGGACGGTCCGATCAGATCCGCCTGTCAGTTTTTTAGGCGGATCTGATCGGATCCTCCATGCAGCTCTATGGGGCAGCGGGTGTCAGCGGAGGTCACCTCCACTGACACCCGCTGCCATCCGCATCCGATCCTGTGCTGAAATCTGGACGGATGGAAACCCTATTTTTCCATCCGTTCAGTAATCGGAGCGGAGCGGATCTGATGAGAGCGGACAAGCGGTTCGCTCTCCTCCGATCCCCCATAGAGGGCAGCGGGTGCTGAGACACCTCCCTCTCCGCTCTGCAAGCGGAGATGGAGCTGTCATCCGCCCGGCTCAGCGGGGATCGCGGATCGATCCCCGCTGAGCAACATGGATCCGCCTGCGGAGGCGGACCGTGTGAAAGAAGCCTTACTCTTGTCATCATTGGGAAGAATTATCCCCTTACAGATAGCTAAAAGGAACAATGGCGTCATTGGGAACTTATCTGAGTGGCAGAAATTGCTCATTGCTCAAGAAACCTGTGGCAATCTCAGGAGGAACCTTAGTGTTCCATGGAACCCTGGTTGAGAAACCTTGCTCTAGGACAAGAAGTGTGTTACTGGCAAGATCGGTATTTGAAAAACAACAAATGCAGCCACCACATCAAGATTAGCAAGCTGCAATATATTTTCATTCTTGGGTTTCGATACGCTTTAAGTCGGATTCCTTGCAATAACAGATTATCGGGACCCTTTATAACACAGCTATCAATACTGGTTCATGTCCTTGAATGAATGTATAGCTGTTCTACACATGCCGTACTGTTGAGTGATTTAATCTCCAAACGAAAATATGTGCATGGTCCTAGTTATGTGCATAGATGGGGTACATTGCACGCAGATTGTGTGCTGAGGGGCCCCTGATGTTGTCCTGCTATTTGGAAGATGATGACAGGCTGTTAGCCATGGCTTAAGTAAAAAAAAATAAAAAAAATTCAGCTCCTACAGCCAGCCCAGCAGCAAAACCCTGAGACTAAACAGGAGTCATGAAAAAGCAGTTTGCAAAAGTATGTCTGAACTCATTAAGCGGCAAAGGGAACAATGCAAAGGCTTGGCAATCAGGGTAATTTCAAGGCTGTTTGGTCATTAATCATTCTCTGACAATCTGAAGGGCCCAGTCACTCTTTAAAAGCTCAGCTGTCTGAGAGAAAAGTAACCAGAGACCCGAGTTAAAGTTACAGGGCCCTCCTTTGATACGGGGCAAGCACTCGAGTTATCGGGCACCATTTACTAAGCAGGAAACGCTAGGCACATGAGCGTAGGTCAATTTCGGGCACTTAAGCCCCGTACACACGTACCGATGGTCGGCTTACAAATGTTCCTCTTTTCTCCCCGGGATGTCGGTGTCTGCTGAAAAGTGCAAAGACAGCACAAGGACAGCACAAGAATTTTGTCCGCCGACTGCAGAAGTGATGTCATGTAATGGTTAACTTTCCCTGTGTTTTCTATTTTCTGAGCATGCCCAGTCTTGCAAATCTGCGGTCTGTCGGCCGAATTGTGTACTGACAGGCGAACAATCGTCCGTTCTGGTGTCGGCATACAAATATTTTCATGTTTGCACGAAAGACTTTTGTCCGCGGATTGTGCGCAGACATCTGTCGGAGGCACCATACTAACACGCGTACAATCGGCAGATCCTTCGTCCACCGACGTTTGTATGCCGACGATCGGTACGTGTGTACGGGCCTTAAAGGAAGCTTTCAGCCTGTGCAACTACTAAAACCATTGACATTTGTCTGTAAGTGCTGCTGCATTAAACATCAGACTGCTTAAGAGCTTCTTACTGTGTAACAATTTGCAGTTTGCATATTTCTGACATGCATAATAGTCCATCTGCATGGAGTTTGTATGATTTTTCCGACATTTGTATGGGCTTTTCCCCACAAACCTATGAATTAGAGGTTAATCCACTTCTGTCCAAACTGGTTGTAGTGGGTGACTGGAAATACAAGTACTACTGTATATACACTAATCAGCCATAACATTATGACCACCCACCTAAAATTGAGTAGGTCCCTTTTTTCAGGATGGGTCCCTGACCCATCGAGCTATGGCCTCCACTTAGGGTCCCCTCATCCCTTTAAACTAGGGATCGGCCGATATCGGTTTTTCATTACCGATATCGATATTTTGGCCATTGCATATCTGTATCGGCCGATGTGGGCCGATATTTTGAACATTTAATGTTTTGCAAAAAAAAAAACACAATTTTCGACACAAATCTGTTACTGAACATGTTAATGTTTGTTTATTAACATTTTTAACCCTGTGGTGGGTGGCTGGCTGGCACCTTGTGGTGGGTGGCTGGCTGGCACCCTGTGGTGGGTGGCTGGCTGGCTCTCACCCTGTTGTGGGTGGCTGGCAGGCTGGCACCCTTTGGTGGCTGGCCGACTGGCTGGCACCCTTTGGTGGGTGGCTGGCTGGCACCCTGTGGTGGGTGGCTGGCTGGCACCCTGTGGTGGGTGGGTGGCTGGCTAGCACCCTGTGTGGTGGGTGGCTGGCTAGCACCCTGTGTGGTGGGTGGCTGGCTGGTACAGGCTCAGGGCCTGTGGCTGACTAGCTGGTACAGGCAGGGTGTGGGTGGCTGGCTGGCTGGCACCGGGCAGCTGTGGGTGGGTGTATGTATGTAGCGGCTGTGTTAAACACACTGTGTGCACACTGCACTACACTCACTGTCCCGACTTCGAGACTCCCTGATTCCAGACGAGGCTGAGGGAGGTGGCCTAAGAAGGCAGAAGCTGTCCTAGTGCGCGGAGGCGCGTGGCGCCACATACGCAATGACGTCCTGACAATATCGGTAACCTCCGGGGGCCGATTCCGATATATCAGGGAAAGTGCATAACGGCGCTTGATATATCGGCCTTGCCGATAATCGGTCGATCCCTACTTTAAACCAGGACACATATTTATTACACAGGATCTGAGGCTAATATAATGCACATAAGGCACTAAGTGAGTTTATTTTTCTACCTTAATCAGCCACAGAACCTGTTTACTTAATGTGTGTCCTGGTTTAAAGGGATGAGGTGGCAACTGGCAACCCTACCTCCACTAGACCTCTGAAGCTATGCTGTGGTATCTTGCACTAAGCCGTGAGTAGCAGATCCTTTTGAAGGTGGGGCCCCCATGGATCAGACTTGTTTTTCCAGCACATCCCACAGATGTTTCGATTGGATTGAGATCTGGAGAATTTGGAGACCAAGTCAAGACTTTAAACTCGTTGTGTTCCTAAAACTATTCCTGAATTTATCAGGCCCGGCCATCTTCTTCCATTGCTCGATGGTCCAGTTCTGATGCTCACATGCTCATTGTAGGTGCTTTTGGCTTAGACACGGGTCAGCATGGGCACCCTGACCACTCTGCGGCTACGCAGCCCCATACACAACAAACTGCGATGTTCTGTGTGTTCTGACACTTTTCTATCAGAACCTTTTTAGCAATTTGAGTTCCAGTAGCTCTTCTATTGAATCAGACAACACAGGCTGGCCTTCCCTACCCACCTTCCTCAATTAGTCTTCCCTCCCCACCTCCATCAATGAGCCTTCCCTACCCACCTCCATCAATTAGCCTTCCCTCACCACCTCCATCAATGAGCCTTTCCTTCCCCTCCTCCATTAATGAGCCTTCATGCAATTTGAGCTCCAGTAGCTCTTCAATTGGATCAGACTATACAGGCCGGCCTTCCCTCCCCACCTCCCTCAATGAGCCTTCCCTCCCTAACTTCCTCAATAAGCCTTCCCTCCCCCACCTCCATTAATGAGCCTAAGCTCCCCACCTCCATCATTGTGCCTTTTCCTCCCCACCTCCATCAATGAGCCTTCTCTCCCCCATCTCCATCAATGAGCCTTCCCTCCCCACCTCCCTCAATGAGCCTTCCCTCCCTACCTTCCTCAATGAGCCTTCCCTTCCCACCTTCATCAATAAGCCTTCTCTCCTCACCTCCATCAATGAGCCTTCCCTCCCCACCTTCATCAATAAACCTTCTCTCCCCACCTCCATCAATGAGCCTTCCCTCCCCAACCTCCATTAATGAGCCTTCGCTTCCCACCTCCATCAGTGTGCTTTTTCCTCCCCACCTCCATCATTGAGTCTTCCCTCCCCACCTCCATCAATGAGCCTTCTCTCCCCCATCTCCATCAATGAGCCTTCCCTCCCCACCTCCCTCAATGAGCCTTCCCTCCCTACCTTCCTCAATGAGCCTTCCCTTCCCACCTTCATCAATAAGCCTTCTCTCCTCACCTCCATCAATGAGCCCTCCCTCCCCACCTCCATCAATCAGCCTTCCCTCCCCACCTTCCTCAATGAGCCTTCCCTCCCCAACCTCCATTAATGAGCCTTCGCTCCCCACCTCCATCAGTGTGCTTTTTCATCCCCACCTCCATCATTGAGTCTTCCCTCCCCACCTCCATCAATGAGCCTTCCCTCCCCAGCTTCATCAATGAGCCTTCTCTCCCCACCTCCATCAATGAGCCTTCTTTCCCCACCTCCATCAATGAGCCTTCTTTCCCCATCTCCATCAATGAGCCCTCCCTCCCCACCTCCTTCAATGAGCCTTCCCTCCCCACCTCCATCAATGAGCCTTCCCTCACCACCTCCATCAATGAGCATTGGACGCCCATGATCCTGTTGCCAGTTGGCCAGTTTTCCTTCTCTGGACCACTTTTAGCCAGTCCTGACCACTGCAGACTGGGAACATCCCACAAGAGCTCCAGTTTTGGAGTGGCTTTGTCCCAGTCGTCTACACATTACATCTTGGTCCTTGTCACAGTCCCTAAAACTTTTTGGCTTGTTTTTTTTCTGTGTTCAACACATCAACTTCAGGGACAACCTGTTCACGTTCTGCCTAATATATCCCCCCCCCACTTTTATATGCCGTTGTCATGAGATAATCAATGTTATTCACTTCACCTGTCAGGGGTCGGAATGTTATGGCTGATCAGTGTACATTATAGAGCAGGGGGTCTTCAAACTATGGCCCTCCAGTTGTTCAGGAACTACATTTCTCATCATGCCTAGTCATGTCTGTGAATCTCAGGGTTTTACAATGCCTCATGGGATGTGTAGTTTGAGGATTCCTGTTTTAGCGGAACTCAACTCATGAAGCCAGTTACATTTTATTATGTGTTCTTGATTGATTGATGCATCCTCTCTGTGATGGGAAATCGAAAATGTTAGAGTTGTCCACAGAACATGGTGTAATGGTAACAACTTGTTCAAACCAGGTGCTGTGTCGGATTGCGTGCAAAATTGTGTGTTTTCCTGCACCTTTTGCAGATGCATGTAGGTGCCATTAATTCTTCTTCATTTCATTTAGGGTCAAAGAGTTGCACATTCTATACGCATTCTATAGAAAGAGTTCTAGACTTGGTGACAAATTTGATGAATCGTCGAGCTCCATGTTACCGTATGGCGGACCTTGTTGTCCTGAAAGTGGGGGGTGTCATGGCGCTCTTCTAGTATCCCAAAATGGCACAAGGAATGTGGGTGGATGGGAGGGGGGGGGGGATGGGGCTGCGTGGAGGGGGAACAAAGTTAGTACTGTAGGGAAGCTATAATCCGCGGCAGCCTGCTGAAGCGTGGAGAAGCCCTGAGAGATGCAAGAAAGGAAAGAGAGGCGCCAGCTTAGTGTAGTACAAGTTTATTTGACACTGTTAAGTTTGCTGACTCACTGTCCAAGGTTGGATGAGGCGGGTATACAAAGACTGTTAGGGTCATCCATCTTCCTCTTCCAGGATAGTGGTCATAGGAGAAGATGGTGAGGTTCCAGAGGTGTAGCCGAGCCGCTGTGGGGCTGCTAGTTGTTACTGGCCACGGCGGAGCATACACAACAGGGCTCCGGCTGCCGACTTCCGATCCCTGATGACGTCACTTCCTGGTAGGAGAAGAATAGGGGTTGCACGCGTTCGGAGCATCCGTGCTCCTTAGTCAGGCGATGCTTGTTGTCCATCTGCTACTGATATTTTCATGGAATACCGGTTTCACTTTTAGTATGAGCGTTCTAAACCTCACCGTATGACTATTCGGGAAATTCAAACTTTTGAACCTTAGAAGTCAGCTGCAGGAAATACAGAGCTCTCTTTACATTTTTTACCCTTTTATTTTCTTTAAATAATTTACCTTCTGGTTACTCCAGAAAGAGCTGGCATGGATGGAAGTGGATGGAGATGTCACATTGCATTTCCTCACCGAGGTTTGAGGTTAACAAAACCAAGGTTTGTGGAGCACTCCTTAGGCAAAGAGCAACTTTGAGGCCGGTCATAGAGTTGAAGTCTCTGATCGGATATCGCTCCCACTGTAGGAAAACAGAAGAATGGACAAGTGGGTTTTCAACACCTGAACTAGCTTATACATCAGGGTAAACCACTTCAGGTTTAGGTCCAGAAAGCTTTCAGGCTGTTCCAAAATATCAAATTTTCGGTAGTTCTTTTTAGCTTTGTGGATAAATTCCAGACATGTAAATATCATACATATAGGTGTAGGAATCAGAAACTGATCTGATATGAGGTCTTTAGGGTGCTGTCACTAACAGGGAAGCCGATTCCAAACTGCCTCGTCTATAAGTAGCAATGACAGTGCTGGTGAGTGGTGACGGGAAGTTTGTAATAGAGTAAAAGATGTCTTAACACAACAAAATGGATCAAACCTGTAAACTAAAAACCAACATCATTTTTTCCAATGCCAGAACAGTCATTCACAGTGTAGTGCAGTGATCTTCAAACTGCGGCCCAGGGGCCTGATGTGGCCCTTTGCCTGCTTTTATCTGGCCCTTGAGGCACTATTTCATTAATTGACACCAACAATGGAGCACATTTCCTCCCAATGACACCAACGAAGGGCCTCAATTCCTACCAATGACACCAACGATGGGGCCCAATTATAGTAATGATGGGGCACAATTCCTCCCAATGACACCAACGATTGGGCAATATTCCTCCCAATTAAGCAAACGATGGGGCACAATTCCTCCCAATGACACCAATGATGGGGCACAATCCCTTCTAATGACACCAATGATGTGGCACAATTCCTAGCAATGACACCATTGACGGGGCTCAATGACAGCAATGATGGGACACAATTCCTACCAATGACACCAATGATGGGGCATTGTTTACTCCACCTGATGCTGGGACATTTTCTACTCCCGATGGCCACAGTCCGGCCCCCCTAAACTCTGAAGGACAGTAACCCGGCCCTTTGTTTAGAAAGTTTGGAGACCCCTGGTGTAGTGCATCCCCTGAAAGAGTTGCTGGTTTTGAATGGTCTCGTTTCCCACCTACCTGTTACAGTAAAGCCCATTTAACTTTTAATGGTGTGTCGGTGACTGTCAGATTTCGATACAGGACAGATCATCACTCAAGGATTGGAGGGAAAATAGCTGGATGTCAGGGCCAACATTGAGAATGGAAAAAGGAAATTTATGTGTAGCACCCTCCTAGGTAGGTGCTAGGTAAAGTATAGTTGCTCTGCCTGCTTCCCAGGGGAGCCTGATCAGTAGCTAGGCCTGTTGCATGTGTCCATGTGTAATTCATCTAGGCTGAGGGAGTGTCCCCACTGAATCCAATAGGAAGCCTGTTGGGGAGTGGAGGAAACCCAGCCAGTGACAAACAGGCTTTTGTAGCTGTGCCAGTGGGTTGACCCAGAGAGTGGGGCATCCTGGGATAGGCTATAAAAGCCAATGACACATGTGGCAGGGGGTCTTTGGGTGGGAAGCCAGGTCCCAGAAGGAGGGTGACGGCTGTCTCTCCTTCTGTTTGTTGAGGATGGTGGTCACAGGTGGTCGGCCTTGTGGACCAGGAGTGTGGTGCTGAACCGGGAGGTCCAGGAAAGCTGACTGGTGGAGGTGAAGGCAGAACAACCTTGGGAAAAACAGTGTCAGTGAGTACCAGGAAGCTTGCTAGGGGTCTGCCCAGGAAGGGGACCACTTCAGTGGATAGAGTCAGTGGACCGATGTCAGCACACACAAGTAGTGAAAGTAAAGGGGGTGCCAAGTTTAGAACCCTGAAGAGGATAATCAAGCAGGAATCTTTAAAACTATCTTCACTTCAGTGGCAGGGTGAAGCAGCGGCCTTGGCGCATTCTACAGTGGGTTGTCCTCAAGATTGTGCAACCCTCTTAGATTGTACGCTCTAACAAGCGGGGCCCTCTGACTCCTACTGTATTAAAATGTATTGTATTTGTACTGTCTACCCTCAAGTTGTAAAGCACTGTGTAAACTGTCGGCGCTATATAAATCCTATATAATAATAGTTCATAGTTGGAGTATCCCACTCATCCCTTCTCCTATCCCAGTTCTAAATAAAACCAAAAAAAACAACATCCCCTGGAATGATTATTGACTGAGCCAAGGACTTTCAATGCTGTTTGTCTGCTATCAGTTGCTGAGGGTAACCCAGGGGAATCCAGAAGGTGTAATTCTCAGCAGTCCTCAAGGGGGCAGTGCTACACTTGTAAACTAAAAACCATCATCATTTTTTCCAATGCCAAAAAAGTAATTCACTGTGTAGTGACCTGGTTTTGAATGGTCTGATTTCCCACCTACCTGTTACAGTAAGGCCCATTAAACTTTTACTGGGGTTTCGTTGACTGTCAGATTTCGGTACAGGACAGGTCATCACTCAAGGACTGGAGGGAAAACAGCTGGATGTCAGGGCCAACATTGAGAATGGAAAAAGGAAATTTATGCTCCTGCCCTTGAGGGGTTACTGTGCGGCTTGATCTTTTAGAAAAGCGACTCCGCTGGTTTAGCCGCCATTTTGGCTGTGCTGCCGATCCCAACAGGTCAGGGGAACCCAGGGAAAAGCTCAAAAAAGAATAGAATACAGAGGGCGCACCAGCCTAGCACATTACATTTTGCAACAATTTATATCATAGTTTTTTTATTATGAAACATTGTATAAAAAAGAAAGAAAATACAGAGATTTGAATCAAAAGGATATGAGTCCACATATATACACAAAAATCTATATACTTATACTACACCTATGTCTCATCTTGTATTAGGATTGCAATCAATATGTATATCTATACACCATTACTTTACACTTATGCTTTGGGGTGTCAAACTCAATTTAATCGCGGGCCGCATCAGCATTATGATTGCCCTCAAAAGGGCCGGTTGTATCTGTAAGACTAGATGTCGAGAGCATCCCCTACCCTTACATAAGACGTCAAGAGCCTCTCCACCATCAGAGGTTGAGTCCCCCACCCTCCCTTACATCACAGTGCACCTCTCTTATCTTGTGGTGCTGCTGGAATGAAGCTGGAGGCATTGCTGGAAAGCAGAAAGTATAAGGTCTGGAGGAGGACTGGAGCTCTCCTGCAGCTACAGGAAAGGTGTGAGGACCACATAAAATGGCTTGGAGGGCCGGATTCGGCCCGCGGGCCTTGTTTGACACCTGTGTAACCAGGTGCATGTTTCATCATAAAAACAATGGCAGTAGGCCTATAAATGTCAGTATGTGCACATGTCCAATTGTGCGTGTATAAACACCTATATGCATACATTTTTTTTTCAAAATTCATTTAATTGTATGATTCTACTTTATTAGCCCGCCCATAGTGGGTGGGGCTTATGCTAGAGGTCACGTGACTTTTTGATCATTTAAAGACCAGCTACCTGCATTCCAAAGTCAGCTCTGAAGAAGAGGGGATGCCCTCGAAACACGTCAGCTATATTTGGAGGTTCACAATCCACTATTATTATTATTATTCAGGATTTCTATAGCGCCAGCAATTTACGCAGCGGACTATGCTGAGTGGAGATTTCTGGTGGACCTACACTTTTATTTCATCTCATTTGTGAGTATGATGTATATACTTTTTTAAAATAAATTGTTGCAAAAGGTAATGCGCCAGGCTGGTGCGCCCTCTGTATTATTTTCTTTTTAGAACCAACATTGAGAATGGAGGGAAACTAGGCAATAGCCCAGGGCCTTCTTTCCAGGACCCCAGTTGTTAGAATGGCAGGGGTTCGGGAAGCTGGGATGTGTTGTGTATGGGGTCCCAAATTAGATTTGTTCTGGGCCCTAGTTTGTCTAAAATCAACCCTACTGGTTAAATCTAGTGGATTCAGATATTTCATCTTTCTCCACGGCAGAGGTGTAACTAGAACCTTCTGGGCCCCGGTGCAAGAAACCATGAAGGGTCCTCCAGACCCCTGGCCGGGGTCCTTCCATTCAACACTGGGGCTCTTCCCACTGATCTTGGGGCCCAATATTATGGTCCCGCAGTGGGACCCTTTCACAAGTTCTGCAGTGGGCCCCCTTCCTGCCATCTTGGGGCCCCCCCACAAGTGTGACCTTTGTGATCCTGGAAGTTCACCCACTGGTGTCAGTTGTTTTTATTTTTTGGTACTTTAACCTCCCTGGCGGTGATTCTTTTGGATTTTAGGTGCTGAAAGCGGTACCATTATTTTGCATGTAATTCTTGTGAATGAGCCGCCCAAACCAACTGTATACATTCATTATATACAGTGGGTACGGAAAGTATTCAGACCCCCTTAAATTTTTCACTCTTTGTTATATTGCAGCCATTTTCTAAAATCATTTAGGTTCATTCTTCTTCCCCATGAATGTACACATAGCACCCCATACTGACAGAAAAACACAGAATTGTTGACATTGTTGCAGATTTATTAAAAAAGAAAAACTGAAATATCACATGGTCCTAAGTATTCAGACCCTTTGCTCAGTATTTAGTAGAAGCGCCCTTTTGATCTAATACAGCCAGGAGTCTTTTTGGGAAAGATGCAACAAGTCTTTCACACCTGGATTTGGGGATCCTCTGCCATTCCTCCTTGCAGATCCTCTCCAGTTCTGTCAGGTTGGATGGTAAACGTTGGTGGACAGCCATTTTTAGGTCTCTCCAGAGATGCTCAATTGGGTTTAAGTCAGGGCTCTGGCTGGGCCATTCAAGAACAGTCACGGAGTTGTTGTGAAGCCACTCCTTCGTTATTTTAGCTGTGTGCTTAGGGTCATTGTCTTGTTGGAAGGTAAACCTTCGGCCCAGTCTGAGGTCCAGAGCACTCTGGAGAAGGTTTTGGTCCAGGATATCCCTGTACTTGGCCGCATTCATCTTTCCCTCGATTGCAACCAGTCGTCCTGTCCCTGCAGCTGAAAAACACCCCCACAGCATGATGCTGCCACCACCATGCTTCACTGTTGGGACTGTATTGGACAGGTGATGAGCAGTGCCTGGTTTTCTCCACACATACCGCTTAGAATTAAGGCCAAAAAGTTCTATTTTGGTCTCATCAGACCAGAGAATCTTATTTCTCACCATCTTGGAGTCCTTCAGGTGTTTTTTAGCAAACTCCATGCGGGCTTTCATGTGTCTTACACTGAGGAGAGGCTTCCGTCGGGCCACTCTGCCATAAAGCCCCGACTGGTGGAGGGCTGCAGTGATGGTTGACTTTCTACAACTTTCTCCCATCTCCTGACTGCATCTCTGGAGCTCAGCCACAGTGATCTTTGGGTTCTTCTTTACCTCTCTCACCAAGGCTCTTCTCCCCCGATAGCTCAGTTTGGCCGGACGGCCAGCTCTAGGAAGGGTTCTGGTCGTCCCAAACGTCTTCCATTTGAGGATTATGGAGGCCACTGTGCTCTTAGGAACCTTAAGTGCAGCAGAAATCTTTTTGTAACCTTTGCCAGATCTGTGCCTTGCCACAATTCTGTCTCTGAGCTCTTAAGGCAGTTCCTTTGACCTCATGATTCTCATTTGCTCTGACATGCATTGTGATCTGGAAGGTCTTATATAGACAGGTGTGTGGCTTTCCTAATCAAGTCCAATCAGTATAATCAAACACAGCTGGACTCAAATAAAGGTGTAGAACCATCTCAAGGATGATCAGAAGAAATGGAAAGCACCTGAGTTAAATATATGAGTGTCACAGCAAAGGGTCTGAATACTTAGGACCATGTGATATTTCAGTTTTTCTTTTTTAATAAATCTGCAACAATGTCAACAATTCTGTGTTTTTCTGTCAGTATGGGGTGCTATGTGTACATTCATGAGGAAGAAGAATGAACTTAAATGATTTTAGCAAATGGCTGCAATATAACAAAGAGTGAAAAATTTAAGGGGGTCTGAATACTTTCCGTACCCACTGTATATATATATATATATAATGTATACAGTTGGTTTGGGCTGCTCATTCACAAGAATTACGTATATATATATATATATATATATATTTACATAAAAAGTACAGTAAAACTGCAGGAAAGGGCACTTGGGGGCAATGTAATGTGAATTTTTTTTATTTTGAATGGTATCAGTGTGTTTGGTGTGTTTTACATTTGAATTTGCCGCCGGTTCCACTACCCTGCGAACGTCACGTCGCCGGAGACGGAGGCCGGGGCTCACAGACGATCAGGAGGAAGCTCCGCCGCCGCATACCGCCCGCATACATCGCTGGATCCCGGAGAAAAGGTAAGTAAAACCTCTACCAGGATCCAGCGATCTTCCTAGCGGTACCCCGAGTGTGGCTCGGGGTTACCGCTTTTGGCTCTAAAATCTAACCCCCGAGTTACACTCGGGAATTCCACTAGAAAGGTTAATTGTATTATTTTGTATCACTTTATTTTATTTTTTTACAATGTCACTGACTATGACTCTGTCCATTCAGAAAAGGAAGGAGCTGGTAAATTACATATTTACCGACCCCTTCCTGGTTCTCTGTTGTGACACATCCCCTGCAGCAGCCGGCAGGAGAGGGAAGGGAGCACAGTGGGGGGAGGGGGGGACCAGGGGAGCACACAGGGGCCCAGAGACAGCAGAACACAAGTAAACTTGATAAGAGGAGCGGCGGGGGCAACATACAGAGGAACCAATCTCCTCCATTTTTCTCCTGCAGCTACAGGAGGAAAAAGAAGGACAGTGATTTCTCTACATGCTGCCCCCGCCCCCTCCTATCCAGGTGTACAGGGGAGCCGCACAGGAGCATGGGGGCCGGTTGCAATGTCAACCCCTGCAACCCCTGTAGTTACGCCCCTGCTCCACGGCTTGTTCAGTTAAGGGATTATCTATTTTCATGACAAGGGTATTGCACATATGCCCGATTCCTATGCTAACCAGAACATATAATATGATTAACATAATAATATAACTTACAGGGACAATAATAGGGTAATGGAAGGATTGTCTTGAGAAGCAATGCGTGGCTGCATTCTGATTTAGTAAAGGGATTCTCTACTTTAAAAAAAAACACATTCTTGGAAAGCAGACTGCTCAGCATTAGGATCCACGGGGCGATAAACCTGCTGTTGTGACCATAAAGCACTCTGACATTACTTAACCACTTTACCACCGGAGGATTTTGCTGTCTTACGTCCAGGCCACTTTTTGCGATTCGGCACTGTGCAATATTAACTGACAATTGCGCGGTCATGCAATGCTGTACCCAAACGAAATTTACGTCCTTTTTTCCCCACAAACAGAGCTTTCTTTTGGTGGTATTTGATCACCTGTGCGATTTTTACTTTTTTAAAAAAAAAAGGAGCGACAATTTTGAAAAAATAACAATATTTTTCACATTTTTTATATGAAATTCCCCCCCCAAAAAAATGTAAAAATCAAAATTTTTTATAATTTTAGGCCAATTTGTTTTCTGCTACATATTTTTGGTAAAAGAAATCGCAATAAGCGTATTTTGATTGGTTTGCGCAAAAGTTATTGCGTTTACTAAGGGAAAGATTTTTGTCATTTTTGGTGTTTTTTTTAACGCGTAATGGCGGCGATCTGCGATTTTTTTTGCGGTACTGCGACATTGCGGCGGACAGATCAGACCCTTGACTGACATTTTTGACACTTTTGGGGTTACCAGTGACATTACTACAGTAATCAGTGCTATAAATATGCACTGTTACTGTAAAAATGACACTGGCAGGGAAGGGGTTAATTTTATTGGTGATCAAGGGGTTAATGTATGCCTGGTGCTTACTGACGTGTGTGGGGGGGAGGTGACTGAGTGACACAGGGACAGATCCATAGCTGAACCCTGCAATCTGACGCTGCATGTCACTTAGGAGATCCACCCGCTCTGTTTACACAAGCAGGCGGATCTCCACACTCGATTCCCCAACGATCGGGGAAGAGCAGCGGTGATCATCGCCACTGCTCCTCCCCTGGCCCGACTCCCGCTGTAACTGAATACAGCGGGAGCGAGCCTTCGAGAGAGGGGAATGTCTGGTGACGTAGGTCTATGTCGTCAGACGTTATCAAGCCACTTTGCCGCAGTAGCAGCTCAGTGAGCAGCGGTAAAGTGGTTAACCTCTTGTATTCCACTGGCTGGGAAGAATTATGGTACAACAACCTGCCATGCACATCTGTTCATTTTGGCTTTAGTAACCAGTGTTGTGTCAGCTTTAACTCATTTGTGTCTTATGGTAATAGATGTGAGTCAGAATGATTTGGGAGAAACCAGCCCTATAACTACAGAGGTTAATCCAACCCCACATACTGTATATTGGGCTTTTAAATGGTGACTTCCAAATGAAAGAATAACCATCAATAACTTGTTATAAAAGTACAAAAATGCATTTATTTAGTATCTCACAAAAGTAAGTACACCCCTCACATTTATGTAAATATTTTATTCTATCTTTTCATGTGACAACACTGAAGAAATGACACTTTGCTACAATGTAAAGTAGTGAGTCTACAGCTTATATAACAGTGTAAATTTACTGTCCCCTCAAAATAACTCAACACACAGCCATTAATGTCTAAACCGCTCCCAACAAAAGTGAGTACACCCCTAAGTGACAATGTCCAAATTGGGCCCAAAGTGTCAATATTTTGTGTGGCCACCATTATTTTCCAGCACTGCCTTAACCCTCTTGGACATGGAGTTCACCAGAGCTTCACAGGTTCTCACTGGAGTCCTCTTCCCCTCCTCCATGATGACATCACAGAGCTGGTGGATGTTAGAGACCTTCCCCTCCTCCACCTTCTGTTTGAGGATCCCCACAGATGCTCAATAGGGTTTAGGTCTGGAGACATGCTTGGCCAGTCCATCACCTTTACCCTCAGCTTCTTTAGAAAGGCAGTGGTCTTCTTGGAGGTGTTTGGGGTCGTTATGTTGGAATACTGCCCTGCGGCCCAGTCTCTGAAGGGAGGGGATCATGCTCTGCTTCAGTATGTCACAGTACATGTTGGCATTCATGGTTCCCTCAATGAACTGTAGCTCCCCGGTGCCGGCAGCACTCATGCAGCCCCAGACCATGACACTCCCACCACCACTTATTGTGATTTTGTTTTTACCAAAAATATGTAGCAGAAAACAAATTGGCCTACATTGTTAAAAAATGTTGATTTTTACATTTTTTTTTTTTATTGGGAATGTTATATAGCAGAATGTGTGAAAAATGTTATGTGAATAAGGCCGGCACACGAAAAGTCTTCTTCCAAGTAAAATACTTTATTCCAACATGGATAGCAGTGACAACATGACAAATGCTGACGCGTTTCGGCTTCACGCCTTCCTCATAGCATGAGGAAGGCGTAAAGCCGAAACGCGTCAGCATAACATTTGGTTTGGACGTTCAGCCTGAGCACCGACATTTAGCTCTTTATCTTCCCACAGTGCGGTGGAGCTAAGGTGAGTTACTGTTTATGCCATGAGAATGTGAAAAATATTGTTTTTTTTTTCAGAATTGTCGCTCTTTTTTTGTTTATAGCGCAAAAGATAAAAATCGCACAGGTGATCAAATACCACCAAAAGAAATCTCTATTTGTGGGGAAAAAAGGACGTAAATTTCTTTAGGTACAGCGTCGCAAGACCGCGCAATTGTCCATTACAGTAACGCAGTTTAGAATAGCAAAAAATAGCCTGGTTATTAACCTCCCTGGCGGTATTCAGGAGTGTGGCTCGGGGTGGGATTTCACTGCCATAAGCGGTAACCCTGAGCCACACTCGGGGTACCGCCAGGGAGCATCGCTGGATCCTGGTAGAGGGTTACATAACTTGTCACCGGGATCCAGCGATGTGTCCCTTCGGCATACGGCGGTCGGATCTTCCGCCCGATGCTTGTGAGCCCCGGCTTCCGTCTTCTGCGACGTGACGCTCGCAGGGGGGTGGAACCGGCGGCAAATTTGAAAAGTAAAAAACACAAACACACTGATTTCATTACAAAATAAAATAAATTGATATTAGTTTGCCCCCCAGTGCCCTTTCCTGCAGTTTTACTGTACTTTATATATATATATATATATATATATATATATATATATATATATATATATATATATATATATATATATATATATAATGTGTGTGTATATATATATATATATATATATATATATATATATATATATACTTTAACTTATTTATAGTTATTTATTATATTATAATTTATGATTTTGTGTTTCAAACTTTATCATACCCGAGATGTTATAAAGAAGAACGCACAGTAAAATATAAATCATATGTAAATAGTTGGTTTGGGCTGCTCATCTTTAAGAATTACAAGCAAAATAATTGTACCGATTTCAGCCCCTAAAATCGGAATCAATCATACCGCCAGGGTGGTTAAGGGGGAAAATCCTTTCAGTCCAGAAGTGGGTAATAATTGATTAATTAGTTTAATTTATTAATGTATTAATTAATTTATTAATAATTTATTAATAATTTGTATTCACTTTTACAGCTTTTTTCCTAAGAATTACAGGCCTACAATATAAAACAGATTATCGTCCAAAACAATGTAGCGCTTTGACATTCAAAAATCCTGACATAATCAGACCGCCAGCGAGGTTACAAAATACAGAAAAGAAATCGTCTCGGTGACATCCATGTGGCGTCCCTTCCCTGTCACTCTGCTGCTAAAACAGACGATTGCGATGTCCCATACGGCTTTATTCCATCAAATATCGGACAGGTAGAAACTCTCACTTGCAAGTTTTTCTTGATCTATAAATACATCACGCTTGTTTTACTTCCATATCTTCCAACTGCCATTTGTTGTGACCCGTCTGTGTGAGTTATTTATCATACTTTTATATGCCTGAAATATTCATCCCTTTCTATAGGTTTGCCAAATTGTGATAAACTGATACAACCTCATGGAGCTGACCGGGAGAAGGAAGAATGATGTCACTGTCCACGTCCGGCGGCCAATCCTACGTTCAGACTTCTCCATCTGCACTAAATAAAAAGGATCAAAAACGAAGGGATTTCCAGTCACTACTTACCAAGCAGCCAGCAACCAGCCAAATTAACCTGTCTAACAGTACGCGTTAAAAACAGGGGTTTAGTTGCACACATTTGCAAATACATGCGTAAGCTGCAGGCCGCGCCAAGGCACCCTGATATCTGCAGTTCCTAACTCCACAGTGGGAGCACATGTATTCTGATGAGATAGATGGATTGGCTGTCAAGAGTAAAAAGAATATTTTAATAAATCCGACACACTGAGATGAAGGCTGCATGCACAATTGGCTTTTTAAATGCCGCTTCTAGAGGCGTCTTGCGTTTTTTTTTTTTTTCTGCCTCTAAACGCCTCTTAATGTTAGCCTGAGTGTCCATCAATGTTAATTCTGACATCAAACTTCGATTAAAGCGGAGTTCCACCCTGGATTTTTTTTTTTTTTTTTTAATACCCCCGGGACAGTCAGGGCTAGTACATTCCACAATGGCTAGCCTCTGATCTGTCCCGGGTTGCACTTACCTGTTAGGACAAATACTTACCTTGCAAACGTCTTGTCCAGCGCTGCCATGTCAGATGTGGGCAGCTTGAAGCCAGCGAGATCCCCTTCGGCGTCTTCTAACGCCTTCTTTGGTCCCACGATGCTCTGCGCCGGCCCCGACGTCACTTCCGGGTCGCGCGCGTCATCCCTCTACAGCTTCTGGGCATGCCCAGAAGCTGTTTAGAAGGTAATGACGCGCGCGACCCGGAACTGACGTCGGGGCCGGTGCAGGCGCAATGATTCCTGGGAGCGATGACGTTCAGCTCCCAGGAATCATTGCAGAGCCAGGAAGTGACGACGGGCCGCGGCCGAGGAAGGAGGAAGAAGGAAGTAAGGTAAGTATATTTTCTTCGCTACGAGGTAAGTAAAAAAAAAAAAAATATGCGATTATCCATTTCTTTTTCAGGTGACTTGGAGCGAGAAGATGGAGGTAAGTATAAAATTAGGGTGGAACTCCACTTTAAGTTTTTAGTTATAGTCTTTTGACTACAATGCCATTTTAGTTTTAGGCGTATTTTAGTCGCCTGAATTGTTTTAGTTTTAGGTGTATTTTGGTCGCCTGATTTGTTTTAGTTTTAGTCGTATTTTAGTCATCTCAGTTCTTTTAGCTTTAGTCGTATTTTGTAAAAGTTTGTTCTCTTGTCTATGCGTTTAGCTGGCTGCTTGAACCTCCTTTTTCTGTGAACCTTTATGGTTCTTAAAAGGTTTTTTTTTTTCAATTGTATAGCGCTGATATTTTTATATTTTTTATTCCTTAGACGTATTTTAGTATTCATTTCGTAGACGAAAATGTTTTGGTTGACGAAATTTAACACTGGTGTGCATGCACATGTAGGCGTTTAGGACCAGGAACCCCCCCCCCCCCCCCGCTTCCAGTAGGGCGTTCAGGAGCAGCAGTGTTTTGCCAGAACAATCCCTGACACGCCAGTACACGTGTAAACACGCTTAAGCGCTACGTGAATCATGTGCTTTGGTGTTCCTTCATTTCAATGGCCAGAATAAATGAATATTCTGGCCAATGAAATGAATATGAAGCTTGATGCTCTTAAACGCGCCTAAACAAGTTTCAAAAACGCAGCTTTAGGCGCATTTTCGACACTGCTTTTCGCCTGCCAGGAGAAAGGCGTTTTGAAGAGCTGGGCAAATGCCCAGTCTACAAGGGGCCTAAAGCAGCAGTCCCCAACCTCCCTGACAACAGGGACCGGGCGCTCAGAAATCAACCCCTCCATGGTGCAGCTTATCACCTGGGGGGAGGGGGGGGTGTGTGGTGGTTGCAGTCTGTTACCTGGGGGAGGGGGTGTTGCAGCCTGTCACCCGGGGGGGGGGGGGATGCAGCCTATCACCTGGGGGGGATGCAGCCTATCACCTGGAGGGGGGAGGGGGTGTGGTGGTTGCAGTTTGTCACCTGGGGGAGGCGTGTTGTAGCCTGTCACCTTTTGGCGGGGTTTATGCAGCTTATCACCGGGGGGTGGTGGTTGCAGCCTGTCATCTTTTGGGGGGTTTATGCAGCTTATCACCTGGGGGTGGTTGCAGCCTGTCACCACCGGGGGGGGGGGGGGGTTTGCCTGGGTCTCACCAGTGCTATTAAGGCGATTTTCCACTGCATGGAACCGAACGGTTCGGCTCACTTTTGCTCTTTTCCACTGCATGGTACGGTGTTGGAACGGTTTGGTACGGCGGGGCTTTTCCACTACATGGAACCGAACGGTACGGCTCGCTTAAACAGTATCACCTCGGTTGTGGTTCCAAGAGGGCCGTAACGGTACCATATCCCACAATCCTTGGCATGCAGCCTTGACTGTTTGTCACTACTAGCCACTGATTGGTCAGAGAATTGTTGTTATCCCACCCACTTACTACTTTAGTGTAAAACCAAACCGTACCAAACCGTACCGAACTGTTCCAACACCGTACCATGCGGTACCATGCAGTGGAAAACCAAACAGAGCCAAGCAGGGCCAAGCAGGGCCAAGTGGAGCCGAGCCGGTACTTGCAGTGGAAAAGTGCCATTAGATCCTCTCCCCGTCCCTGCTCTCTCCTACCCTTCTTCATGACCACAGAGAGGGAAGGGAGTAGTGGTGTTAGGTGAAGGGGAGCTGGCACCCTCTAGTGGTCAGGGTTAGTGGCAGGAGTTAGTTAGGAGGGTGGCAGTGCAGGTTGTGCCGCCTTGCTCTGCCCGCTGCCAACCCCTGCTGAGTGGCCTGACTCCCAAAAGGCGATGGACCAGCACCGGGACCTTTGGAACACATTACATGTTACACCAGTATTTAGGGGGGTGTAACATGAAACAACACCCCTCCCCCCACCCCCTGAGTGACTTCTCCCCTGCAGCTACTGTCACATTTTGAGTGGCTGTGTATGGCCATGTCTGCACATACGGGTCATTATTTACAGGGAACTATGAATGCAGAAACTACAAGTCCCATCTGCCACCGTGGCAGACAAACTTATACTACTTAATGGACTGCTAGGGTGTTGCTGATGAGCGCTCTCATAGTCCATTCACACATCCTCCAGCTTTCTAACAGAAAGCCCATACAGAGCTACATGCATTTAATTCATAGGAGGATCAGTCTATCGAGCACAACTTCCCAAATAGACACATTGGAGGAAACAAAAAGCAGGCACTATGGACTTAGAAGGTGCTGAAGGATGAACAGACTAAAAATTTTTATGTAATTTTACTTCATTAACTTCATTTTGCAACAGTTGAAAGCATATAAACACATTTAAAATAAAATAGGAGTGAAGATTGGATTGTGTTGAAATACCTTCCTAATTGTGTTGGACCACACTGCAGGTTACCCATATCACATGTGACGAAGCTTTACACAATATATAATATATACATGGGAATCCCATGAAACGCGTTGGGGCACAACTGTTTTTGCCTTTAATGACAGCTCAGATGATTGAGTGTCAGGGCTTACTGCACTCATTTATGAAATATCTCTGATATCTCCTGGAAGTCATATACAGGTTTTTCGTAGCGGCAGTGTGATGAGTGTCTAAATTGCTTGTGCTCCATTGTAATGTATTGCTGTTTCCTTCAACAAACACTAAAGCTATAAAGGATATTAGAGTGACAAATGTTTATACTACTAACAATCCTGGAGTGAATGCGTAACAGAACTCAAAGATCTCCTAATATGATAAGAGACATCTTGAAAGACCTGGTCATAACATAGGGGAGCTGTTCGTCTATGGATGCTCAATCTTTTTTGGACATTTTTTAGTAAGACAAATGATGAAGTGTAACTAGTCGGAACAGAAGAATGGAATATGATTGGCCTTTAAACCTTGTAGCAGTCATTCTCAACCAGGGTTCCTCCAGAGGGTGCTGGGGGTTCCTCAAGCTGTTTTCCAGTTGGCTGACTGACATATGATGGTGGCTTCGTAGTTCCAGGGCCAACACTACTTGGCAAAACTAGCATTGTGATTATCTTTTTACCTTTCTGTAAGTGTGGCATTCTGACCAATCACTGTAAGAGTTTCAGTTTTCCCACTTGTAGGCAGGTCCTAGATTGTCCTTCAGTAATGGCCATGCTGTCTCATGGCACCTCCTTTCATCTTCATGAGATGTGAATAGGTTGTGGTTGCTAGTCGGAACAGAGGAATAGAATATGATTGGCCTTTAATCCTTGTAGCAGTCATTCTCAATCAGGGTTCCCCCAGAGGGTGCTAGGGGTTCCTCAAGCTGTGGCCAGTTGGCTGACTGACATATGATGGTGGCTTCGTAGTTCCAGGGTCAACACTACTTGGCAAAACTAGCATTGTGATTATCTCTTTACCTTTCTGTAAGTGTGGCATTCTGACCAATCACTATAAGAGTTTCAGTCTTCCCACTTGTAGGCAGGTCCTAGATTGTCCTTCAGTAATGGCCATGCTGTCTCATGGCACCTCCCTTCATCTTCATGAGATGTGAATAGGTTGTGGTTGCTAGTCGGAACAGAGGAAAAGAATAGGATTGGCCTTTAATCCTTGTAGCAGTCATTCTAAACCAGGGTTCCTCCAGATAGTGCTAGGGGTTCCTCAAGCTGTTTTCCAGTTGGCTGACTGACATATGATGGTGGCTTCGTAGTTCCAGGGCCAACACTACTTGGCAAAACTAGCATTGTGATTATCTCTTTACCTTTCTGTAAGTGTGGCATTCTGACCAATCACTGTAAGAGTTTCAGTTTTCCCACTTGTAGGCAGGTCCTAGATTGTCCTTCAGTAATGGCCATGCTGTATCATGGCACCTCCCTTCATCTTCATGAGATGTGAATAGGTTGTGGTTGCTAGTCGGAACAGAAGAATAGAATAGGATTGGCCTTTAATCCTTGTAACAGTCATTCTCAACCAGGGTTCCTCCAGAGGGAGCTAGGGGTTCCTCAAGCTGTTTTCCAGTTGACTGACTGACATATGATGGTGGCTTCATAGTTCCAGGGCCAACACTACTTGGCAAAACTAGCATTGTGATTATCTTTTTACCTTTCTGTAGCATTCTGACTAATCACTGTAAGAGTTTCAGTCTTCCCACTTGTAGGCAGGTCCTAGATTGTCCTTCAGAAATGGCCATGCTATCTCATGGCACCTCCCTTCATCTTCATGAGATGTGAATAGGTTGTGGTTGCTAACACACCTTATCCTGGAGAAACTCCATTTTAACTATTCATGTACTCCCGCCCGGAGGTCCTTCCTCACAAGATATTTTCCGAACTTGGTTAAAATAAACAATTGTCCACACGGTCAGCCTTGTTGGATGCTTTACTTAAAATGTTCAACATGGTACAGATATGATGTGATAAAAGACATATTGAAAGACTTGGTCGCAACATAGGGGAGCGGTTTGTTTATGAATTCTCAAACTTTTTGGACATTTTTTAGTAAGACGAATTATGATGTGAACAGAGGTTTAGGAATAGGATTGGCCTTCAAACCTTGTCAGCCAGGGTTCCTCCAGAGGTTACTAGGAGTTCCTCAAGCTGTGGCCAGTTGGCTGATTGACCTCACATATGATGGTGGCAAAACTAGCATTGTGATTATCTTTTAAGCTGTCTGTAAGTGTAGCATTCTGACCAATCACTGTATGAGTTTGTCTTCCCACTTGTAGGCAGGTCCCAGATTGTCCTTCAGTAATGGCCATGCTGTCTCATGGCACCTCCCTTCATCTTCAAGAGATGTGAATAGGTTGAGGTTGCTAACACACCTTATCCTGGAGAAACTCCATTTTGGCTATTCATGTACTCCCGCCGAGGTCCTTCTTCACAAGATATTTTCCGAACTTGGTTAAAATAAAAAAATTGTCCACACGGTCAGCCTTGTTGGATGCTTTACTTATAACGTTTACCATGGTACAGATATGATATGATAAAAGACATCTTGAAAGACCTGGTCGCAACATAGGGGAGTTGTTTGTCTATGAATGGTCAAACTTTTTGGACATTCTTTAGTAAGACGAATTATGATGTGAACAGAGGTTTAGGAATAGGATTGGCCTTCAAACCTTTTCAACCAGGGTTCCTCCAGAGGTTGCTAGGAGTTCCTCAAGCTGTGGTCAGTTGGCTGACTGACATCACATTTGATGGTGGCAAAACTAGAATTGTGATTATCTTTTTAGCTGTCTGTAAGTGTGGCATTCTGACCAATCACTGTAAGAGTTTCAGTCTTCCCTCTTGTGGGCAGGATGCTTTACCCATGACGTTTAACATGGTACAGATATGATATATGAGACATATTGAAAGACCTGGTGGTCACAACATAAGCTAGATGTTGGTCTATGGATGCGCAATCTTTTTTGGACATTTTTAACCCTCTTGGGGATGGAGTTCACCAGAGCTTTACAGGTTGCCACTGGAGTCCTCTTCCACTCCTTCATGATGACATCACAGAGCTGGTGGATGTTAGAGACCTTGCGCTCCTCCATCTTCCATCTGAGGATGCCCCACAGGTGCTCAATAGGGTTTAGGTCTGGAGACATGCTTGGCCAGTCCATTACCTTTACCCTCAGCTTCTTTAGCAAGGCAGTGGTCCTCTTGGAGGTGTGTTTGGGGTCGTTATGTTGGAATACTGCCCTGCGGCCCAGTCTCTGAAGGGAGGGGATCATGCTCTGCTTCAGTATGTCACAGTACATGTTGGCATTCATGGTTCCCTCAATGAACTGTAGCTCCCCAGTGCCGGCAGCATTCATGCAGCCCCAGACCATGACACTCCCACCACCATGCTTGACTGTAGGCAAGACACACTTGTCTTTGTACTCCTCACCTGGTTGCCGCCACACACGTTTGACACCATTTAACCAAATAAGTTTATCTTGGTCTCATCAGACCACAGGAGATGGTTCCAGCTATCCATGTGTTAGTCTGCTTGTCTTCAGCAAACTGTTTGCAGGCTTTCTTGTGCATCATCTATAGAAGATATGAAAGGGTTAAATACCAGCGCTATGGAGTTTCAGTACCTTAATTGAACTAGGATAGTGGCTATTGTGGTGTCAGCTGCCCCCAACCTACCTCTGAGGTAGTAAATTGGAAAAAATGCAAGAAATGTTGGGACCGGCGCTACCACTTTAAATCAAAAAATGTGTATTGTGCGATTTCAAAAACTGTATAAAGCATCCGTATTTGTAAAGTGCATATGGTGCAAATAGTGCGTTTAAAATTGCAAAGTGCTGCGTGCTAGTAAATCTTCAGTAAAATAGCATGGGCTGTGCTCAGTGTACCTTATATCACATATACATATAGAAAGTGCTGAGTGCTACTGAAACCATTAACCACGTGAGTGATTATGTGCTTAAAACAATATATGGCGCCAGTGGATCTCCACCAATTGCACCGCTGCTTACCGCACTTGTAAGACAAGTGGCTCAGCACTCCTCGGTCACTAGAATAAAAGATAAACCTCCATTGCGTAGTATATGTTGATAAGGATAAATCAACTTAGCATCCACTCACACTTAGGGAGTTAACTATCAGCATAAGGTGTTCGCCGAGCCGCTTCCACGTTCCACCGGCTCAAACCACTGTTCCTGGAAGTGACGTACTGACGTACCAAAACCACGCCCTACGCGTTTCGTCATACGACGTCATCTGGAGCGATCCAGATGCCATCGTATGACGAAATGCGTAGGGCGTGGTTTTGGTACATCAGTACGTCACTTCCGGGAACGGTGGTTTGAGCCGGTGGAACGCGGAAGCAGCTCAGCGAACACCTTATGCTGATAGTGAACTCCCTAAGTGTGAGTGGATGCTAAGTTGCTTTATCCTTATCAACATATACTACGCAATGGAGGCTTATCTTTTATTCTAGTGACCGAGGAGTGCTGAGCCACCTGTCTTACAAGTGCGGTAAGCAGCGGTGCAATTGGTGGAGATCCACTGGTGCCATATATTGTTTTAAGCACATAATCCCTCACGTGGTTAATGGTTTCAGTAGCACTCAGCACTTTCTATATGTATATGTATATGTGATATAAGGTACACTGAGCACAGCCCATGCTATTTTACTGAAGTTTTACTAGCACGCAGCACTTTGCAATTTTAAACGCACTATTTGCACCATATGCACTTTACAAGTACGGATGCTTTATACAGTTTTTGAAATCGCACAATACACATTTTTTGATTTAAAGTGGTAGCGCCGGTCCCAACATTTCTTGCATTTTTTCCATCTATAGAAGAGTCTTCCTTCTGGGACGACAGCCATGTAGACCAATTTGATGCAGTGTGTGGCGTATGGTCTGAGCACTGACAGGCTGACCCCCCACCCCTTCAACCTCTGCAGCAATGCTGGCAGCACTCATACATCCCTCGGGGTCCCATGTGCAGTAAACTCCCTAAACACATGCACCTGCAGCTGCATATCATCCCGCTGAAACCTAGTGGCGTAACTACAATTGCAACCAGGCCCCATGCTGCAGGGGGCCTGTGCGGATCCCCTGTACACCTGGATAGGAGGGGGGGCAGCATGTAGAGAAATCACTGCCCTCCTTTATCCTCCTGTAGCTGCAGGAGGAAAATGGAGGAGATTGGTTCCTCTGTATGCTGCCCCTGCCACTCCTCCTATCCAGTTCACTTGTGTTCTGCTGTCTCTGGGCCCCTGTGTGCTCCCCTGGTTCCCCCCCTCTAATGTGCCCCCCCCCCCCCCACTGTGCTCCCTCCCCTCTCCTGCCGGCTGCTGCAGGGGATGTGTCACAATAGAGAACCAGGAAGGGGTCGGTAAATATGTAATTTACCAGCTCCTTCCTTTTCCGAATGGACAGAGTCATAGTCAGAGACATTGTAAATAAAATAAAACAAAATGATAAAAAATAATACAATTAAAATACCAAAAAATAAAAACTACTGACACCAGTGGGTGAACTTCCAGGATTGCAAAGGTCACACTTGGAACCGGGCCCTGGCATTCCACCACCGTGGGGAGGCCCCAAGATGGCAGGAAGGGGGCCCACTGCAGAACTTGTGAAAGGGTCCCTCTGCGGGACTGTAATATAGGGAGAGTAAAGGACCCCAAGATCAGTGGTAAGAGCCCCAGGCTTGAAGGGAAGGACCCCGGCCAGGGGTCTGGGGGGCCCTTCATGGTTTCTTGCACTGGGCCCCTGAAGGTTCTAGTTATGCCTCTGCCCCATATTAATCTCCCACTTACACATATTGTTGATTGCATCCACAAAATGCCTAATGCTGGAGAAGCTGGGAATGCTTTTAGAACCACTTTAATGCCCAAGCGCTTGATGCGCCTAAATGTGTCAAGTGTTTTTATTTTCTGCCAGCAAGAAAAGGGGCGCCCGCCCCGTGTGCATGAGGCCTTACTTGCCTCAATGGCACGCCATCCAGACGATTAGAAATTTGTCTAATTTGCGCCCAAGTAGATACCGGCCTCTACGTAACGTATGTATTGAATTATGTTCCCGGTATTAAAGCAGAGGGAGGCTGCTATTAAATCAAAGGATGTAT
Source organism: Pelophylax lessonae (assembly GCF_965119305.1). NCBI lineage: Eukaryota > Metazoa > Chordata > Amphibia > Anura > Ranidae > Pelophylax > Pelophylax lessonae. The sequence continues at coordinate 7,750,824 of NC_138771.1, read as the reverse complement.
TAAAAAAAAAAAACCCCACTTCGCCCGTCCCCAGCCAAGACGTTGAAGGCCTGTTTCTATTGAGGGTTTGTCCTAAATCAAGGCCTCTATTAAACTGAAGGCCTGCATTTAATCAAAGTTGGTATTAAATCGAAGGCCTGCGTTTAAATCGAAGGCCTGTTCTTGCTCTGGAGCTTGGAATACAGTTTCCCATCCGCAGAATTATTCTGTCTTTGGAAAAACAAACCGTGGAAGGGGGGAATAAAAAAAAAAAAAATTCCCAATGACTGATTTGAGTCTGGTAGATTTATGAAGTTCTAGGCCCCGCTGTTATTCTGCAGTCAGCGAAAGATAAACACTGCCAAAACTGTGTAGGTTTCAAAAACCTGCCCGCAAGCAGAAATTCTTCAGTTATTGAAAGTCATTTATCATTTTAAATACATATGCAGTGCCGTGTTTCTGAACTCATAAACATTTTCGACTAAACTAAACCAAACTACGTCTCTTTCAGCAGTAATTTATATTTAACTTTTTCCATATGCGGCCTGTCGTTTAATGTCATTTCCGGAACAACAAGGAAAGCTAAAGAGGGATATAACATGTTTTGGCCTGCCGTAGCCGAGCCTGGCAGTGGGAGAGATCTATCTTGTGCAGCCAATGCTCATTAATCATTGGGGCTGCAGACCTGCCAGCTCCTTTCAAGATCTTTCAAGAAGTGTTTTCACCGAAAATAGAGCGGTCCTGCTTTCACAGTCATCAATCTATGTATTATAGTTTGTTTCAGGCAGCTGTGACAGACAAGGCTTTTCTGTTCAAGGGGTACTGACTTCCACAGGCTGTCATATCATATGCTTGATCAAGTCTGACAGCTTCATTTGTACCTACAGAATAGATAAAAGGCCACTTCATTGGAACAAATAGAGAGTGAGGGGAGAAGAGGGGGTGAAAAATGAAGGGGGCGGCGGTGCAACGGGGGGGGGGGGGGGGGTTGGAAGGAGCGGTCGCAGTGCCGAACTGCAGGCTCAGATCCAACGCCGGAGAACAGAGAGCGACTTGGCCTGTTTCAGTTTAGGGAATTACAGCTGGACATGAGAAATTGTGTCCTTAATGGGGTGATTATGAGATGAAGAGCAGAACTCGTTCTCCCCATATTGTCCCCCCCCCCCCCATCCCTGTAGTGCTCCCTCCGCCAGCCACATTTATGCTTTTAATGCAATTAGACCAATAATAAAATATCCTTTTTTTTTTATATATATACTCTGCTACCTGTTACCGTATTTCTGGACTAATATCTTAATTGGCTAACAAATACATAGAGTTGGCCGGTTGGTAGTAATTAATGTGATTTATCACTAGAATGTGTCTTAAACGCTGAAATGTATGTTTTTAATTTTCTTTTCTATGATCACAAATCTTGCAAGAGCCGAAATTACTGTATCTACTGTTACTTCATCATACTGATCTGCTTGGTTGTGCAAAGGGACTGTAGAACAAGGTTTCTCAGCCAGGGTTCTATGGAAGCCTAGGGTTCCTCCAGAGGTTGCTACGGGTTCCTTGAGCAATGAGCAATTTCTATCTCTCAAAAGGTTCCCCCTGACACCATTGATACTTTCTTGTTTTTAGTTTTCTTGTCTCTGTTCATAAATCTTGCAAGAGCCGAAATTACTGTATCTCCTGTTACTTCATCATACTGATCTGCTTGGTTGTGCAAAGGGACTGTAGAACAGAATTTCTCAGCCAGGGTTCTATAGAAGCCTGGAGGCCTGGAAGCCTAGGGTTCCCCCATGGGTTACATAGTTAGATAGTTACATAGTTAGTGAGGTTGAAAAAAGACATCAGTCCATCCAGTTCAACCTATGATGTGTGTGTGTGTTTGGTGTTAACCGTACATTGTATACCCCTGTATGTTGTACATTGTATACCCCTGTATGTTGTACATTGTATATCCCTGTATGTTGTACATTGTATAACCCTGTATGTTGTACATTGTATACCCCTGTATGTTGTACATTGTATACCCCTGTATGTTGTACATTGTATACCCCCTGTATGTTGTACATTGTATATCCCTGTATGTTGTACATTGTATACCCCCTGTATGTTGTACATTGTATACCCCTGTATGTTGTACATTGTATACCCCTGTATGTTGTACATTGTATACCCCTGTATGTTGTACATTGTATACCCCTGTATGTTGTGGTCTTTAAGGTGCCTGTCTAATCGTTTTTTTAAACTATCGATGCTCCCTGCTGATAAGACAGCTTGTGGATGAGAATTCCACATCCCCGCTGCTCTGACAGTAAAGAACCCCCTACGTATTTTAAGGTTAAACCATTTTTTCCTCTAGTTTTAGTGAGTGGCCACGTGTCTCATTGTATTTCCTTTCTCTGATAAGTTTGTTCCTTATGATATATAAAAGGGTAATTCTTCACAATGACCACAAGTGTATGGAACATTCTTCCCACTGACTATCACACTAATGCAAGGATTCTCAACAAGGGTTCCTCCAGAGGGTCTCCTTGAGCAATGAGCAATTTCTACTTCTCAAAAAGTTCCCACTGACACCATTGATGCTTTCTTGTTTTTAGTTTTCTTGTCTCTGGTCACAAATCTTGCAAGAGCCAAAATTACTGTATCTCCTGTCATAGTGATCTGTTGGTTGTCCAAAGGGACTTTAGAACAGGGTTTCTCATCCAGGGTTCTATGGAATCCTATAGTTCCTCCAGAGTTTGCTAGGGGTTCCTTGAGCAATGAGCAATTTCTTTCTCTCAAAAGGTTCCCTCTGACACCATTAAAGCTTTCTTGTTTTTGGTTTTCTTGTTTCTGGTCACAAATCTTGCAAGAGCCAAAATTACTGTATCGCCTGTTACTTCATCATACTGATCTGCTTCGTTGTGCAAAGGGATTTTAGAATAGGGTTTCTCAGCAAGGGTTCTATGGAAGCCTAGGGTTCCTCCAGAGTTTGCTAGGGGTTCCTTGAGCAATGAGTTCCCAAGTTCCCACTCACTCTATTGATCTTTTTAGGGATATATAAAGGGGTAATTCTTCACAATGACCACAAGTGTAAGGAACATTCTTGCCACTGACTATCACACTAATGCAAGGATTCTCAACAAGGGTTCCTTCAGAGGGTCTCCTTGAGCAATGAGCAATTTCTACCTCTCAAAAAGTTCCCACTGACACCATTGATACTTTCTTGTTTTTAGTTTTCTTGTCTTTGGTCACAAATCTTGCAAGAGCCGAAATTACTGTATCGCCTGTTACTTCATCATACTGATCTGCTTGGTTGTGCAAAGGGACTGTAGAACAGGATTTCTCAGCCAGGGTTCTATGGAAGCCTAGGGTTCCTCCAGAGGTTGCTACGGGTTCCTTGAGCAATGAGCAATTTCTTTCTCTCAAAAGGTTCCCACTGACACCATTAAAGCTTTCTTGTTTTTAGTTTTCTTGTTTCTGGTCATAAATCTTGCAAGAGCCGAAATGACTGTATCTACTGTTACTTCCTCATACTGATCTGTTGGTTGTGCAAAGGGACTTTAGAACAGGGTTTCTCAGCCAGGGTTCTATGGAATCCTAGGGTTCCTCCAGAGGTTGCGAGGGGTTCCTTGAGCAATGAGCAATTTCTATCTCTCGAAAGGTTCCCCCTAACACCATTGATGCTTTCTTGTTTTTAGTTTTCTTGTCTCTGTTCATAAATCTTGCAAGAGCCAAAATTACTGTAGCTACTGTTACTTCATCATACGGATCTGCTTGGTTGTGCAAAGAGACTGTAGAACAGGATTTCTCAGCCAGGGTTCTATGGAAGCCTAGGGTTCCTCCAGAGCTTGCTAGGGGTTTATTGAGCAAGGAGCAATGTCTATCTCTCAAAAGGTTCCCCCTAACACCTTTGATGCTTTCTTGTTTTTAGTTTTCTTGTCTCTGGTCACAAATCTTGCAAGAGCCGAAATGACTGTATCTCCTGTCACTTCATCATACTGATCAGCTTGGTTGTGCAAAGGGATTTTAGAACAGGGTTTCTCAGCCAGGGTTCCATGGAAGTCTAGGGCTCCTCCAGAGTTTGCTAGGGGTTCCTTGAGCAATGAGTTCCCAAGTTTCCACTCACACTATTGATCTTTTTAGGGAATACTGATCTGTTGGTTGTCCAAAGGGACTTTAGAACAGGGTTTTTAAACCAAGGTTCCATGGAAGCCTAGGGTTCCTCTAGGAGTTGCTAGGGGTTCCTTGAACAATGAGCAATTTTTGTCTCTCAGATAAGTTCCCACTCACACTATTGATATTTTTAGAAATCTAAAAGGGGGTAATTCTTCACAGTGACCACAAGTGTAAGGAACATTCTTCCCACTGACTATCACACTAATGCAAGGATTCTCAACAAGGGTTCCTTCAGAGGGTCTCCTTGCGCAATGAGCAATTTCTACCTCTCAAAAAATTCCCACTGACACCATTGATGCTTTCTTGTTTTTAGTTTTCTTGTCTCTGGTCACAAATCTTGCAAGAGCCAAAATTACTGTATCTCCTGTTACTTCATCATACTGATCTGTTGGTTGTGCAAAGGGACTGTAGAACAGGGTTTCTCATCCAGGGTTCTATGGAATCCTAGGGTTCCTCCAGAGTTTGCTAGGGGTTCCTTGAGCAATGAGCAATTTCTTTCTCTCAAAAGGTTCCCTCTGACACCATTAAAGCTTTCTTGTTTTTGGTTTTCTTGTTTCTGGTCACAAATCTTGCAAGAGCCAAAATTACTGTATCGCCTGTTACTTCATCATACTGATCTGCTTCGTTGTGCAAAGGGATTTTAGAACAGGGTTTCTCAGCAAGGGTTCTATGGAAGCCTAGGATTCCTCCAGAGTTTGCTAGGGGTTCCTTGAGCAATGAGTTCCCAAGTTCCCACTCACTCTATTGATCTTTTTAGGGATATATAAAAGGGTAATTCTTCACAATGACCACAAGTGTAAGGAACATTCTTGCCACTGACCATCACACTAATGCAAGGATTCTCAACAAGGGTTCCTTCAGAGGGTCTCCTTGAGCAATGAGCAATTTCTACTTCTCAAAAAGTTCCCTCTGACACCATTGATACTTTCTTGTTTTTAGTTTTCTTGTCTTTGGTCACAAATCTTGCAAGAGCCGAAATTACTGTATCTCCTGTTACTTCATCATACGGATCTGCTTGGTTGTGCAAAGGGATTTTAGAACAGGGTTTCTCAGCCAGGGTTCTATGGAAGCCTGGAAGCTTAGGGTTCCCCAGAGGTTGCTAGGGGTTCCTTGAGCATCACACTAATGCAAGGATTCTCTACAAGGGTTCCTTCAGAGGGGTTCCTTGAGCAATGAGCAATTTCTATCTCTCAAAAGTTTCCCTCTCACACCATTGATGCTTTCTTGTTTTTAGTTTTCTTGTCTCTGGTCACAAATCTTGCAAGAGCCGAAATTACTGTAGCTACTGTTACTTCATCATACGGATCTGCTTGGTTGTGCAAAGGGACTGTAGAACAGGGTTTCTCAGCCAGGGTTCTATGGAAGGCTATGGTTCCTCCAGAGTTTGCTAGGGGTTTCTTGAGCAATGAGCAATTTCTGTCTCTCAAAAGGTTCCCCATGACACCATTGATACTTTCTTGTTTTTAGTTTTCTTGTCTCTGGTCACAAATCTTGCAAGAGCCGAAATTATTGTGTTATGTAACGGTATCAGCCAATGATCAGACCAGTGGTGATGTGCAATTTCTACTTTACTTAACAATGTGGAACGTAGATTACACAGGAGATCATGTGAACAGGGGTTTGCAGTACAAAACAGCAATATGAGGAAAGGAGAAATATTCATAAAACATGTGAAAACAATTATATTGCAGTTCTAGTAATGGCCACTAGATGGCAGCAGAGTGTTCTGAGTTCAGTTTACAGATAGGAAAAGATCTGAATATTCTCACATGTTCCCAGAGATTAATCGTTCATTCAGCAGACTGGGAGTTGAGGGTATTTCCTGCTGGCACAGACTTCACACTGGCACTGCTGATGCTGACTTTGGTCAGGAGGCTCTGGGGGCCGTAGATAGGACCAACCGACTGCTTGGACAACTTCTCCACATGGACTGTAACAGAGTCCTCTCCAGTGACTGGGGCTTGGATAAATACTGTGTGCTCTTGTGCTCACTGCTGGAGGCCCACACACCAGACTTATCGAATGAGGACCCAGCACCTGGGGACAGCTCACTTGCCCAGTCACTGCTGTCCCATCAGGCAGGATCTCTCTGAGCACAGGAAGCTGGGCGGAGCTGGCATTTATACTCCCTGGGCATGTCCTGGAACTCAGGGGATGCTGGGAGCCCAGAGGATTATGGGGAATTGAGTTAAAGGGACTTGCACCTGCATCTGGATAAAGGGGCACACCACTACAATTGTATCTTCTCTTACTTCATCATACTGATCTGCTTGGTTGTGCAAAGGGATTTTAGAACAGGGTTTCTCAGCCAGGGTTCTATGGAAGCCTGGAGGCCTGGAAGCTTAGGGTTCCCCAGAGGTTGCTAGGGGTTCCTTGAGCATCACACTAATGAAAGGATTCTCAACAAGGGTTCCTTCAGAGGGGTTCCTGAGCAATGAGCAATTTCTATCTCTGAAAAGGTTTCCCCTGACACCATTGATTCTTTCTTGTTTTTAGTTTTCTTGTCTCTGGTCACAAATCTTGCAAGAGCCGAAATTACTGTATCTACTGTTACTTCATCATACTTATCTGCTTCGTTGTGCAAAGGGATTTTAGAACAGGGTTTCTCAGCCAGGGTTCTATGGATGCCTAGGGTTCCTCCAGAGTTTTCTAGGGGTTCCTTGAGCAATGAGTTCCCAAGTTCCCACTCACACTATTGATCTTTTTAGGAATCTATAAGGGGGTAATTGTTCACAATGACCACAAGTATAAGGAACATTCTTCCCACTGACCATCACACTAATGCAAGGATTCTCAACAAGGGTTCCTCCAGAGGGTCTCCTTGAGCAATGAGCAATTTCTACCTCTCAAAAAAGTTCCCACTGACACCAATGATCTTTTCTTGATTTTAGTTTTCCTGTCTCTGATCACAAATCCTGCAAGAGCCTTAATTAATGTATCTCCTGTTACTTCATTACACTGATATGTTTGGTTATGCATTGAGACAGTAGAACAGGATTAATCAACTTGAGTTCCACCAGAAGTTGCTAGGGGTTCCTTGAGCATTGAGCAATTTCTTCCTCTCACATACGTTCTTACTGACACCAGTCACCTTCATAGCTATCTGTAATGGAGTCATTCTTCCCAATGACCACAAGTGTAAGGAACATTTCTGAGCAATGAGCAGTTTCTGCATCTCAGATAAGTTCCCACTGACACCTTTGATGTTTTCTTGTTTTTAATTTTCTTTTCTCTGATCAAATATCTTGCAAGAGCCTAAATTACTATATCAACTGTTACTTCATCATAGTGATCTGTTTGATTGTGCAAAGAGACTTTAGAGAAGGGTTTCTTAACCAAGGGTTCCTCCAGAGGTTGGTAGGGGTTCCTTGAGCAATGAGCAATTTCTGCCTCTCAGATAAGTTGCCACTGACACCATTGATCTTCTCAGCTATCTGTAATAAGGGAAATTCTTCCCAATGACCACAAGTGTAAGAAGCCTTCTTCTCACTGACCATCACATTAATATATCATGAGTAGATATAGTAATTATTAGCAGGGGTTCTCTGAGACCGGAAAGTTATTTCAAGGGTTCCTCTGTGTTGAAAAGGTTGAGAAAGGCTTCTGTAGAGTATGAACAATGAACAGAGGTGGGGCTCTTCACACCAACCTACCCTATTCCAGTGCTCCCACTCATCAGTTCAATTTGCTTCTGCTTTCCTTCTTATCCTATCCTAACAAACATAGCCACTGCGTACTTTGCTCCCACCATAGGGATATTTAAAGTCGCACTCCGTTATAAACTCATTGTCAGGAAACTAATGCTGATATTAATGCAGCTAATACTTGTGCGCATGTGCCAGCACACAGAAAAGATCTGGCCAGTAACCAACATGCACTGACACGTTGGCCTGCCCACACTGACATGCACGTCTGCATGCATTGGCGCAAAGCCAGTCACAGGAATAGTGCCAAGCTGCCTATTTAAGGGAGGCCCTGGTTCAAGCTAGGTGCTGGATGTTCTTCTGCTTCCCAATGACCTGGGCTCCTGTGTTCCTGTTCCTGCTGACTTATCTTCCATTGCTGACCTAGCTATCTCCTGACCTTGCTCTGAGAAACCCAAACTCTGACATCTTCTTGCCTTTGACGACGCTCTGTCTGCTTCCTTGGTACTGACCTCAGCCTGATACTTGACTATGCTTCCTCCTGCCTAACAGTGTAAGACCCTGGATTGCCTTGACCACGTCTCTGACCCTGGCAGTTACCTCCATCTGCTTCTGAGTGCTCAAGTCTTCACGCCATGTTCCCAAGGTTCTTCTTATGGATGCCACACTGTGGTCTGCCAACCAAGCTCCTTTCCTAGGGGGTCTCACTGGCTACTCAGCTACTGAGACTCTGTGCTACTTTGAGCCCTGTACCTCTGTCACCACATTCAGGGGTGCTTGGCCCAGAGCCGCAAGGGAAGGCCTCTCATCAGCTCCGCCTCAAACCAAGGTATGTGACACTCATCTTGATGCTTTATATCAGGGGTCTCCAAACTTCCTAAACAAAGGGCCAGTTTACTGTCCTTCAGACTTCGGGGGGCTGGAATGTGGCCATCATTGGTGTCAGTGGAAGGAATTGTGCCCCATCTTTGGTGTCATTGGAACCCTTTGTTGGTGTCATTGGAAGGAACTGTGCCTCATCGTTGATGTTATTGGTAGGAATTGTGCCCCATCATTGGTGTCATTGGGAAGAATTGTGCCCTTCATTGGTGTCAGTGACTAAAATGGTGCCCCAAGGGCTGGATAAAAGCAAGAAAAGGGGCGCATCTGGCCCCTGGGCTGCAGTTTGGAGACCACTGCTTTATTTTATAGTCCAAAAAAAAGCTGAATACATGTGCCAACAAGCTTACTCTGTCTTTGTGCGTAGGCTATATAAATTCTGTATATTAATAAATAATAATACTCTGACTTTGTGATTAGGCCCCTTGGGGGTGAAATGTGTATAGAGAATGTGGTTCTCTGGGTGGAGACAATATGTATGTTTTTTTTATGGACTATGAAATAAAACATCAAGATGAGTTTTTAACGGAGTGTGACTCTCATCCTCAGATATTCCTATGTTGGAATGTAGTTACATAGTTAAATAGTAGGTGAGGTTGAATAAAGACAATAGTCCATCCAGTTCAACCTGTGTAGGTGTTTGTGGCCGTAATCATCTCACATACCCCTGAATGTTCTGATCCTTGAGATGTATGTCTAAGAGTCTTTTGAAAGCCACCATACTTCCTGCAGAAACCACCTCTTGTGGTAGACAATTCCACAATCTTGTAGCCCTAACAGTAAAGAACCCCCCACGTTGCCTGAGGTTAAAACGCTTCTCCTCTAATCGCATTGTATGCCCTCGAGTCCTCATGCAATCCCTTCGACTGAATAGCTGTTTTTCTATGCCGAGATCCCCATTGAGATATTTATAAATTGCTATCATGTCCCCCCCTCAGGCGTCTCTTCTCCGGGGAGAATAAATCGAGCGATTGCAGACGCTCTTCATAATCAAGGTCCTCCAATCCCCTAATTAGTTTAGTTGCCCTTCTCTGGACTCTCTCCAGCTCCAACACATCCCTCCTGAGGACTGGCGACCAGAACTGGACAGAATACTCCAGATGTGATCGGACATACGAATGGTCCATTAATGTCAGGAGGAGGAGGTTTGGAGCGGTGCCATGGTTCTGGATAAGCTCCTACTGTTCACTGTGCTTCCACCACACTTGGCTTTCCATCTTTCTTCTGCTCTTTCCCTGTTGGGACATTCACACAGAACGTTCTGCTACCTTCTCTATTCCATATCTCCATCTCCTGAACTTACCTCTCCACTCTTCCCCACTCCTCACACATAGCTTTCCGATTGGAAGACGTGTGCAGGCACCGCTGTCTTGAAATTGAGATAATTTGTTGTCCATGTTGTCCAAAGACATGCTGCTTGTGACCATTAACAATTCCAGCTGCTCTTACTAATGTGAATTCCTCCAACATCGGTCTTGAAGAAGCTTTGCACTAAAGTGAATTGCGTTGACCTGCGGAGGTGACCCAATATACAGACACCTTCTTTGGGTATTGTAACCCGTATTGTAGGTGCGGTTTAACCACTTTACCTCCGGAGGATTTTCCTGCTTTACGTCCAGGCCACTTTTTGCGATTCGGCACTGTGCGACTTTAACTGACATTTGCGCAGTCATGCAACGCCGTACCCAAACAAAATTTACGTCCTTTTTTTCCCACAAACAGAGCTTTCTTTTGGTGGTATTTGATCACCTCTGCGCTTTTTATTTTTTGCTATAATAATAAAAAAAACGACAATTTTGAAAAAATAACAATATTTTTCTACTTTGACAGTTAAAAAATATCCAATATATTCAATTTTTGTCATATATTTAGGCCAAAATGTATTTAGCTACATGTCTTTGAAAAAAAATTCTCAATGAGCGTATTTTTAACCGCTTAAAGACCGGAAGATTTTACCCCATTCCTGACCAGGCCCTATTTTGTGATTCGGCACTGCATTATTTTAACGGACAATTGTGTGGTCGAGCGACGCTGCACTCAAATTAAATTTGTGTCCTTTTTTTCCCACAAATAGAGCTTTCTTTTGGTGGTATTTGATCACCTGTGCGATTTTTACTTTTTGCGCTATAAACAAAAAAAGAGCGACAATTTTGAAAAAATAACAATAGTTTTCACATTTTTTTATATGAAATTCCCCCCCAAAAAAATGTAAAAATCAAAATTTTTTAACATTTTAGGCCAATTTGTTTTTTGCTACATATGTTTGGTAAAAAAAATTGCAATAAGCGTATTTTGATTGTTTGCGCAAAAGTTATCGCAGCTACTAACTACGGGAAATTTATGTCATTTTTATTGTTTTTCTTTTTTTTAACTAGTAATGGCGGCGATCTGCGATTTTTTTTTTTTTTTTGCGAGACTACGACATTGTGGCGGACAGATCGGACCCTTGACTGACATTTTTTGACACTTTTGGGGGTACCAGTGACATTACTACAGTAATCAGTGCTATACATATGCACTGTTACTGTAAAAATGACACTGGCAGGGAAGGGGTTAACTTTTATTGGTGATCAAGGGGTTAATGTATGCCTGGTGCTTACTGACGTGCGTGGGGGGAGGGGACTGTGTGACACAGGGACAGATCGCAGGTTGAGCTATGCTGAATCCTGTGATCTGTCACAGAGGAGATCCGCCAGCTTTGTTTACACAAGTGGGCGGATTTCCTCACTCAATCCCCGACGATCGGGGAAGAGCGGCGGTGATCACCGCCTCTCCTCCCCTGGCCCGACTCCCGCTGTGACTGAATACAGTGGGAGCGAGCCTCCGGCGGCGCGCGCGCCGCCCACAAGGGGAGGAGTCCAGCGACGTAGACCTACGTCGCTGGACGTTAACAAACCACTTTGCCGCAGTACGGTCAATGTGAGCGGTCGGCAAGTGGTTAAGGACCATAATGTGCACCCATACGTCACTTCCAGGGTTTTAAGTATTCGCCTTTTATGTGTTTTTGGATGCTTTGCAAGCGTCCTTTTTAAATATGTGCATAAATAAAACATTTGCTATTTTTATACAAAAAATTGTATCGGTCTCATGTTGCTGCTGATAAAGTCCATCAACTGCAGGACTAGTGTGTGTATACCTGTGTATACCAGAGTACCCTAGTTCCAGTGGGATGGTGTCCATGTGTCCTCAGCCATGGGATCCCTCCAGCCGTTTACCTGTGCTACCAGAGCTACCCTGGACTTCACTGAGAAGGACTCTGTCTATGAGGGTAAACACAAGTAACTGTTTGCGTTCTGAACTGTTTTACTGAAGTAGTTCTTCTCTGCGAGATTCTAGTGTTATAGAGTCTGATAAAGACTGTGCTATGCAGCCAACCTATCCTGATTGCATCACAGAGACATTGCAGTTAACCACTTGCCGACCGCCATATACATATGTACATATACTGCGGCAGGTCGGCTCTGTCCTGCGAAACGACGTAACAGTACGTCGCCTCGCGGAACCGCGAGTGGGGGCACGTGCACGCGCCCATTCGCCACAGGGGGCACCCGCGATTGCTCCCCGTGGAGACAGAACGGCAGTAGGCCATTGCAAACTCGGCAGATCGCTGTTCTGTCAGCAATTAACACAGGGCTCCTGTGTTCCTCCTATTAGGAACACATGTCTCTGTGTTCATTCCAAAAGCCCAGAAAGCACCCCCTAGGGACACATTTACCCCCTTGTGTTAACCCCTTCCCTGCCAGTGTCATTTTTACAGTGACAGTGCATATTTTTAGCACTGATTACTGTAGTAATGTCACTGGTCACCCCAAAAGTGTCAAAAATGTCAGTTAGGGGTCCGATCTGTCCGCTGCAATGTCGCAGTCCCGCTAAAAATCGCTGATTGCCGCCATTACTAGTAAAAAATAAATAAATAAAAATGACATAAATCTTTGTAGAAGCGATAACTTTTGCGCAAACCAATCAACATACGCTTATTGGGATTTATTTTATCAAAAATATGTAGCAGAATACAAATTGGCCTAAAATGATGAAAAACGTTTTTTTTTTTATTGTGAATTTTATATGGCAGAAAGTGAAAAATATTGTTTTTTTTTTCAGAATTGTCGCTCTTTTGTTGTTTATAGCGCAAAAAATAAAAATCGCAGAGGTGATCAAATATCACCAAAAGAAAGATCTGTTTGTGGGGAAAAAGGACATCAATTTAATGTGGGTACAGCGTCGCACGACCGCGCAATTGTCTGTTAAAGTAACGCAGTGCTGAATCGCAAAAAATGGCCTGATCATTAACCTCCCTGGCGGTATGATTATGTCTGGAATTACATACCAAAAGCGGTACAATTTTTTTCATGGAAATTTGGCGTTATGTATTATAGGCCTACAATTCTTAGTAATTACTGACTTAAACCTGACCAAAACAAGACTCTAGTAGACATCCCAGATGTGATAAATTTGAAACACAAACGCATGAAATATAATCTAATCAATAATATAATTTTATTATATAATATATTATATATATTATATAATAAAATTATATTATTGATTAGATTATAATTCATGCGTTATATAATATATATATATATATATATGCACACACACACACACACATATATATATAAAATATATAACGCATGAATTATAACTGAATCAATAATATAATTTTATATATATATATATATATATATATATATATATATATATATATATATATATATGTATGTGTGTGCGCATATATATATATATATATATATATATATAATATAATATAAAATGTGTTTTGTGCAACGTTTTTTTTTTTTTTTTAAATTTCCCTCCCTAGTTCCGCTCCCATGCAGCATTGCTGCTGCAGGGAACGGAACTAGGAAGTCATCACACCGACGGAGGACGGAGGAGCGGTGGGACTCTCGGCTGGCGGTCACAGCAATGAGAGATCATCGCTGGATCGCCAGGAGAAGGTAAGAGAACACCGCTGCGCTCTCTGCACATCCACCCCGAGCTTGACTCGGGGTTACCGATCCTGACCTAAAAAATCCACCCCGAGTCACGCTCGGGATTACCGCCAGGGAGGTTAAGGGGGCAAATCCTTCCAGAGCTGAAGTGGTTAAAGCATGACATGTTAGGTATCTATTTATTCAGTATAACATCATCTTTCACATTTTAGAATAAAATTGGGCTAAATTTACTGTTTTTTCTTTTTTTTTTTAATTCCAGAAAGTGTTATTTTTTGCTGAAAAAAATCACGTTTGAAAAATTGCTGCACAAATATCATGTAGCATAAAAAATATCAATGACCGCCATTTTATTCTCTAAGGTCTCTGCTAAAAAAAATTAATATATATATAATGTTTGGGGGTTCTGAGTAATTTTCTAACAAAAAAATGATGAATTTTTACATGTAGGAGAGGAATGCTGGAATTCACGTGGTATGCTATTGGTTAACCACTTGCCGACCGCCGCAAGTAAATATACTGCGGCGGTCAGCCCCGGCCAGGCAGAGTGACGTAACGTCACTCGCCTGTCACCGGCTTGTGAGCCAATAGCGGGCGAGCGCGCGCTCCGCTGAGGCGCACGCCCGCCGCGGCTCGTTCACTGAGGAGTCAGTGCGTGTGACCGGCGGACCCGACGTCTGCCGGTCACACTACGATCGTCGGTAGAGAGGGAGAAAGGCAGGCGGCTAATGTAAACAAGCCGCCTGTCATTCTTCCCTGTGTAAAAATGGAGATCAGACGGTTCTACTATGTAGAACCGTTGATCTCTGTTTTTACAATAGTAGCCATGTCCAATCACAGTTAGATGCACGCCCCTAGGACACACTTAATCCCTCCCTCTCCATTACAGTTAACCCCTTCCCTGCCAGTGTCATTTTTACAGTAACAGTGCATATTTATAGCACTGATTACTGCAGTAATGTCACTGGTAACCCCAAAAGTGTCAAAAATGTCAGTCAAGGGTCCGATCTGTCCGCCGCAATGTCGCAGTCCCGCAAAAAAAATTGCAGATCGCGGCCATTACTCGTTAAAAAAAACCCACCAAAAATGACAAAAATCTTTCCCTTTGATAGTAAACGCGATAACTTTTGCGCAAACCAATCAAAATACGCTTTTTGCGATTTTTTTTACCAAACATATGTAGCATAAAACAAATTGGCCGAAAATGTTAAAAAAATTTAGATTTTTACATTTTTTTGGGGGGGAATTTCATATAAAAAATGTGAAAAATATTGTTATTTTTGCAAAATTTACTCTCTTTTTTTGTTTATAGCGCATGATCAAAACATCGCAGAGGTGATCAAATACCACCAAAAGAAAGCTCTGTTTGTGGGAAAAAAAGGACGTCAAATTCGTTTAGGTACAGCGTCGCACGACCGCGCAATTGTCCATTAAAGTCACGCAGTAAAAAATCACAAAAAAAACCCTAGTCAGGAAGGGGGTAAAATCTTCCGGGGCTTAAGTGGTTAAGGTAGCGCAGTGCCAGATCACAAAAAAAAAAAATGGCCTGGTAATGAAGGCGGGTAAATCTTCTGGAGCTGAGCAGTTAAGGCAAATTTCTCTGGTAGGTTAGGAAATGAAAGCGATCCTGTGACTGGCCTAAATTGGCCTAAAATTATGAAAAAGTTTTTTGTTTTTTTTTGGGAATGTTATATAGCAGAAAATGAAAAATATTGTTTTTTTTTTCAGAATTGTCGCTCTTTTTTTGTTTATAGCGCAAAAAATAAAAATTGCAGAGGTGATCAAATACCACCAAAAGAAAGTTCTATTTGTGGGGGGGGAAAAAGGACATCAATGTTTTTCGGGTACAGCGTTGCATGACTGCGCGATTGTCAGTCAAAGTAATGCAGTGCCGAATCGCAAAAAATGGCCTTGTCATTCAGGAGGTAAAAACTTCTGGTCCAGAAGTGGTTGAAGAGTCCATGTTTGTGCAACTTTCATCAACCGTTTTGTAATATTCTGCAGTCTATGCATGCGTTTGCCATTCCATTTAGTTACTCCCTGTCTGATCATTCAGCCAATCCCCTCTCCATGCCCTGACCAGATACTTCTTCCAACCCTCAATAAATAATGTGTAGTCCAAACTGTGTAAAATGGTTCTGAAGTCTAATTTCATTCTTTGCCAGTTGATCCACTAACCACATCAATACCCTGTAGGCATCTCCACAGAGCTCATCGTCTGCCCATTCACAGACGCCTACTGATCTTCTGACAACCATTAAAGATATAAAAAATGCTTTCCTGTTGTTTGGCTCATTTGGATCAAGGCTAAAAATGCCAACGACCCGGAAAGCCTTAGGATGGCATAAATCACTATTAGGAACTGTAACCATCTGCAGAGTATTGCCTTTTCTTTAGGAAGGTTTTAATTGTGTCCTTGTGTGAATGAAGCCTCGAATGGCCTCAGATCCCTTCCACACACCACCAATCACATCTCTCCAACTTCTGCTGTATTCTCTTCCCCATTCCATGGGCTGTCCTCCATGCATTTCTCCGTCTTCATTCCCTACCACATACAGTATGTCCAGCTGTCCAGCTGTAAGACTCTGGATCCTTTCATCTCTTGTCACTCAAGTGTAGTTGTTCAACAAAGAAACAAAGGTCAGAGGGCAGCGTGCCTAACAAGTATAAGTAGCCACTGCCAGAGAAGAGTGATCAGACAACGAGTGGGAATTATAAAGGCACATTAAAATCAAATGAATAGCCTATAACAGTGGTCTCCAAACTGTGGCCGTGGGCCAGATGCAGCTTTTTGCTTGCCTTCATCCAGCCCTTGGGGCACTACTACTCCCATTGATACCAATGATGGGGCACTATTTCTCCTATTATTATCAATGATGGGGAAATATTCCTCCCACTAAAACCAAGGATGGGGCACTATTCCTCTCACTGACACCAATGGTGGGGCACTATTCCTCCCACTGACACCAATGATGGGACACTATTCCTCCCACTGATACCAATGATGGGGCACTATTCCTCCCACTGACACCAATGATGGGGCACTATTCCTCCCACTGACACCAATGATGGGGCACTATTCCTCCCACTGACACCAAGGATGGGGCACTATTCCTGCCATTATTATCAATGATGGGGAAATATTCCTCCCACTAAAACCAAGGATGGGGCACTATTCCTCCCACTGATACCAATGATGGGGCACTATTCCTGCCATTATTATCAATGACAGGGCACTATTCCTCCCACTGACACCAAGAATAGGGCACTATTCCTCCAACTGATACCAATGATGGGGCACTATTCCTCCCACTGACACCAATGATGGGGCACTATTCCTCCCACTGATACCAATGATGGGGCACTATTCCTCCCACTGACACCAATGATGGGGCACTATTCCTCCCACTGACACCAAGGATGGGGCACTATTCCTCCCACTGACACCAATGGTGGGGCACTATTCCCCCCACTGACACCAATGGTGGGGCACTATTCCTCCCACTGATACTAATAATGAGAGAACTTTTCCTTCCACTGACACCAATGATTGAGCACTTTCCTGCCACTGATACCAATGATGGGGCACTAATACTCTCACTGACACCAATGATGTGGTACTATTCCTCCCACTAACACCAATTATGGGGCAATATTCCTTCCACTGATACCAATGATGGAGCACTATTCCTCCCATTATTATCAATGATGGGGAACTATTCCTCCCACTGACACCAATGATGGGGTGCTATTCCTCCCACTGATACCAATGTTGATGCACTATTCCTCCCACTGACACCAATGATGGGACACTATTCCTCCCACTGATACCAATGATGGGGCACTATTCCTCCCACTGATACCAATGATGGAACATTATTCCTCCCACTGACACCCATTATGGGGCACTATTCCTTCCAATTATACCAATGATGGAGCGCGCTTCCTCAACCTACTGACCACAGTTGCTATTTCATTTTTTTGCTCCCACTGACCACCAAACCTGAGACATTGTTCACTCCCACTGGCCACAGTCTGACCCCCCTGAAGTCTGAAGAACGTTGAACCTTTGGTTAGAAAATCTGGAGACCCACGCTCTATAACAATCAGAAAAATTGTGTATAACCAGTAGACAGACAATAAAACTCAGGGGACACTAATGCAGAGAAAGTCAAGCTTAATGCAGCAAGTCAGCAAGTTTGATTTATATTGTGCATATATATATATATACTGCTCAAAAAAAAAATAAATAAAAGAACACTTTAAAAACATCAGATCTCAATGGGGAATAATCTAATGCTGGATATTTATACTGGTATGGACTGGGTAACGTGTTAGGATCTATACTGGTATGGACTGGGTAACGTGTTAGGATCTATACTGGTATGGACTGGGTAACGTGTTAGGATCTATACTGGTATGGACTGGGTAATGTGTTAGGATCTATACTGGTATGGACTGGGTAATGTGTTAGGATCTATACTGGTATGGACTGGGTAATGTGTTAGAAAGGAAAAGATGCCACATAGTTTGATGGAAATTAAAATTATCACCCTACAGAGGGCTGAACTCAAAGACACCCCGAAAATCAAAGTGAAAAAATGATGCAGCAGGTTAGTCCATTTTGCTGAAATTTCATTGTAGCAACTCAGAATGGTCCTCAGTAGTTTGTATGACCCCACCTGCTTGTAAGCATGCCTGACAATGTCGGGGCATGCTCCTAATGAGATGACGGATGGTGTCCTGGGGTATTTCCTCCCAGATCTGGACCAGGGCATCACTGAGCTCCTGAATAGACTGAGGTGCAACATGGCGGCGTCGGATGGCTCAAAGGAAAATATACCAGAGGTGTTCTATTGGATTTAGGTCAGGTGAGCGTGTAGGCCAGGGGTAATGAATTAAAATTCAAGGAGGTCCGGTTGCTAAAATTTTCTTTGGGCCGAGGTCCGAATCTGAAGTCTGAGCTATGACTCAGAAAGATGGGCAAAACAAAAACGTGTCCATCAGCGTTGCTCTTAACATAAAATATGCCCATTTGAGTGCCCCCTAACATAAAATGTGTCCATCAGCGTGCCCCTTAACATAAAATAAGGAGCACGCTGATGGGCACATTTTATGTTAGGGGGCACTCTGATGGGCACATTTTATGTTAGGGGGCACGCTGATGGGCACATTTTATGTTAGGGGGCACTCTGATGGGCACATTTTGTTAGGGGGCACACTGATGGGCAAAACAAAACGTGTCCATCAGTGTTGCTCTTAACATAAAATGTGCCCATCAGAGTGCCCCCTAACATAAAATGTGCCCATCAGCGTGACCCTTAGCATAAAATTTGCCCATCAGCGTGCCCCCTAGCATAAAATTTGCCCATCGGCGTGACCCTTAGCATAAAATTTGCTCATCAGCGTGCCTCCTAGCATAAAATGTGCCCATCGGCGTGACCCTTAGCATAAAATTTGCCCATCAGCATGCCCCTTAACATAAAATATGCCCATCAGTGTGACCCTAACATAAAATAAGGGGAACGCTGATGGGCACATTTTATGTTAGGGGGCACTTTGATGGGCACATTTTATGTTAGGGGGCATTCTGATGGGCACATTTTATGTTAGGGGCACTTTGATGGGCACATTTTATGTTAGGCGGCATTCTGATGGGCATATTTTATGTTAAGGGGAACTCTAATGGGCATATTTTATGTTAAGGGGAACTCTAATGGGCATATTTTATGTTAAGGGGAACTCTAATGGGCATATTTTATGTTAAGAGCAACGCTGATGGACACGTTTTGTTTTGCCCATCAGCGTGCCCCTTAACATAAAATGTTCCCATTAGAGTGCCCCATATGTTAAGGGGCACTCTAATGGGAACATTTTATGTTAAGGGGCACTCTAATGGGAACATTTTATGTTAAGGGGCACGCTGATGGGCAAAACAAAACGTGTCCATCAGCGTTGCTCTTAACATAAAATATGCCCATTAGAGTTCCCCTTAACATAAAATATGCCTATTAGAGTGCCCCTTAACATAAAATTTGCCCATCAGCGTGACCCTTAACATAAAATAAGGCGCACGCTGATGGGCACATTTTATGCTAGGGGGGACTCTAATAGGCATATTTTATGGGGCACTCTAATGGACACAAATGTGTGCCCCTTAACAAAATATGCCCATCAGTCTGAATTTTATAAAAATGTGCCCCACATACCTTTGGGAGCAGAAAATGCGGGAGCCAGGAGCAGCGAACATCAGAGGGGCAGGGCGTGCTCGCGGCTAGGCTGAGTGTGAGAGTCAGGAGCCGCAGTTAGGAGCAGGGGGGCGGGGCCCGCTCGTGACGTCACGCCCCAACTCGCGGCTGGCTGGGAGGGAGCCGAAGAAAGAAGCAGGGGGCGGGGCCCGCTCGTGACGTCTCGCCCCAACTCGCGGCTGGCTGGGAGGGAGCCGAAGAAAGAAGCAGGGGGCGGGGCCCGCTCGTGACGTCTCGCCCCAACTCGCGGCTGGCTGGGAGGGAGCCGAAGAAAGAAGCAGGGGGCGGGGCGCACACCCGTAATGTCACTGGTTGCTGGGACACCCGCGGTCCCAGCAAACTAATAACTACTTACAGTGGCGGCCTGACGGGTCCGGGCGGAAGCATCGTGCGGGCCGCTCCTGGACCGCGGGCCGCCATTTAGTGACGGCTGGTGTAGGCCATTCAATGGTATCAATTCCTTCATCCTCCAGGAACTGGCTGCATACTCTGCATACTCTGAGGAACCCAGGGCCCACTGTACCATTGTAGGGTCTGACAATGGGTCCAAGGATTTCATCCCAATACCTAATGGCAGTCAGGGTGCCATTGTCTAGCTTGTAGAGATCTGTGCGTCCCCCCCCCCATAGATATGCCTCCACCAAACCAGTCATGCTGAATGATGTTACAGGCTGCATAATGTTCTCCACGGCTTCTCCAGACCCTTTCACATCTGTCACATGTGCTCAGGGTGAACCTGCTCTCATCTGTGAAAAGCACAGGATGCCAGTGGTGGACCTCCCAATTCTGGTGTTCAATGGCAAATGCCAATCGAGCTCAACTGTGTCGAGCAGTGAGCACAGGGCCCACTAGAGGACGTCGGGCCCTCAGGCCACCCTCATGAAGTCTGTTTCTGATTGGTTGGTCAGAGACATTCACACCAGTGGCCTGCTGGAGGTCATTTTGTAGGGCTCTGGCAGTGCTCATCCTGTTCCTCCTTGCACAAAGGAGCAGATACCGGTCCTGCTGATGGGTTAAGGACCTTCTATGGCCCTGTCCAGCTCTCCTAGAGTAACTGCATGTCTCCTGGAATCTCCTCCATGCTCTGAGACTGTGCTGGGAGACACAGCAAACCTTCTGCCAATGGGACGTATTGATGGGTCATCCTGGAGGAGTTGGACTGCCTGTGCAACCTCTATAGGGTCCAGGTATGGCCTCATACTACCAGTAGTGACACTGACCCCCTCTATAGGGTCCAGGTATGGCCTCATACTACCAGTAGTGACACTGACCCCCCTCTATAGGGTCCAGGTATCGCCTCATACTACCAGTAGTGACACTGACCCCAGCCAAATGCAAAACTAGTGAAAAACAGTCAGAAAAGATGAGTAGGGAAAACATTTTTATTGACCTCCACCTGTAAAACCATTCCTGTTTGGGGGGGGGGGGGACATCTCATTGTTGCCTATCTAGTGCACTTGTTAATTTTATTAACACCAAAGCAGCTGAAACTGATTAACAACCCCCTCTGCTACTTAACTGACCAGATCAATATCCCAGGAGTATAATTGACTTGATGTTATACTCTGATTAAAACGTGTTTCTTTAATTGTTTGAGCAGTGTGTATACAGTATATCTTATATTCGGACCTTGTCATTTACAAGGTATTGAATGTTTACCTAACTGTGTTACACTAGACCGACACCCTTATGTAATTGCTCACCTTGCCCCTGCCCCCCTCCATGTATACATCTGCTCCTACTGACATCCTGCCACTCACTCACTTACAGCCAGCTGTCCAAACTGTCTGTGATGCTGCAATCTGTGTAAATGAGTTTTCAGCAGCTGCCCCTCGACACCCTCCTTTGACATTCCCGTATGACATCATACATTACGCCTCTGCTGAAAGCCCATGAGAGATTCTTGAGACCGTGTGCCGCAATATAGGGGCAGATCCCTTTACAAAACTAATTAGATGACGAGGCATTTGGCTACCTTAAGAGAGTCATAGTTACTTGTTTACCCGCGCTTCACCTTTGTACCATTAAATACCCAGGGAGCCTGTACACTGCGCCGAAATCTGCCGGATTGGGCACTCTGTACATGGCCCCAATATCAGCCCCGATAAGCAACCTGTACACTGCCCCAATATATGCCCCGATGGGCACCCTGTACACTGCCCCAACATCTTCCCTGATGGGCACCCTGTACACTGCCCCAATATCTGCCCCGATGGGCACCCTGTACACTGCCCCGATATCTGCTCTGATGGGAACCCTGTACACTGCCCCAATATCTGCCCTGATGTGTACCCTGTACACTGCCCCAATATCTGCCCTGATGTGCACCCTGTACACTGCCCCAATATCTGCCCTGATGGGCACCCTGTACACTGCCCTGATATCTGCTCTGATGGGCACCCTGTATACTGCCCCGATATCTGCCCTGATGGGAACCCTGTACACTGCCCCAATATCTGCCCCGATGGGCACCCTGTACACTGCCCCGATATCTGCCCTAATGGGCACCCTGTACACCGCCCTGATATATGCCCTGATGGGCACCCTGTACACTGCCCCGATATCTGCCCTAATGGGCACCCTGTACACCACCCTGATATCTGCCCTGATGGGCACCCTGTACACTGCCCCGATTTCTATCTTGATGGGAACCCAGAACACTGCCCCAATATCTGCCCTAATGGCCACCCTGTACACTGTCCCGATATCTGCCCTAATGGGCACCCTGTATACTGCCTTAATATCTGCCCTGATGGACACCCTGTTCACTGCCCCGATATCTGCCCTAATGGGCACCCTGTACACTGCCCCGATATCTATCTGGATGGGAACCCAGAACACTGCCCTGATATCTGCCCTAATGGGCACCCTGTACACTGCCTCAATATCTGCCCTTATGGGCACCCTGTACACTGCCCCAATATCTGCCCTTATGGGCACCCTTCTCCTTTGGTGCCCCGTGCAGCATCATACATTTCCATTTTCATCATATTGTTGCATTTAGTCTTTAAAGTGAACTTTTCCTTTCCTTATGCAAGTAAACATATAGTCGTTTGATTGGATGGATGGGAGTTGCACCACAGACAAGGAGAGTGTGCTATCCGCGCTCTGAGCCTTCATATGAACTATGACTGAACTGCATCCATGTACCAGCACTGGCTCCACAGCTATCTTAAAGGAGACCTAGGGTTGAAGAGGTGGATTGCTGACACTTGGTGCCACGGAGTGGTGAGAGCCTCCGGGCAACCACGCTAACCTCAACCCCCATATTAATCTCCCACTTACGCATATTGATGATTGCATATCCACAAAATGCCTAATGCTGGAGAAGCTGGGAATGCTTTAATCTGGACAGTATATCTGGACAGTCAACTTGTCCCATACTATACCAGGAGACTGTCATACTCACTACGGGTTTACTGGGTTGTATGAATTTAACCCCTCTATTTATCCTGGGACTGCCAGTATCCATCCACGGTTATATGTGGAGAAGGAGAATATTAATTCTCTCCGCATTGAGATACCGGTTATTGGGTCTTCCCCTTTCCGATACTGGCTGCATGAACTCTTATAAGTTTGAGCTCAATTCATTTGCACCTGGGAGCAGCCCTGTACCCAGGAGCTGACTGGCAACCGTCGGCCCAGGGGGCAAGTACAAACCAGAGGCCCATGGTGCAGCGACTAGGCCCCCCTCCACTCTCCCTCTGCTTGACCTCCTTCTGACCCCCATTCCAGGCTGAATCTTTGCTCCAGGTACTGTCTACTCACCGGCCGAATCCGGGTTCCCAACCTGGTCAGCAGGGGGCTGTCTGGGGGAGGAGAGTCTCCAGTAGGGCATGGAAATGGCCTCTGCTCAGACACAGTTTACACCATCGATGCTGGGGGGGGGGGGGGGGGGGTGGTTGGGGAAGGGGAGATCTGTGCTCTGTCCTTGTCTTCATCCCGCACTCAGTAGATCAGCGGTGGAGACTTTTTACTTCTCTTCACCAGGAATCCTTTAGGCATGTTTGTGGCAAAAGCAGTGCAGCCTTTTTATGGAGCATCAGAGCGGCCCGGGGGGCAATTTCCCCCTTGCCCCCTGGCCCAGTCCTCCCCTGCCTATACCACCGAGGCAGTTCTGAAGTGTGAATGCCATGTTCTGGCACCATTCACTATCTGCTCTCCAGTTGAAACCGTCCTGATAGACTTGGAGCCATTCAGTCTGTTAGTTGGTGTTTAGTGTGTCCTTGGGGGCCCATGGGTACTGTACGTAGTGTGACAACGTTGTCTACCTGTTGTTATTGAGGTCATTGGGGGTTTTACATCTTAATTTTTTGTCTTTAATTGCTAAGCATTTTCATAAAATTATTGTATTAGATACTGTGGTTGGTCCTCCATATATTTTTCAGGGTGACTTAGTCCCTAGGGTAGTCTTAATGATTGGGCACACCTGGGCACTGCCCAGGGGCCCCAGGTGCATGGGGGCCCCATGATTAGGGCCAGGACTAGGGGGAGTGGGAGGCATTGTGTTGGGGGGGGGGGGGGGGTGCACAGGTAATTTGGTCCTCTTCTTTGATAGGAGCAACTACAATGTCACTCCTGTTAGGAGGAGCAGCGGCTGGCTTCTGCAGGACAGAGAATTCAGCTTTCTCCTCCCTCTTGCAGGGGATGAAAGAGGGCCGGGACTGAGACTGGGAACTCCCCCTAGGAAGCAGGAGATGCCTTCATTGCAGGTGGGAACAGCATTTGTGATCTGTGAGTACAAGGGGGAAGGGAGGGCACAACTCTTACTTATGGGGGCACTGTGATGTCTGAGGACATTGTGATAGGGACACCTGATGTATGGGGACACTGTGATGGGGACACCTGATGTATGGGAGCACTGTAATGAGGACACCAGGTGTATGGGGACACTGTGATGGGGACACCTGATGTATGGGGACACTGTGATGGGGAACTTGATGTCTGAGGACATTGTGATAGGGACACCTGATGTATGGGGACACTGTGATGGGGACACCTGATGTATGGGAGCACTGTAATGAGGACACCAGGTGTATGGGGACACTGTGATGGGGACACCTGATGTAAGGGGGCACTGTGATGGGGACACCTGATGTATGGGGGCACTGTGATGGGGACACCTGATGTATGGGGGCACTGTAATGAGGACACCAGATGTATGGGGACACTGTGATGGGGACACCTGATGTATGGGAAAACTGTGATGGGGACACCTGATGTATGGGGACACTGTGATGAGGACACCTGATGTAAGGGGCACTGTGATGGGGACACCTGATGTATGGGGACACTGTGATGAGGACACCTGATGTATGGGGACACCTGATGAATGGGGACACTGTGATAAGGACACCTGGTGGATGGGGACACTGTGATGGGGTCACCTGATGAATGGGGACACTGTGATGAGGACACCTGGTGTAAGGGGCACTGTGATGGGGACACCTGATGTATGGGGACACTGTGATAAGGACACCTGGTGGATGGGGACACTGTGATGGGGACACCTGATGAATGGGGACACTGTGATGAGGACACCTGATGTATGGGGAGACTGTGATGGGAACACCTGATGTATGGGGACACTGTGATGGGGAACCTGATGTACGAGGACATTGTGATGGGGACACCAGATGTAAGGGGGCACTATAATGGGGAAACCTGATGTATGGGGACACTGTGATGGGGACACCTGATGTATGGGGATACCGTGATCAAGGACACCTGATGAATGGGGACACTGTGATGGGGACATTTGATGTATGGGGGACACTGTGATGGGGACACCTGATGTATGGGGACACTGTGATGGGGACATCTGATATATTTGGGTACTGTGATAAGGGACCCTGATCTATGGGGACACCTGATGTATGGGGGCGCTTTGATGAGCACACCTTATTCAAGCCGGTAGGGGCCCAGGTGCCTTACTTTGCCCAGACAAGACAAGGGGTGGGCAGAAGGGATGACTGCTCTTGGTGCAGTGTGTATTGTAGGGATGGGGCCCACAAGTTCCTTCTACTATAAGGCTGACAGGAGTAGTGACAGCGGCATCACTACTGCTGTCAGCCCAGTGCTGAAAGCAGCAAGAAGAGGAGAGAGCCAGGCGGTGGAGGCTGTGCTCTCTCCCCCTCTTCCTCATAAGCTCGCACATTATAAAGGGGGCACAATTTGGCATCTTTGCCCTTGGCACTGGATGATCTTGCCCCAAAACATATTCCATCCATCAAATTCAATCAAATGGAGGCTTTCTGGTTTGCAAGTGAGTGAGTCAGGTACCTGGAAGTCTAAAATTCTGAACCTCCATGCTGCACACTTGATCTAATTTAGTATATCACTGGCTAGAAGCAAGATCGGGGGGGCAGCCCCAGAACCTTTGGAACAGGGACAGGGACAGGGACAGGTAGCTCTAGAGAGGTGGAGCTCAACCTGAACAACAGATCAAAGATCCCCAGGGAGCAGCATGCTTTTCTAAGAAGATACCCTTGCAAGGTCTCATTAGAATGTAAAGATGGTCTGAAGCGTTTGGGGGTCAGTAGAAAGTAATGCAGAGTTCCGAGGTCAGTAGTATGCAATGCATAGTGAAAGGGTCAGTAGTATGTCAGAGTGCAGGAGTCAGTAAGTTCCTTGAGGGCAAGGACTGATGTGAATGAACAATTTATGTATGTAAAGAGTAGGAGTAGGTAACTCATAGTGTAGGGGTCAGGAGTAGGTAACTCACAGTGCAGGGCTCAGGAGTAGGTAACTCACAGTGTAGGGCTCAGGAGTAGGTAACTCACAGTGTAGGGGGTCAGGAGTAGGTAACTCATAGTGTAGGGGTCAGGAGTAGGTAACTCACAGTGCAGGGCTCAGGAGTAGGTAACTCACAGTGTAGGGCTCAGGAGTAGGTAACTCACAGTGTAGGGGGTCAGGAGTAGGTAACTCATAGTGTAGGGGTCAGGAGTAGGTAACTCACAGTGCAGGGGTCAGTAGTAGGTAACTCACAGTGCAGGGGTCAGGAGTAGGTAACTCATAGTGTAGGGGTCAGGAGTAGGTAACTCACAGTGCAGGGGTCAGTAGTAGGTAACTCATAGTGTAGGGGTCAGGAGAAGGTAACTCATAGTGTAGGGGTCAGGAGTAGGTAACTCACAGTGCAGGGGTCAGTAGTAGGTAACTCACAGTGCAGGGGTCAGGAGTAGGTAACTCATAGTGTAGGGGTCAGGAGTAGGTAACTCACAGTGCAGGGGTCAGTAGTAGGTAACTCATAGTGTAGGGCTCAGGAGTAGGTAACTCACAGTGCAGGGGTCAGGAGTAGGTAATTCACAGTGCAGGGTTTAGAAGTAGGTAACTCACAGTGCAGGGGTCAGGAGTAGGTAACTCACAGTGCAGCGGTCAGGAGTAGGTAACTCACAGTGCAGGGATCAGTAGGATGTAACTCACGGTGCAGGGGTCAGGAGTAGGTAATTCAGATTTCGAGCTCAGGAGTAATTAATGCAGAGGTCAGTGGTATGTAACAAAGGGTACAGGGGTCAGAAGTAAAGAACAGAGATCAGGAAAAAAAACGCAGAGTGCAGGGGTCATGATAAAGGCAGAGTTCTAGAGATACTAGTACACTATATTACCAAAAGTATTGGGGCGCCTGCCTTTACACCCACATACATTTTAATGGCATCCCAGTCTTAGTCCGTAGGGTCCAATATTGAGTTGGCCCACCCTTTGCAGCTATAACAGCTTCAACTCTTCTGGGAAGGCTGTCCACAAGGTTTAGGAGTGTCTATGGGAATGTTTGACCATTCTTCCATAAGCGCATTTGTGAGGTCAGGCACTGATGTTGGATGAGAAGGCCTGGCTCGCAGTCTGCACTCTAATTCATCCCAAAGGGTTGAGGTCAGGACTCTGTGCAGGCCAGTCAAGTGCCTCCATCCCAAACTCACTCATCCATGTCTTTATGCACCTTGCTTTGTGCACTGGTGTGCAGTCATGTTGGAACAGGAAGGGGCCACCCCCAAACTCCTCCCACAAAGTTGGGAGCATGAAATTGTCCAAAATGTCTTGGTATGCTGACGCCTTAAGAGTTCCCTTCACTGGAACTAAGGGGCCAAACCCAACCCCTGAAAAACAACCCCACACCATAATCCCCCCTCCACCAAATGATTTGGACCAGTGTCGCTCTGACACACCGCATCTCCGATCTCAGTAAAGAGCTTATGATATAGGCTCTTTACCATGTGATCAGCTGTGTCCAATCACAGCTGGTCACATCGTAACCAGAAAGTGCTGTTTATCGGCTTTTCCTCTATTCAAGCTGACAAGGAGTGAGTAGAGGAGAGCCTATCAGTGGCTCTTCTGACCGGGGGGGGGTCTGCCCTGACAATTAGCGCATTGATTATCAGTGCAGACCCATCAAGGATTGCCACTAGAGCCCACCAGGGATGCCAATCAGTGCCCGTCAGTAATGCCTGTCAGTGCCTCCTCATCAGTGCTACCCATGAGTGCCCATCAGTGCCGCATATCAGTGCCCCTGATCAGTGCCACCTATCAGTGCCCATCAATGCAGCCCATCAGTGCCCATCAGTGCTGCAGATTAGTGCCTCATCATCAGTGCCCATTAGTGCCGCCTATCAGTGCCCGTCAGTGCTGCACATTAGTGCTTTATCATCAGTGCCCATCAGTGCTGCATATCAGTGCCACCTATCAGTGCCCATCAGTGCTGCCTCATCATTGCCCATCAGTGCCGCCTCATCAGTGCCCATCAGCGCAGCCCCATCAGTGCTCTTCAGTGAAGGAGAAAACTTACTTTTTTACAAAACTTTATAATAGAAACTAAGAAAACCTTTTTTTTTTTTTTTTTCAAAATTTTCGGGCTTTTTTTATTTGTTTAGCAAAAAAACAAAAACAAAAAAAAACCCCAGCGCTGATAAAATACCACCAAAAGAAAGCTCTATTTGTGGGGAAAGATACAAATGTCATTTGGGTACAGCGTTGCATGACTGCGCAATTGTCATTCAAAGTGTGACAGCGCTTAAAGCTGAAAATGGGCCTGGGCAGGAAGGAGATGAAAGTGCCCGGTATTGGAGGGGTTAAATATTTAATGACATAAAAAATATATTGCATAAATATTTAATGAATGATTTTTTGCAATTTCCGACATCAAATTTTATTTTATTATTTATTTTTTTATAAAGCTACAGAAAGACAATTGAATCTACAGGCCAAATGAATGTATCGGATGTAGTATTGAATTTTTATAAATCTCAAGGTCGGTTACACATTGTTTTTTTTTTTTGTTCTTAGCTCGGCAAATTAGGAAAAATGGGTGAACAGACCCCCCCAAAAAAACAGCCGCTGTGTATAGACCCCCCCAAAAAACAGCCACTGTGTACAGACCCCCCCAAAAAACAGCCGCTGTGTACAGACCCCCCCAAAAAAACAGCCGCTGTGTATAGACCCCCCCAAAAAACAGCCACTGTGTACAGACCCCCCCAAAAAACAGCCGCTGTGTACAGACCCCCCCAAAAAAACAGCCGCTGTGTAAAGACCCCCCAAAAACAGCCGCTGTGTACAGACCCCCCCAAAAAACAGCCGCTGTGTACAGACCCCCCAAAAAAAACAGCCGCTGTGTAAAGACCCCCCAAAAACAGCCACTGTGTACAGACCCCCCAAAACAGCCGCTGTGTACAGACCCCCCAAAAACAGCCGCTGTGTACAGACCCCCCCAAAAAACAGCCGCTGTGTATAGACCCCCCCAAAAACAGCCACTGTGTACAGACCCCCCCAAAAAACAGCCGCTGTGTACAGACCCCCCAAAAAAAACAGCCGCTGTGTAAAGACCCCCCAAAAACAGCCGCTGTGTACAGACCCCCCAAAACAGCCACTGTGTACAGACCCCCCAAAAACAGCTGCTGTGTACAGACCCCCCAAAAAAACAGCCGCTGTGTACAGACCCCCCCAAAAAACAGCCGCTGTGTACAGACCCCCCCAAAAAAACAGCCGCTGTGTATGGCTTTGCTGATACGAGTCTCCTTTGACGGGTAATTTTTTTGTCAGGTTAATTCATGTCTATCAGGCCGCTTTGATTTCCTTTAAGTCTCCGGGATTTTTTATTCTGATCATGAATGTGAGCAGCTGTCCCCGAACGCCATCAATCAGCTGCGCCGCGCATTCCTCTAATGCAGTAATGTCTCTATACACACTAGCAAGCAAAAAGCTTCATAAATTCGATTGGCGGCACTAAGATCCCTATAGGAATCCTGTCTAGTTCCGCAGGAAAATAACAGCACGCTTGGAAGTTGAACATGGAGCACAATTACCGCGTATTTATGTCACGGCAAACTGCGCAATATGGAGGCACTGCTGTGCGGCCGATTTTTTGCTTCTGCTGCGTTTAGCTTTTCTGTTTTTTTTTTTTTCTCCTTTTTTTTTTTTTTTTTTAGATATTTACAGAAATTTACATGGAACTCGGGGACTTGTTTTAAATTCTGGAACGGTATCGGCATTGTCCCCAGGAACCAGTCACAGGTTCGCTTTCATTTCCTAACCTACCAGAGAAATTTAACCAGAAGATTTACCCGCCTTCATTACCAGGCCATTTTTTTTTGCAATACGGCACTGCGCTACTTTAACCACTTCCATACCACGCGAATTCCAGCATTCCTCTTCTACATGTAAAAATCATCATTTTTCTTTTTTTTGCTAGAAAATCACTCAGAACCCCCAAACATTTATATATATATATATATATATATATATATAAATATATATATAGCAGAGACCCTAGAGAATAAAATGGCGGTCATAGCTATTTTTTAATGCTACATGGTATTTGTGCAGCAATTTTTCAGACGTGACTTTTTCAGAAAAAAAAAAAATACTTTCTTGATTTAAAAAAAAAAAACAGTAAATTTAGCCCATTTTTATTGTTATAAAGTGAGAAAGATGATGTTATGCTGAAAAAATAGATACCTAACATGTCATTCTTTAACCACTTTAGCTCCGGAAGATTTACCCGCCTTCATTATCAGGCCATTTTTTTTTTTTTTTTTTTTTGCGATACGGCACTTTCTGGAATTAAGAAAAAAAAAAAAACAGTAAATTTAGCCCAATTTTATTTTATAAAATGTGAAATATGATGTGATGCTGAATAAATAGATACCTAACATGTCATGCTTTAACCACTTCAGCTCCGGAAGGTTTACCCGCCTTCATTACCAGGCCATTTTTTTGCGATACAAGACTGCGTTACTTTAACCACTTCCATACCACGCGAATTCCAGCATTCCTCTCCTACATGTAAAAATCATCATTTGTTTTGCTAGAAAATTAATCAGAACCCCCAAATATTTCATATATATGTATATATATATATATATATATATATCAGAGACCCTAGAGAATAAAATGGCGGTCATTGCTATTTTTTATGCTACATGGTATTTGTGCAGCAATTTTCCAAACGTGATTTTTTTCGGGGAAAAAAAAAAAAACACTTTCTGGAATAAAAAAAAAAAAAAAAACAGTAAATTTAGCCCAATTTTATTTTTTTAAATGTGAAATATGATGTGATGCTGAATAAATAGATACCCCACATGTCATGCTTTAACCACTTCAGCACCGGAAAGCTTACCCCCTTGATGACCAGGCAATTTTTTGCAATACGGCACTGCGCTACTTTAATCACTTCCATACCACGCGAATTCCAGCATTCCTCTCCTACATGTAAAAATCATCATTTTCTTTTTTTGCTAGAAAATTACTCAGAACCCCCAAACTATATATATATATATACATATAGCAGAGGCCCTAGAGAATAAAATGGCGGTCATTGCTATTTTTTATGCTACAATGGTATTTGTGCAGCAATTTTTTAAACGTAATTTTTTTCAGAAAAAAAAAAAACACTTTCTGGAATAAAAAAAAAAGAAAACAGTAAATTTAGCCCAATTTTATTTTATAAAATGTGAAAGATGATGTGATGCTGAATAAATAGATACCTAACATGTCATGCTTTAACCACTTCAGCTCCGGAAAGTTTACCCGCCTTCATTACCAGGCCATTTTTTGCGATACAAGACTGCGTTACTTTAACCACTTCCATACCACGCGAATTCCAGCATTCCTCTCCTACATGTAAAAATCATCATTTTTTTTTTTTTGCTAGAAAATTACTCAGAACCCCCAAACATTATATATATATATATACGTATAGCAGAGACCCTAGTGAATAAAATGGCGGTCATTGCTATTTTTTTATGCTACATTGGTATTTGTGCAGCAATTTTTTCAAACGTAATTTTTTTAAAAAAAAAAAAAAACGTTCTGAAATTTAAAAAAAAGAAAAACAGTAAATTTAGTTAAATTTTTTGTAAAATGTGAAATATGATGTTATACTGAATAAATAGATACCTAACATGTCATGCTTTAACCACTTCAGCTCTGGAAGGATTTGCCCCCTTAATGATCAGGCCATTTTTTGCGATTCAGCACTGCGTTACTTTAACGGAAAATTGCGCGGTCGTGCGACTTTGTACCCACATAAAATTGATGTCCTTTTTTTCCCCACAAATAGAGATTTCTTTTGGTGGTATTTGATCACATCTGCAATTTTTTTATTTTTTTTTTTGCGATATAAACCAAAAAAGAGCGACAATTCTGAAAAAAAAAAAAAAACAATATTTTTTACATTCTGATATATAACATTCTCCAAAAAAAATGTAAAAATCCAAATTTTTTAACATTTTAGGTCAATTTGTTTTCTGCTACATATTTTTGGTAAAAATAATTGCAATAAGTGTATTTTGATTGGTTTGCGCAAAAGTTATCGCGTCTACTAACTACGGGAAAGATTTATGCCATTTTTATTGTTTTTGTTTATTTTTTACTAGTAATGGCGGCCATCTGCAATTTTTAGCGGGACTGCGACATTGCGGCGGACAGATCAGACCCCTAACTGACATTTTTGACACTTTTGGGAGTACCAGTGACATTACTGCAGTAATCAGTGCTAAAAATATGCACTGTTACTGTAATAATGACACTGGCAGGGATGGGGTTAACACTTTGGGCGATCAAGGGGTTAAATGTGAGCCTAGGGGAGTGATTCTAACTGTATGGGGGTGGGGCTTGTGAAATGATCATTGAGACATGTGATCCTATATAGAAGGATCACATGATCTCCAGACATCCCAACCTGCAAAAAATAATTTCAGGGAGGTGGCAAAGTCATTTCAGGGAGGTGCCCCACCCCCCCACGCCTGCCGCCGCCGCCGCGCCCCCCATGCACGCCACCGCTGCACCCCCCCCTTTCCAATTTAACACAACCAGAGAATAATGAAATGAAATGTAATCGGTATACCTGGTCACTGGTGCTGGTACTGGCCTTGTCACTGGTGCTGGTACTGGCCTGGTCACTGGTGCTGGTACTGGTCACTAGTGCTGCTACTGGCCTGGTCACTGGTGCTGGTACTGTACTGGCCTGGTCACTGGTGCTGCCCTGGTCACTGGTGCTGGTACTGGCCTGGTCACTGGTGCTGGTACTGTACTGACCTGGTCACTGGTGCTGCCCTGGTCACTGGTGCTGGTACTGGTCACTGGTGCTGGTCACTGGTGCTGGTACTGGCCTGGTCACTGGTGCTGCCCTGGTCACTGGTGCTGGTACTGGTCACTGGTGCTGGTCACTGGTGCTGGTACTGGCCTGGTCACTGGTGCTGGTACTGTACTGGCCTGGTCACTGGTGCTGCCCTGGTCACTGGTGCTGGTACTGGTCACTGGTGCTGGTACTGGCCTGGTCACTGGTGCTGGTACTGTACTGGCCTGGTCACTGGTGCTGCCCTGGTCACTGGTGCTGCCCTGGTAACTGGTGCTGGTACTGGTGCTGGTACTGACCTGGTCACTGGTGCTGCTCTCTTGTCTGTGCTGGCCTCTGGGTTTAGGTTAGGTCAGAGTTGGTCAGTGTTGTGGCCGATGATCCAGCGCGCGCCAAAATGCCTCTGGAGTGGAAGATGCGGCTGAAGTAGAGAGCAAAGCCGCTGCTTCCTCTCTGCCGCTCCTCCCACAGGCGGAGTGCATGTGATCATATCACTCCGCCTGTGAGCTGGATCTACAGCGGATCCGTCGGGCGTTCTTACTCTCACTGCACAGGCGCTGACACTCTGCATCGACATCTCCTGACTGTGACTGGGATATTGCCCTGAGCTTGCGGGTGTCCGTGAGCTCAGGGTGGAAAGCGGGAGTCTCCTGCGACTTGCGGGAGACTTGAGATGTCTGGATCTCTATGATCATCCCAGGGAGAAGAACGGTCGGCTGTGTTTACAACATCCCACCGTCCTTCTCTCTCAGCGGGGAGCGATCGCCGGTGTCAGGCGGCAATCGGAGCCACCTGACCCGTGCATTGGATCTAGCTGCAGGCGTGCGACCGACGTCAGTTTGCGCAGGAAAGCCACCCTGCCGCAGTAAATAGGCGCCGTGTGGTTGGCAACCAGTTAAATTCTAGAACGGTATCGGCACTGTCCCCAGGAACCAGTCACAGGTTCGCTTTCATTTCCTAACCTACCAGAGAAAATTTGCCTTAACGGCTTCAGCTCCAGAAGATTTACCCGCCTTCATTACCAGGCCATTTTTTTTTTCGATACGGCACTGCGCTACTTTAACCACTTCCATACCACGCAAATTCCAGCATTCCTCTCCTACATGTAAAAATTATCATTTATTTGTTGGAAAATTACTCAGAACCCCCAAATATTATATATTTATGTAGCAGGATTCCCTGCCGGAATGGGGATTTTTGACATTTTCTTTGGCCGTTGCCAGGGGCAACCGATCCAGTAACCCATGGCGAAATCCCGGACGAGCCCCCAAATGTAGCAGGATTCCCAGCCGTTTTGCTGGATGTGGGTCCACCAGGGTTACCACTAGCAACAACAGCACATTTAAGCATGTTCTCCAAGTATGAGCACTGAGACAGGAAACAGTCCGGCCTCTTTGGGGTTTGTATTTATTTAGGAACTTGGATGGGGGAAGGGAATGAGTTGGATACTGCTCTGGCTCAACTATTCACAATGTAATGGGACAACTGAGAAAAATGCCTATGGACGCTGACTTGACGCTGGCTGAATGCCTGCCAACGCCAGTTGGTGCTTGTTAACGCTGACTTGCTGTCTGTTAACACCGGACTGACTTTGACACTCCTTGGTGACACAAAGTCCTTTGTACTGCTGCCTTTAGCCCTCCTGGCTGAGGTAGCTACTTGTAAATACTGCTGCAACTCTTAACACTTCAGGGCCCACACTGGTACCCCCTTTCTCAGACGTATCTTCAGGGCTTAGACTCTGGCACTCCCTTTCTAAGCCTCCTCTACTGGTTAGCTGGCTCCCGGATCCCTCTGACCTTCCGGAGTGGTCCCCTGTCCTAGGCAGACCCCTGGGCAGTTTACAGTACTCACGACACGTCTGGAAACGTCTGCCCCAGCAGCTCCGCTTGGTCCACAGCACTCTGGATCCCTCTCTGCAGCTCAGCTCAACCATCTGTCCTCTCAGGCCGGCTCCCCAGGACACCTTCTTCACCGCTTTCCCCTGCCCCTGAATTCCACTCTTCACAATTCTCCCCTTACACACACTCTTCACAAATCCCCCCCCCCCACTTTTCACAGATTTCACCTCTTCATACCCCACCCACACACACACACGAACACACACACTCTTCACAAGTGTGTGACAATGTGTGAGAGAGAGAAGGGGGTGAGAGAGAGGGAGGGATGAGAGGGAGGATGAGAGAGAGAGAGAGAGAGGGGGGGTGAGAGATCTATGGGGGGTGAGAGAGTGTAATGGGATAAGAGAGAGAGGGGGGGAGAAGGAGAATTGGAGAGAGAGAAAGGGGGTGAGAGAAAGAGGGGATAAGAGAGAGAGGGGGATTAGAAAATGTGGATGAGAGAGAAAGAGTGGGGGATGAGAGTGAGGGGGTGAGATAGAGAGTTTGGTGTAAGGGGGTGGGTAGGAGAGAGACAGAGGGGGTGAGAGAGAGGGGGGATGAGCAAGTGGGAGGATGAAAGCAAGAGAGGGGGTGAGAGAGAGAGAGGATTAGAGCGAGAGAGGGAAGATGAGAGGGGGGTGGGAGAGAGAGTTTCGGGTAAGAGGGGGTGGGTAGGAGAGAGAGAAAGAGAGAGGGATGAAAAAGAGAGGGGGTGGGGTGAGAGAAAGGGGGAGAGCGAGGGGGTGAGAGAGGGGATGAGAGAGAGGGAGAGTGAGAGTGACAGAGGGGGTGAGAGAGAGTGGCGGGATGAGAGAGAGAGAGGAGATGAGAGAGAGAGAGGGAGGGGGTGGGGAGAGAGTTTAGGGCAAGGGGGGGGTAGGAGAGAGAGAAAGAGAGGGATGAGAGAGAGAGGGGGGTGAGAGAGAGAGAAAGGGGAAGAGCGAGGGGGGTGAGAGAGAGGGGGGATGAGAGAGAGGGGGGGATGAGAGAGAGTGAGAATGAGAGTGACAGAGGGGGGTGAGAGCGAGCAGCGGGATGAGAGCGAGAGAGGAGATAAGAGAGAGAGAGAGGGGGGTGGGAGAGAGAGTTTAGGGTAAGGGGGGTGGGTAGGAGAGAGAGAGAGAAAGAGAGGAATGAGAGGGGGGGTGAGAGGGAGAGGGGGTAAGAGAGAAAGGGTGGATGAGAGCGAGAGGGGGATGAGAGAGAGAGAGGGGAGATGAGAGAGAGAGATGGGGGATGAGAGAGAGGGGGGAGATGAGAGAAAGAGATGGGGGGTGGGAGAGAGAGTTTATGGTAAGGGGGGTGGGTAGGAGAGAGATAGAGGGATGAGAGAGCGGGGGGGTGAGAGAGAGGTGGGATGAGAGCAAGAAAGGGGGGGTGAGAGAGAGAGGGGGTAAGAGAGAAAGGGTGGATGAGAGCGAGAGGGGGATGAGAGAGAGAGAGAGGGGAGATGAGAGAGAGAGATGGGGGATGAGAGAGAGAGTTTATGGTAAGGGGGGTGGGTAGGAGAGAGAGAGGGATGTGAGAGAGCGGGGGGTGAGAGAGAGGTCCACCCTCTGAAAACTTGGCTTTGGTCCAGTAGTC
The DNA here is from genome assembly GCF_965119305.1 of Pelophylax lessonae. Taxonomy (NCBI): domain Eukaryota; kingdom Metazoa; phylum Chordata; class Amphibia; order Anura; family Ranidae; genus Pelophylax; species Pelophylax lessonae. The sequence goes on along the minus strand of NC_138771.1, from coordinate 7,713,942 downwards.
CTGAAGAACTCACCATCTTTCCAAGCGGGTGGCATCTTACAAGAACGGTGTTATGAAAACTGTGCCCTCCTATGAATCCTGCCCCGCCCCCTCCTTAACACATGCTCCGCCCTGCAACCCATGTACACAGATTACACTGTAAACTGGAGTGCGGGTGTTCTGCCAAAACTCCAACCACGTCACTTCCGGTGACACTACAGCAGGAATAATTAGAGAATCGAATGAGTTTCTGTTTTCACAGACCACCGGCAGCCTATACATAGTTACATAGTTACATAGTTACATAGTTAGTGAGGCTGAAAAAAGACACAAGTCCATCCAGTTCAACCTATGATGTGTGTGTGTGTTTGCTTTTAACCGTACATTGTATACCCCTGTATGTTGTGGTCTTTAAGGTGTCCATCCAATAGTTTTTTGAAACTATCAATGCTCCCCGCTGATACGACTGCTTGCGGAAGAGAATTCCACATCCTTACCGCTCTTACAGTGAAGAACCCCTTACGCACTTTAAGGTTAAACCGCCTTTCCTCAAGTTTTAGTGAGTGGCCACGTGTCTTATTGTATTCCCTTACTCTGAATAGTTTGTTCCTTATGCTCGGGTCGCCAGTACAGTATTTGTACATTGATATCATATCCCCCCTCAATCGTCTCTTCTCCAGAGAGAATAAGTTCAATGCTTGTAGTCTTTCCTCTTAGCCGATGTCCTCCATTCCCCTAATTATTTTTGTTGCCCTTCTCTGGACTCTCTCCAGTTCCAGCACATCCTTCCTGAGGACCGGTGCCCAGAACTGGACAGCATACTCCAGATGTGGCCGGACCAGAGTCTTGTAGAGTGGGAGAATAATCTCTTTATTTCTGGAGTGAATCCCCTTTTTTATACAACCCAGTATTCTGTTGGCTTTGCTTGCAGCGGCTTGGCATTGCATGCCACTTCCAAGCCTGTTGTCTACCAGTACCCCCAGGTCCCTTTCCATCCTAGACTCACCCAGAGGTTCCCCCCCTAGTGAGTAGCTTGTTTTCTGGTTTCTGGCCCCCAAGTGCATTACTTTACATTTTTCTACATTAAATCTCATCTGCCATGTAGTTGCCCACCCCGTTATTTTGTTCAGGTCTGCTTGCAAGATTTCCACATCCTGCATAGAAGATATTGGCATGCCTAATTTAGTATCATCTGCAAATACTGAGATTGTACTAGATATTCCCTCCTCTAGATCATTTATGAATAAATTAAACAGGATTGGTCCCAGGACAGAACCCTGGGGGACCCCACTTTCCACACCCGCCCAATCAGAGTATTCCCCATTAATCACCACCCTCTGTACTCTCCCCTGGAGCCAGTTCTCTATCCAGGTACTCACCTTATGGTCCATACCTACCTTGCTTAGTTTGTACAGTAAGCGTTTGTGGGGAACGGTGTCAAAGGCCTTTGCAAAGTCCAGATACACCACATCCACAGGCTTACCTTTATCTAAGTGGCAGCTCACTTCATCGTAGAAGGTTAATAGATTGGTTTAGCATGAACGATTTTTCATGAATCCATGCTGATTACTACTAATAATACCGTTTTCATTACTAAAGTCTTGTATGTGGTCCCTTATCATCCCCTCCAAAATTTTGCAGACTACTGATGTTAGGCTGACCGGCCTATAGTTACCTGGGATATATCTCGGCCCCTTTTTAAATATTGGTACCACGTTGGCTTTTTTCCAATCAGCTGGCACCATACCTGTCTGTAAACTATCCTTAAAGATCAAGAATAATGGTCTGCAATCACCTGGCTGAGCTCATTAAGAACCCTTGGGTGCAAGCCATCCGGTCCCGGGATTTATTTACTCCGGTACACACTATAATGACCTGAACATTGCTAGTCCACCCGCTACTAACCAACAACATGGCCGCCTCCAAGGCGCTGAAATCGTTGTTCCTCCTTACCTTGTGTTCTGTGAAAAGAGACGACTGGTTGTCTACCGTAATGTACAGGCTGCTGGTGGTCTGTGAAAACAGCCAACTCATCGAAATCTCCAATTATTCCTGCTGTAGAGTCACCGGAAGTGACGTGGTTGGAGACTTTAGCGAGTTGGAGTTTTCGGCAGAACACGCCGGGACGTCCGATGTCAGGGTGCCTGCGACTCCATTGCTGCAGTGTGTTGGGGAGAAGTCCGCCATGTCCAGATGAGGTCTGTGCTGAGGGACAGGCGGGCATGTACAGCTTCAGCATGGTCTGTGCCCCCCACACACTACGCCACTGGTTTACCACTCAAAATGATGGACTGTATGACAGCTTCATCCTACAATTCCACATTCTCTAATAATATAATGGAATGGACTTTCCCAATGATTGGGAAATCCGCCGGAGAGCTGAGACAGTCGCCTTCTGTCTTGGTAAAATCTTCATCATTACCGTGACTCTCATGTGATCAGCGCTATCGGCAAACAGTTATATTTTTAGAAAGTTCTAATCAAACGCCATAGCCTGGGGGCTTCCCGGAGATAATACGTCTCTGTACTGAAGATCATAAGCTGCGGTTGGCTCTGCAGATTGATGGATGGAGGTTCTGTACGGTGACCTGGTCTTCTGGATGGAGGTGTGGTCAGTGTGGGTGTGGGTGTGGCCAAGTTATTCTGAATATGGAAGAAAGTACCCAAAATGGAAAGGAGAAGAATATGGAGAAGTTGTGATATATACACTCACCGGCCACTTTATTAAGTACACCTGTACACAATGGGTGACTGGCAACTTTTGGCACAGGGGGCAAGTATAAACCAGAGGCCCATGGTGCAGCGACCCGGCCCCCCTCCCACTCTCCCTCTTCCCATCCTCCTCCTGACCCCCCATTCCAGGCTGAAGCTCCGCTCCAGATACTCTCTACTGATCGAATCTAGGTTCCCCACCTAGCCAGCAGGGGGAAGTTGGGGGGAGCTGGGACAACTCGGTTGGGGCTTTCTGGGGGAGGAGATTCTCCAGTGGGGCATGGAACCGGCCTCTGCTCAGACACAGTCCATACTGGGGAGGGGGGGGGGGGGCCTGAGCTTTTTCCTTGTCTTAATCTCGCACTCAGTAGGTCAGTGGCGGGGGACTTTTTACTTCTCTTCACCTGGTACCCTTTAGACATGTCTGTGGCAGAAGCGGTGCAGCCTTTTTATGGGGCTTTAGAGCAGCCTGAGGGGGCAATTGCCCCCCTGCACCCTGGGCCAGTCCTCCCCTGCCTGTTCAATTGCTTAGTAACACAAATTGCTAATCAGCCAATCACATGGGAGCAACTCAATGCATTCAGGTATCTAGACGTGGTAAAGATGACTTGCTGAAGTTCATCAGAATGGGGAAGAAAGGGGATTTAAGTGACTATGAACGTGGCATGGTTGTTGGGGCCAGGCGGGCTGGTCTGAGTATTTAACCCCTTTAATACCAGGCACTTTCACCCCCTTCCTGCCCAGGCCAATTTTCAGCTTTTGCGACAATTGCGTGGTCATGCAACACTGATATAAAATATATGGGTTTCATATTTTGAATTGAATTACTGAAATAAATTAACTTTTGATGATATTCTAATTTTATGAGATGCACCTGTATAGAGAGCAATCCCACAGTCGATGACTCTCTACAATGTATAAATATTGTAAGCTTCCATGTCTCCTGATGAAGTGGCATAGAACCGTGAAACATGTAGACTCCTACATGTTTCACGGTTCTATGCCACTTCATCAGGAGCCATGGAAGCTTAAGATATTTATAAATAAACAACAAAATAGTAATAAACAATGACAAAATTATGTATATAGTACAAAAGTAAAGTTGCTAGACGAATCAGCCCCATATATGGATTGTCCTTGGGTAAGATCCACAATCCATACAATGCCTTGAAAAAGTATTCATACCCCTTGACATTTTCAACGTTTTTTCATGTTGCAACCAAAAAATGTAAATGTATTTTATTGGGATTTTATGTGATAGACAAAGTGGCACATAATTGTGAAGTGAAAGGAAAATGATAAATGGTTTTCAAATATTTTTTACAAATAAATCTGTGAAAAGTGTGGCTGCATTTGTATTCAACCCCCTTTACTCTGATACACCCAACTAAAATCTAGTGGAACCAATTGCCTTCAGAAGTCACTAAATTAGTAAATAGAGTCCACCTGTGTGTAATTTAATCTCAATATAAATACAGCTGAAGCCCTCAGAGGTTTGTTAGAGAACCTTAGTGAACAAACAGCATCATGAAGTCCAAGGAACACACCAGACAGGTCAAGGATAAAGTTGTGGAGAAGGTTAAAGCAGGGTTATGTTATAAAAAAATCTCCCAAGCTTTGAACATCTCACGGAGCGCTGTTCAATCCATCATGGGAAAATGGAAAGAGTATGGCACAACTGCAACCCTACCAAGACATGGCCGTCCACCTAAACTGACCGGCCAGGCAAGAAGAGCATTCATCAGAGAAGCAGCCAAGAGGTCCATGGGAACTCTGGAGGAGCTGCAGAGATCCACAGCTCAGGTGGGAGAATCTGTCCACAGGACAACTATTAGTCGTGCGCTCCACAAATCTGCCCTTTATGGAAGAGTGAGAAGAAGAAAGCCATTGGTGGAAGAAAGCCATAAGAAGTCCTGTTTGCAGTTTGTGAGAACATGTGGAAGAAGGAGCTCTGCTCAGATGAGACCAGAATTCAACTTTTTGGCCTAAAAGAGAAACGCTATGTGTGGTGGAAAACTAACACTGCACATCACCCTGAACACACCATCCCCACTGTGAAACATGGTGGTGGAAGCATCATGTTGTGGGGATGCTTTTCTTCAGCAGGGACAGGGAAGCTGGTCAGAGTTGATGGGATGATGGATGGAGCCAAATACAGGACAATCTTAGAAGAAAACCTTTTAGAGTCTGCAAAAGACTTGAGACTGGGGCGGAGGTTCACCTTCCAGCAGGACAAGACCCGAAACATCCAGCCAGAGCTACAATGGAATGGTTTACATCAAAGCATATTCATGTGTTAGAATGGCCCAGTCACAGTCCAGACCTAAATCACATTTAAAATCTGTGGCAAGACTTGAAAATTGCTCCAAAGAAGAATGGGCAGAAATGTCCCTCTCTAGATGTGCAAAGCTGGTAGAGACATCCCCAAAAAGACTTGCAGCTGTAATTGCAGGGAAAGGCGGTTCTACAAAGTATTGACTCCGGGGGGTGAATACAAATGCAGCCACACTTTTCACAGATTTATTTGTACCATTTATAATTTTTCTTCCACTTCAAGGCACTGTATATGGGGCTGATTTGTCTCACAACTTTTTTAAAAAGTTTTTAAAAAAGAAGTCCAGCTTTTGAACTAATTTATATAGTTAGTTTGGGCCAAATAAACGATGTCTCTCCCTAAGCTGTCAGCCCACTGCATGTGTGGTAAAACTCTATGTAGCTGCGGCTACATACAGTAAAGTGACCACATTGTTAAATCTGAGGACATATTTTTTTTTTATTGGCAAATGGCTCAGGACTGCATAATACATAGAGAGCTGGGCACAGGACTACATAATACACAGAGTGATGGGCACAGGACTACATAATACACAGAGCACTGGGCACAGGACTGCATAATACACAGAGCGCTGGGCACAGGACTACATAATACACAGAGCACTGGGCACAGGACTGCATAATACACAGAGCGCTGGGCACAGGACTGCATAATACACAGAGCACTGGGCACGGTGTCACGGTGTCTGTGCTGCGTCACAGGCTCTCTCTCTCTCTCTCGGTGAACTCCTGCACTTACTACAATTAGATCTCTCTCACCCAATCCTCTGACACTCCTCTCTGGCAGGTCTCTATACCAGATCAGTCACTTCCCCACGACATCCGCTACCTCTCCAATGTGCCTGTGCACCAGGCCACAGCCTCCACTCGATCTGCTCTCCGCAGCGGTCTTTCTCCTCTTCCAGACCCTCCACACCTCACAAGGTCCCTGATGCAAGAGAGCGTACATCCGGCCCTGCCCCTTATTTATCGACTCTCCCATAATCCTGTGCAGAACCCTCAGCTCCCTGGGAATATAGTTCAATCCTGCCCACTTTACACAGTATTCATCCTTCTTCAGACTACATCTCCCACAATCCAACACGCCGCTCTTTCAGAAGAACCCGCAATAAGCACCATATTTAAAGGAACAGTATATCAGCCTCAATTGTACTGCATATGATTTCCTCACTTGGCTATATCCTCCCCCTACTTGAAAATCTTTGGTTCCCAAAGATGAAGAGACTCCTGAAAGGAAGATTCTATTGAGTTGTAAGGTATTGCAGAGCTGGAACTAACAACAGTTTTGTGTAGAACTAATAACAGCTGATAACTGATCAATAGAGTACTGTCTAACAGTTGACTATACAAGCTACTAGAAAGGTCTGAGTCACTCTCACAATAGGCCAACAATAAGTCAGTGGCCAACCTAATAGTGTTAGCGGGTGGAATAAGGTCAACTTCTTTGGGGATCCCAATAGAAGAGGTAACTACTTGTGTAGGACATTGAGTCGTTGCAATTTGTTCTTTAAAGCTTTCTCCTAAAATATCATACGTCAGTCTTTTTGGTGGGTGTATTTCTCTTCTTAGCCTTAATGACACCCCATGATTGGGTTCAGACTCGTTTTCCAACCTTTGAAAGCTACAGCTTGGCCCAGACTCCCCAAGCTCCTCAGGAGTGCCCACTGGATCCTCTGTTTCTTGTAAAACTGGATTCCTATCTTCCACTAGAACCTCTGCATTCTCTTCAGAGGAATAACTTACATTCCCATCAGAAGGCTTCCCCAAATCAGGAGATGAAGAAGTAACTTACATAGTTACATATAGTTACATAGTTAGTGAGGTTGAAAAAAGACATCAGTCCATCCAGTTCAACCTATGATGTGTGTGTGTTTTTGCTTTTAACCGTACATTGTATACCCCTGTATGTTGCACATTGTATACCCCTGTATGTTGTACATTGTATACCCCTGTATGTTGTACATTGTATACCCCTGTATGTTGTACATTGTATACCCCCTGTATGTTGTACATTGTATACCCCTGTATGTTGTACATTGTATACCCCTGTATGTTGTACATTGTATACCCCTGTATGTTGTACATTGTATACCCCCTGTATGTTGTGGTCTTTAAGGTCTTTTAACTGGAGCATCTTCACAAGGCAGGGCATCTTCACAAGGCAGGGCACCCACAAGAACATCTATCACATTCTCTCTCTCTATGGAATCTAATACTGGTGGGATAGTGGCCGAATCTAGCACTTGGGGCCTCTTTCTTTCAGGAAGTGGTATAGAAGGTCAATCAACAGCTGACGAATGACTTCCTTGAACAGGATTTTTTTCAGGCGATGGCCACCACCTATCGAAGATCATCTCTTCATCATCACTTTCCTCCTCTCTCTCAGGTAAACTTGAGGTCTGGGAATCTTGTGAAGGTCAAGGTCGCAATCTTGGAAACCTAGGAGCATCCTCCTCTTCATCACACTCTGCTGGTACTCTAACTGCTTCAGCAATGGGCAGCAAATGATTCCGGTGCCAAGCATTCAGAGGCCCAACCTTCCCTTCAGGGTGATTTTGATAGACAGGCAACCCTGGTAGTTTCTTATGAACAACAAATAGCTGTGGACGCCAACGATCAGCTAATTTGTGCTTTCCAGGCACTCCCAAGTTTCGCAGAAGAACTCTGTCTCCAGGCTGTAAGTCCTGTATTCTCACTTTCAAGTCAAAACTTCTCTTGTTCCGCTGTTCCCTAATAGCAGAGGCTTCCGTGGCCTTTTCATAAGCTAATTTTAAATTTCGCCGGAGTCTATCAACATAACCCTTGTAGGAGCTCTGTGAAGTATGGTCAGATGAAGTCCCAAAGGCCAGGTCCACTGGTAACCGAGCTTCTCTTCCAAACATTAGCCGATAGGGAGAATATCCAGTGGAATCATTAACTGTACTGTTATCAGCATGTACTAGCGCTGAAACATATTCGCCCCAACGTTGTTTTTTCTCAAAACGGTAATGTCCCCAACATGTTCAATAAGGTGCGATTAAACCTTTCAGGCTGAGGATCTCCTTGGGGATGATATGGAGTAGTCCTTGACTTTTGTATCTTTAGTAATCTACACAACTTCTTAATCAGTCTACTTTCGAATTCTCGGCCCTGATCAGAATGCAGCCGCTGGGGTAGGCCATAGTGGACAAAGAACTTCTCAACTAAGATCTTAGCCAAGGTCTTGCCTTCTGGTCCTGAGTAGGGAAAGCATGAGCATACCTAGTAAAATGGTCCGTCAGAACCAGGATATTACTATGCCCACCCAAGTCAGGTTCGAGACACAGGAAGTCAATACACACTAGCTTCATAGGTCCTTGACTCTGTAGATGATCCATGGCAGCAGCTCTGTGTGGTAAAGTCTTCCTTTGGATACATCGAATACAAGAATGGCAGTAAGTCTCCACCTCCTTCCTCATGAAGGGCCAGTAGATTCGGTCTCTTACCAAGGTTCGGTCAGGTCCCAAATGTGCATGAGAATCATGGAGGGCAGCTAAGACAGTCAACTGATACTTTTCGGGCAGCAGCAGTTGGCAAACCCCATCAGAATTTTCCACTGGATTTATACGATAGATGATCCCATCTCTCATCTTCATCTATTCCCAGTCCTGATGGACCACCTTGGCCCCTATGATGGAGCTCTCTAAAAGAGTCTTCGGATTGTCCACCTTCAAAGCTTTCTTCACCAAAGCTCCCAAAGGATCTTCCCCTTGCGCCTTCCTCAAATCTTCTCTAGTCAGCTGAGGGAGCTCCAAACTCCTTACTTGAGTTAAGTCACAATAGCATCGGGGCACCCCTGAGGGAGAAACCCCCACCATTTCAGCTCCCAAACAAAGCTCCCTTCAGGCGGTACTCTACTCCCTGACAAGTAGCTTGTACTCCTTCAGAAGTCAGGTGCACCCTCTCTTGTCAGTAGGATGTGGGCGTCTGGATAATGCATCAGCATTCAAATTTCCTTTTCCAGGTCGATACTTCAGAATGAATTGAAACTCTGACAGTTTCCCGCCAACCATCGGTGCCCAGTAGCATCCAGCTTAGCTGTGGTTAACAGGTAAGTCAAAGGATTGTTATCAGTCTTGACCATGAAGTAGGCTCCATAGAGGAAGTCCCTTAACTTATCTACTACAGCCCACTTAAGGGCCAGGAACTCCATCCATAGCTGACGGTCGGCTGTCTTGTAATGGCAACCGATGCGGCTGAGAAGCCGCTCGGCTGTCATTACAAGAAGCAGGAGGGGACGTCCCCCCCCCCCCTCCTGCCGCCTTCTGCGGCTCCCGGTGGGATGGGAGACCCGGACAACCAGCCTGCACGGCTGCCCAAGACCCGATCAAAGCCGCATTTAGCTCTGATCGGGTCTCCATGTAAAAACCCGGAAGTGATGTCATGACATCACTTCCTGGTACTCTGCACCAAATTCAAAAAAATGACAGCATTCAAAACAGCCAAACTTGCTGTTTTAAATGCTTTTAAGTGCAGAAGAGAGGTCTGGGGTCTTTTAGACCCCCAGATCCCTCCACAAGAGTACCTGTCAAGTAAAAAAAAAAAAAAAAAAGATAACATTTTTTTAAATGTATGAAAATATTGGCCCATATCGGCCGATACCGATACGCGATGACCAGAATGTCTGTATCGGCAATGAAAAAGCGATATCGGTCGATCACTATAATAGACTGTTGATTTGCAAGGGTTTTTTCCCTTAGCATTATGAATGTGGTGAAGGTTCGCTTTGCAAAAAATACCAAAGGAAATTAACCACCTAAGCCCCGGAAGATTTTACCCCCTTCCTGGCCAGGGCCTATTTTGCGATTCGGCACTGCGTGATTTTAAAGGACAATTGCGCGGTCGTGTGACGCCGTACCTAAACGAATTTGACGTCCTTTTTTTCCCACAAACAGAGCTTTCTTTTGGTGGTATTTGATCCCCTGTGTGATTTTTTGATCATGCGCTATAAACAAAAAAAGAGCGTCAATTTTGCAAAAATAACAATATTTTTCACATTTTTTTATATGAAATTCCCCCCCAAAAAAATGTAAAAATCAAAATTTTTTAACATTTTCGGCCAATTTGTTTTATGCTACATATGTTTGGTAAAAAAATCGCAAAATGCGTATTTTGATGGTTTGCGCAAAAGTTATCAAGTTTACTAACAAAGGGAAAGATTTTTGTCATTTTTGTTGTTTTTTTTTTAACGCGTAATGGCGGCGATTTTTGCGATTTTTTTGCGGTACTGCGACATTGCGGCGGACAGATCGGACCCTTGACTGACATTTTTGACACTTTTGGGGTTACCAGTGACATTTCTACAGTAATCAGTGCTATACATATGCACTGTTACTGTAAAAATACACTGGTAGTGAAGGGGTTAACTTTATTTGAGAGGGAGGGGCTGTGTGTGTCCCTAGGGGCGTGATTCTAACTGTTATTGGCTGTGGCTTGAGCTGTAGGAACAATGATCAACGGTCCTACATAGTAGAACCGTATGATCAGTGTTTCTACACAGGGGAGAATGACAGGCGGCTTGTTTACACTAGCCGCCTGACTTTCTCCCTCTGCAGCGACGATCGCAGAGTGACTGGCGGACATCGGGTCCGCCGGTCACACGCGCGGGGGGGTCCGTGAAGGCGCGGGAGCCTCACAGGCTAGTGATGTTTAAATACGTCACTTTGCCTGTGAGGGGCTGACCGCCGCAGTATATCTACTTGCGGTGGTCGGCAAGTGGTTAACAACAACAACAAAAAAAAAACAGCAATTTTTTTTGCACATGATTGGACGATAGAATTTTTGGCAGATCTTCCCCTCATTCACTAAGCTCTGGGGAAAATCCCCCTTGCAAAGCGAACAGACTATTTGCTTTTAGTAAATCAACCCCTAGCTGTCCAAACAGTGCAATCATTGACATTGCACACTTGTGCACGCTGTACATAGAGGCGGCATTGAAGACTCCGGAGCGCGCACAGATGGGCGCCCCCCCCCCCCAACGCCGCTCAGGGAAAGGGTTAAACGTCCAGTCCTGACACACCACACATCTACTACACACAGCACAGGGCCATAGCAACTGCTGCAATAAATCAATAGGAAAGTCTGCCTGCCAGTTAGACTAAACAGACACACACTTTTTTTTTCAAGCATTGCTGACCCTCATTAATCACTCTGACAGCCCTAAAAACACATTTCCCCCTTTAATGACTGTATTTGAGTAATCAGTGGCTTTCTTCCTCACATAGATTTGGGAGGAACAGACAGCTGGTGTTATTGTATGCATTCATCAGTAGGAGAGAAGAAAGCCTCGGGGTCATACGGGAGTCAAACTGCATTGGTCTCCTTTCTGAAGAGAGACTTGTTATGCAATAATAGAGTGGATTCCAGCAAAGCCCCCAAACACTGCCAATGGAGCCCCCCCTGGGGAGCGCCAATCCACCGCACATCCCCAGCAAAAGAGCCAAGCCCACCGCGGGCCGCCTCTGTCACACAGCTGGCACAGAACTGCAAGAATTTTACAATAACAAAGTGAAAATTTGAGAAACATAAAAAAGAAATAAAAAAAAAAAATATTTATATATATATTATTATTACTATTATTATTATACAGGATTTTATACAGCGCCAACAGTTTGCGCAGCACTTTACAATATGAGGGAAGACAATACAATTCAATACAGGAGGAATTAGAGGGCCCTGCTCGTTAGAGCTTACAATCTAGAATATATATATATATATATATATACACACAGTATCTCACAAAAGTAAGTACACCCCTCACATGTTTGTAACTATTTTATTCTATCTTTTCATGTGACAACACTGAAGAAATGACACTTTGCTACAATGTAAAGTAGTGAGTGTACAGCTTGTATAAGTGCCCATTCACACTACCGTGACTTGTCAGGCGACTGGTCAGCCTGACAAGTCGCGGTTCATGCAGTGCTACGGGAACCTTTCTAATAGGAGCAACTCAAGTCGCTCCGACTTGGAAAATAGTTCCTGTACTACTTCGGAGCGACATCGGAGCAACTTGCATTGACATTCATTATATGAAGTCCGTGCAAGTCGCGCCAAAGTCGCGGTGCACGCAACTTCACAGGTCGCCCCCGAAGTTGTGCCGCGGTAGTATGAACCGGCACTAACAGTGTAAATTTGCTGTCCTCTCAAAATAACTCAACACACAGCCATTAACCACTTGCCGACCGGTCACATTGACCGTACTGCGGCAAAGTGGTTAGTTATCGTACAGCGACATAGTACTACATCGCTGGACTCCTCCCCCTGTAGGCAGCGCTCGCGCGCCAGCCTGAGGCGCGCTCCCGCTGTTTTCATTCACAGCGGGAGTCGGGCCAGGGGAGGAGCGGTGGCGATCGCCGCTGCTCTTCCCCGATCATCGGGGAATCTAGTTTGGAGATCCGCCCGCTTGTGTAAACAGAGCGCGCGGATCTCCTCAGTGACAAGGAGTGACAGATTGCAGTGTTCAGCATAGCTCAACATCCGATCTGTCCCTGACTCACTCAGTCACCTCCCCCCACACATGTCAGTAAGCACCAGGCATACATTAACCCCTCCCTCTCCAATAAAATTAGCCCCTTCCCTGCCAGTGTCATTTTTACAGTAACAGTGCATATTTATAGCACTGATTACTGTAGTAATGTCACTGGTACCCCCAAAAGTGTCAAAAATGTCAGTCAAGGGTCCGATCTGTCCGCCGCAATGTTGGAGTCCCGCAAAAAAAATCGCAGATCGCCGCCATTACTCGTTAAATAAAAAAAACACCAAAAATGACAGAAATCTTTCCCTTAGTTAGTAAACGCAATAACTTTTGCGCAAACCAATCAAAATACGCTTATTGGAATTTTTTTACCAAACATAGGTAGCAGAAAACAAATTGGCCAAAAATGTAAAAAAAATGTTGATTTTTACATTTTTTTGGGGGAGAATTTCATATAAAAAAATGTTAAAAATATTGTTGTTTTTTCAAAATAAACGCTCTTTTTTTGTTTATAGCGCAAAAAGTAAAAATCGCACAGGTGATCAAATACCACCAAAAGAAAGCTCTGTTTGTGGGAAAAAAAGGATGCAAATTTTGTTTGGGTACAGTGTCGCACGACCGCGCAATTGTCAGTTAAAGTCGCACAGCGCCGAATCGCAAAAAGTGGCCTGGATGTAAGACAGCAAAATCCTCCGGTGGTAAAGTGGTTAATGTCTAAACCACTGGCAACAAAAGTGAGTACACCCCTAAGTGACCATGTCCTAATTGGGCCCAATTAGGCATTTTCCCTCCCCGTTGTCATGTGATTCGTTAGTGTTACAAGGTCTCAGGTGTGAATGGGGAGCAGGTGTGTTAAATTTGGTGTTATCGCTCTCACTCTCTCATACTGGTCACTGGAAGTTCAACATGGCACCTCATGGCAAAGAACTCTCTGAGGATCTGAAAAAAAGAATTGTTGCTCCACATAAAGATGGCCGAGGCTACAAGAAGATTGCCAAGACCCTGAAACTGAGCTGCAGCACGGGGGCCAAAACCATACAGCGGTTTAACAGGACAGGTTCTACTAAGAACAGGCCTCGTCATGGTCGACCAAAGAAGTATGTTATTCTATCTTTTCAGGTGACAACACTGAAGAAATGAGACTTTGCTACAATGTAAAGTAGTGAGTGTACAGCTTGTATAACAGTGTAAATTTGCTGTCCCCTCAAAATAACTCAACACACAGCCAATAACTACTTGCCGACCGCGTACTGTATATGTACGTCAGCAGAGTGGCTCCTACAGGCAAAAAAAACCTACCGGTTGGTTGTTTGCCTGGGGGCAGTTGGGGGGAAGCCGATGCCTGTGTCAGGGGGCTCTGATTGCCGCCTGACAACCGCGATCGCTCCCCGCTGAGAGAGAAGGACGGTCGGATGTTGTAAACAAAGCTGACCGTTCCTCTCTCTGGAATGAACACAGAGCTGCTTCTATATAGGATCACATTGCTCTATGGTCATCTCAGAAGCCACGCCCCCCGCCCCCCCCCCCCCCACATTTAGAATCACTCCCCTAGGCTCACATTTAACCCCTTGATCACCTGTACTGTTAACCCCTTCCCTGCCAGTGTCATTATTACAGTGACAGTGCATATTTTTAGCACTGATTACTGCAGTAATGTCACTGGTCACCCCAAAAGTGTCCAAAATGTCAGTTAGGGGTCCGATCTGTCCGCCGCAATGTCGCAGTCCCGCTAAAAATTGCAGATCGCCGCCATTACTAGTAAAAAAAAATTAAAAAAGAATAAAAATGACATAAATCTTTCCCATAGTTTGTAGACGCGATAACGTTTGTGCAAACCAATCAATATACACTTATTGCGATTTTTTTTTTACCAAAAATATGTAGCAGAAAACAAATTGGCCTAAAATGTTAAAAAATTTAGATTTTTACATTTTTTTTTTTTTTGAGAATGTTATATAGCAGAATGTGAAAAAAAAAAAAAAAATATATATATATATATATTTTTTTTTTTTTCAAAATTGTCGCTCTTTTTGTGTTTATAGCGCAAAAAATAAAAATCACACAGGTGATCAAATACCACCAAAGGAAAGTTCTATTTATGGGGAAAAAAAGGACATCAATTTTATTTGGGTACAGTATTGCACGACCGCGCAATTGTCTGTTAAAGTAATGCAGTGCCGAATCGCAAAATAGGGCCTGGTCATTAAGGGGGCAAATCCTTCCGGTCTTAAAGTGGCAACAAAAGTTAGCACACACCTAAGTGACAATGTCCAAATTGGGCCCAATTAGCCATTTTCCCTTTTTTTGCACTGGGTGCACAGTTGCTTATTGGTACCATGTTACCAGATGCCAAAGAGATTTGCCCCATGGTCTTCAGCTGTGAGGCCTTAGAGGTGTCAAACTGGTGGCCCTCCAGCTGTTGCAGAACTGACTGTCCAACACCTATAAATACCTAAGGAGCTTGTATAACAGTGTAAGTTTCCCTCCCCTCAAAATAACTCAACACACAGCCATTTTTGCAAAGAAGAGTGGGCGAATATTGCCAAGTCAAGATGTGCCATGCTGATAGACTCCTCCCCAAAAAAGGCTCCTCCCCAAAAAGACGGAGTGCTGGAATAACATCAAAAGGTGTTTCAACAAAGTATCGGTTTAAGGGTGTGCACATTTTTGCAACCATATTATTTTATTTTTTTATTTTTACTTCCCTCCACCTAAAAGATTTCAGTTTGTTGTTCAACTGAGTTGTACAGTTTATAGGTCACGTTAAAGGTGGAAAAAGTTCTAAAATGATTTATCTTTGTCTAATTTTTTACATCACAGAAACCCAACATTTTAACAGGAGTGTGTAGACTTTTTATATCCACTGTACATAGGTGTATGAGGTACAGTACACCCCTCACATTTCTGTAAATATTTTATTCTATCTTTTCATGTGACAACACTGAAGAAATGACACTTTGCTACAATGTAAAGTAGTGAGTGTACAGCTTGTATAACAGTGTAAATTTACTGTCCCCTCAATCTAACTCAACACACAGCCATTAATGTCTAAACCACTGGCAACAAAAGTGAGTACACCCCTAAGTGACAATCTCCAAATTGTGCCCAAAATGTCAATATTTTGTGTGGCCGCCATTATTTTCCAGCACTGCCTTAACCCTCTTGGGCATGGAGTTCACCAGAGCTTCACAGGTTGTCACTGGAGTCCTCTTCCCCTCCTCCATGATGACATCACAGAGCTGGTGGATGTTAGAGACCTTGCGCTCCTCCACCTTCCGTTTGAGGATGTCCCACAGATGCTCAATAGGGTTTAGGTCTGGAGACATGCTTGGCCAGTCCATCACCTTTACCCTCAGCTTCTTTAGCAAGGCAGTGGTCGTCTTGGAGGTGTTTGGGGTCGTTATGTTGGAATACTGCCCTGCGGCCCAGTCTCTGAAGGGAGGGGATCATGCTCTGCTTCAGTATGTCACAGTACATGTTGGCATTCATGGTTCCCTCAATGAACTGTAGCCCCCCATTTATGCATTTATGCAGCCCCAGACCATGACACTCCAACCACCATGCTTGACACCATCTGAACCAAATAAGTTTATCTTGGTCTCATCAGAGCACAGGAGATGGTTCCAGTAATCCATGTACATCATCTTTAGAAGAGGCTTCCTTCTAGGATGACAGCCATGCAGACCAATTTGATGCAGTGTGCGGCGTATGGTCTGAGCACTGACAGGCTGATCCCCCACCCCTTCAACCTCTGCAGCAATGCTGGCAGCACTCATACCTCTATTTCTCAAAGACAACGTCTGGATATGACGCTGAGCACGCACTCAACCCCTTTGGTCGACCATGGCGAGGCCTGTCCTGAGTGGAACCTGTCCTGTTAAACTGCTGTATGGTCTTGGCCACCATGCTGCAGCTCAGTTTCAGGGCCTTGGCAATCTTCTTATCGCCTAGGCCATCTTTATGTAGAGCAACAATTCTTTTTTCAGATCTGAAGAGAGTTCTTTGCCATGAGGTGCCATGTTGAACTTCCAGTGACCAGTATGAGAGAGTGAGAGCGATAACACCAAATTTAACACATCTGCCCCCCATTCACACCTGAGACCTTATAACACTAACGAGTCACATGACACCGGGGAGGGAAAATGGCTAACTGGGCCCAATTTGGACATTTTCACTTAGGGGTGTACTCACTTTTGTGAGATACTGTATGTATACAGTATGTGTTTATTTCTCCAAATCTACCCATACACTAAAAAAAAAGTATCATTGTATATACTGTAAGATGTTTATATATTGTGGAAGCACACTATAAGCACTTTAAAAGCAATCTGGCAATTTGTAGCAAATTGAAAAGTGTGTGTGCCAGTGCGCTTCCCTATGTATGCAAATGAGGTGTGATATATGCAAATGAGGTATAATGTATGCCATTATACCTGATTTCCTGCTTCTCCAGGAAACAGGATGAGGTGACAAAAATACTAAAAAAAATATTTAACCACTTGCCGACCGCCGCACGACTATTTACTGCGGCAGTCAGCCGCTCCTGGGCAAAGCGACGTAGACTTACGTCGCTAGCCCACGAGCCTTTTGGTGGGGCGAGCGCACACCGCCAGCGGCGCGCTTCCGCCCCCGCTCGTTCCCTGCCTTTCCCGCGCATGTAACCGGCGGCTCCGATGTCCGCCGGCCACTCGCAATCTCCCTCAGGAGAGGGAGAAAGACAGGCGGCTGATGTAAACAAAGCTGTCTGTCATTCTCCCTTAGATCATGACAGAGGCTATATAGGATCGCATGTCTCTGTGATGATCTAACAAGCCACGCCCCCTGACAGTTAGAATCACGCCCCTAGGGACACACTTAACCCCTTGATCACCAATAAAGTTAACCCCTTCCCTGCCAGTGTCATTTTTACAGTAACAGTGCATATTTATAGCCCTGATTACTGTAGTAATGTCACTGGTCCCCCCAAAAGTGTCAAAAATGTCAGTCAGGGATCCGATCTGTCCGTCGCAATGTCGCAGTCCCACAAAAAAAAAAAAAACGCAGATCGCCGCCATTACTAGTAGAAAAAAACAATAAAAATGACATAAATCTTTCCCGTAGTTAGTAAACGCAATAACTTTTGCGCAAACCAATCAAAATACGCTTATTGCGATTTTTTTTACCAAAAATATGTAGCAGAAAACAAATTGGCCTGAAATGTTAAAAAATTTAGATTTTTACATTTTTTTTTGAGAATTTCATATAAAAAAATGTGAAAAATATTGTTATTTTTTCAAAATTGTCGCTCTTTTTTTGTTTATAGCGCAAAAAGTAAAAATCGCACAGGTGATCAAATACCACCAAAAGAAAGCTCTGTTTGTGGGAAAAAAAAGGACGTCAATTTCATTTGGGTACAGCGTCGCACGACCGCGCAATTGTCCGTTACACTCACGCAGTGCCGAATCGCAAAATAGGCCCTGGTTTTGAGCAGCCAAATCCTCCGGGGCTAAAGTGGTTAATATTCAAAAATAATAACAAATACATGCTCCTGCTCTCTTACCAGAGATGGTATCAGATATGTGCAGGGTACATAAGTGCGTATGATAAAAAAAAACATATGTATTAGTATAATGAATATATAAAGTGCATGGTGCTAAGTGCAAAAAACAATGATAACATTGAATCAAAAAATGAATCAATCTTAAAACACAGTCCTATACTGCATATGATGAACAAAGCATCACAAATAATGACAATATTACAAAAAGTGCCAACGTGCTTTGTGCAGTGACGACAAAGGATCATAGGCATCCCAACCAAACAGGGGAGGGGGATGCCAGACCTAAATATGTGCCCAAAAAAGAAAAGTGCATGTAAAAGTGAGCCCAAGAATCTTTATAGTAAATAGTTCTTTTAAACTTATTTTTGATGGACATCTGAATCGCGGTAACATCGCGCAAAAAAAAATCACAGGACGCATTACGCTCCAAAGAAGCTTTTGTGCTTCTTTGGAGCATAATGCGTCCCGCGATTTTTTTTTTCACGATGTTACCGCGATTCGGCAGGCGGAAATCACGGCAACATCGCACAGCGTTTGGGATGCTATTGCAAATCACGGGCAAAGCACATGCGTCCCGCGACTTGCAATGATTTCCGGATCGCGGGCGGAATCGCGGTGATTCAATACGCTGACATGTGAATGCAGCCTAAATGGGGAGTTCACAATCACTTTAAGTGGTTAAAGAACAATTATCCATAAAATGGACACAAGGTAATCTGTTTTCGAAGAGCAAAACAAACAGCCAGCTGAGTATGGTAAGACAGATCTGGATGGATGGATCCCTCAACCGTCCGCCACTGCCCACGGCCATAGCCTAAAATCTATTATCCCTGAGGAAAAAAAGCACAAGTAAGATCTATCGGGATCAATAAAACAGCCAATAGTGTCCATCAAAAATCCATGCACGGGCTCACTTGAGTGGCAGCTCAGTAGGAAGCAAGAAACAGCTTTGGAAAGCACTGAGGAGAAAGCACAAGCGCCAAATTAAGAGTAGTATATATAGATATTTTATTGTGGATGAGAAGGCTGGAGCTCACAAGAGATAAAACATCACAGGCATTGAGCACCGAGGTACATAAACATCGACTGATACTCCACCTGGTCCAAGGTCGCATGAAAAGTTGCATCAAAGCAGGCACCTTTTCAAAGTCGCTGATTTTCAAAGTGGCAAAGTTGGGAACAGGTGCCATTGAAATCAATGGGCTGTGACTTGTCATGCAACTTTATGTGTCCATGTGTTACGGAGCCTAAAACCCATTACTCACATGTAATGAGCAATAGAAATTGATCTGTATTCTTCTAAACTTTCAAAAATGTTCCTTTGTACCTTATTTCTTTCATATATTGTACCAGTCACGTGAACCCCCCCCCAACCTCCTTTCTCTCCCCCCTCTGTCTCTCCCTCTCTGCTGTTGGCAATGAAGACAGGAGATCATGTTCTGTGATGGATAGGAGGGATGGGAGGGACCCCCTCTCTCTCTTCCCCCTGTCTCTCTCTCTCTCTCTCTGTTGCTGGCCTAAACGAGGCAATGAAGACAGGAGATCATGTTCTGTGAAGGATGGGAGGGATGGGAGGGACAACCTCTCTCTCCCCCCCCCCCCCCATCTCTCTCTCTCTCTCTCTGCTGCTGGCCTAAAGGAGGCAATGAAGACAGGAGATCATGTTCTGTGATGGATAGGAGGGATGGGAGGGACCCCCTCTCTCTCTTCCCCCCGTCTCTCTCTCGCTCTGTTGCTGGCCTAAACGAGGCAATGAAGACGGGAGATCATGTTCTGTGAAGGATAGGAGGGATGGGAGGGACTCCCTCTCTCCCCCCCCCGTCCCCCGTCTCTCTCTCTCTCTCTCTGCTGCTGGCCTAAAGGAGGCAATGAAGACAGGAGATCATGTTCTGTGAAGGATAGGAGGGATGGGAGGGATCCCCCCTCCCCCCCATGTCTCTCTCTCTCTCTCTGCTGCTGGCCTAAAGGAGGCAATGAAGACAGATGATCATGTTCTGTGAAGGATAGGAGGGATGGGAGGGACCCCCTCTTTCCCCCCCCCCTCTCCCCCCCCCCCTTCTGTGTCTCTCTCTCTCTCTGCTGCTGGCCTAAATAAGGCAATGAATACAGGAGATCATGTTCTGTGAAGGATAGTAGGGATGGAAGATATTCAAGGGATGGGGGTGGGGCTGGGCAGATCTAGGCATGCCTGTCTAAGAAAGACCGACAACCTTTTCAGGAAGTGAAAGACAGGTTAGCAAATTCAGATAAAGGAAGATAGCGTTGTCGGTGAAGAACAGGAAGAAGCTGATTGTCTAGTTTAGAAAAGACTTTCTAAGCTACACAAGCAGTTAGCCAGAAAATGAATAATATCAAAGATAAAGATATTTAAAATACTATTAATAGGAAATATTTCATTTTTGACTGGAGTTTCCCTTTAAGGTCTTGACTGATACGGATACAGCCAAAGTAAGTATCCTATTCAAAATGACTAAATATAAATAAAAAATAAAGAAACAGAAATCATATATCACAACTGGGTACTATGCATATGTATCATAATTGTATTCCCCTGGCCCCCTGTATGAATGTGAGATATACCTTTTATAATTAATAAAAATAAATATAACCTATCATTCTTTTCCACACTACTAAGAAATCACATGCGCCCACCAATCGTGTTTACACACTTTATAGGATACATACAGTTGCATTTATGTTGCCCATACACGTATAATATATAATCCACATGCCCATTTATTGGGTGTATGTAATCTTCTATAGTAGACTGCGTGTATGTTCACTTATTTATTGTTTGTATTGTAAATTAGGGGTCTCCAAACTTTCTAAACAAGGGGCCAGTTTACTGTTCTTCAGACTATAGGGGGCCTTACTGTGGCCATTGGGAGTAGAAAAGGTCCATCATCAGTGGAAAAAGACAATGCCTCATCTTTGGTGTCAATGGGAGGAATTTTGCCCCATCATTGGTATCATAGGGAAGAATTGTGCCCCATCATTGGTGTCACTGGGAGGAATTGTGACCCATCATTGGTGTCAGTGGGAGAAATTGTGCCCCATCATTGGTGTCATTGGGAGGAATAGTGCCCCATCATTGGTGTCATTTGGAGGAATTGTGCCCCATCATTGCTATAATTGGGAGGAATAGTGCTCCATCATTGCTATAATTGGGAGGAATAGTGCTCCATCATTGGTGTCAGTGGGAGGAATTGTGCCCCCATCATTGGTATTATAGGGAAGAATTGTGCCCCATCATTGGTGTCAGTGGGAGGAATAGTGTCCCATCATTGGTGTCAGTGGGAGGAATAATACCCCATCATTGGTATCAGTGGGAGGAATAGTGCCCCATCATTGGTGTCATTGGGAGGAATTGCGCCCCATCATTGGTGTCATCGGGAGGAATTTGCCCCATCATTGGTGTCATCGGGAGGAATTTGCCCCATCATTGGTATCATTGGGAGGAATTGTGCCATGTTATTGGTATCATTGGGAGGAATTGTGCCACATCATTGGTGTCAGTGGGAGGAATTGTGCCCCATCATTGGTATCATTTGGAGGAATTATGTCCCATCATTGGTATCATTGGAAGAAATTGTGCTCCATCATTGGTGTCATTGGGAGGCATTGTGCCACATTATTGGTATCATTGGGAGGAATTGTGCCCCATCATTGTTGTCAGTGGAAGGAATAGTGCCCCAACATTGGTATCATTGGGAGGAAATGTGCCCCATCATTGGGAGGAATTGTGCCCCATCATTGGTGTCATTGGGTCCAATTGTAGGTGTCACTAAGAGGAATTATTCCCCATCATTGCTGTCATTAAGAGGATTTGTGCCCCTTTATTGTGCCATATTGCTTGTTTTAGTAGATAAAATAGTGCCCCAAGGGCTGGGTAAAAGCAAGCAAGGGGCCTCGTCTGGAAACCATAGTAGGTCACATGGGGGGTGCTTTGGGGCAAAAGGAGCTCTTCCTGCCAACCCTGGGCTGTAGTTTTTGGGGTCTGCAGGCAGAGGGCTTATCAGAATCTGGAAGCCCTGATCCGGGCCCCCCTCTCATGTGAATGGGTATCGGGTACATAGTACCCCCTTCACCAAAAAAGAGTACAAAAGTAATAACCACACACGACAGTTTTTGACAAATCCTTTATTAAAAAAAAAAAAAAACAATAGTGTCCCTCGATGTAAATTCATCTTCAATCACGCCGCCCACTGACCCAAAAAATTGATAAAATGAAAAACACTCCACCTCCTGGGATGCCTCCCGCTGTGTGCCCGCTCCACGCTTTGACATTTCTAATATAGGCAAGGGGCGGAGCCACTTGGCTATGTCCACCAGTGGCACTGCCCCCTTCTGATGTCATGTGACAATACTTCACCACACTGCCCTGTTGACCTCTCATCCTCTGGCCATCCCTTGCTACCCCTATTACACCTCTAACTATGCCAATAGAAGGAACACTATGTACTGCCCGTTCTTTGATAGCTCTGTTACCCCCATAGTTACATTACCAGAAGGAACAGCATGTACTGCTTGTCCTTTGATACCCCTGTTAACCCTGTAGATACACTGCTAGAAGTAACACCATTTACTGGCTGTCCATTGGTACCCCTGTTACCTTTCTAGCACTAGAAGGAACAGCATGGTCTGCCCATCCCTTGGTACCCCTGTTACCCTTGTACCTACACCACTAGAAGAAACACCATGTACTACCCATTCCTTGACACCCCTTTTACCCCTGTAGTTACAAAACTAGAAGGAAGAGCATGTACTGCCTATCCCTGGGTACCCCTGTTAGCCCTGTAGTCACACCACCAGAAGGAACACCATGCACTGCTTTTCCCTTGATATCCCTGTTACCCCTGTGGCTACACCACTAGAAGGAAAAACATGTACTGCCCATCCCTTGGTACCCCTGTTACCCCTGTAGTCACACCACTAGAAGGAACAGCATGCACTGCTTGTCCCTTGATATCCCTGTTAGCCCTGTAGCTGCACCACTAGAAGGAACACAATGTACTGCCCATCCCTTGGTATCCCTGTTACCCTTGTAGCTACACCACTAGAAGAAACACCATGTACTGCCCATTCCTTAATACCCCTTTTATCCCTGTAGTTACAAAAGCAGAGGGAACATCATGTACTGCCTGCCCCTTGGTACCCCTGTTACTGCTGTAGCTACAAGACTAAAAGGAACACCATGTACTGCCTGTCCCTTGGTACCCCTGTTACCGCTGTAGCTTTAACACTAGAAGGAACACCATGTACTTCTGGTCCCTTGGTACCCCTGTTACCGCTGTAGTTTCCACACTAGAAGGAACACCATGTACTTCTGGTCCCTTGGTACCCCTGTTACCGCTGTAGTTTCAACACTAGAAGGAACACCATGTACTTCTGGTCCCTTGGTACCCCTGTTACTGCTGTAGCTACAACACTAAAAGGAACACCATGTACTGCCTGTCCCTTGATATCACTCTTATCCCTGTAGCTAAAACTCTAGAAGGAACATCCATAATTCTCCATCATTTCTAAGAACACGTCAATGTTCAAAGGGAAGCCCCATCCTCAGCCAAGCACGCATCTCTGCTCTTTAATTCAAGTTGTGCAGTGGCCCCATAGAGGCCACCTATGCTGCGCTGGCACTTGCTGCTCCCCTTTTGAATGAGCCGTTCCTTGAAGAACACTCATTTTCCCAGATGTACAGCTCTTGGACTGCGGCAATATTCTGTGCAACTGAAATGTTTGAAGTTGTGTACCGACACATTAAGTGAAATGCAACCATTAACACCAAATGGACAGACTCCCCGCGGACAGACTTTCATAGAATTCCGAGCCCAATTATCCTGAGAGGTCATAGGACACTGTGCTGGAACCTGATTGTTCTGTGCTCTTTTCACTCAACCTTGCAGCCAGCTGGGAAGAATGGTGGAATTCACACTGGCTTTATCTGCATACCTGGGAAATTTCACAAAGCACTGACCCTGAAACCTTTGAAAACCTTGGTCCCATTGCAAGCAAATTACCAAGGAATTCCAGGGATTTTCCTTATTTAAAGACACATCACACACTGCGCCCACAGATCCAGGGAGGAATCTTATTCTAGTAAGCCACTCGCAAAATTCCACTCATCCCCTATGTGTCCCAGGGTGCCAGGGTCCTAGCATGCTAGATGACACCTAGCTTCATTTATCTGAGGACGTATCTAGTTATTCAGCTGTTGGTGGACTACAGGAAGTTACAGTAGATCCAACTTCTCAACATAAGGTTAGGTGTGGTTTGTCTCTGCTGCAGGGGCGTAACTAGAACCTTCAGGGCCCCGGTGCAAGAAACCATGAAGGGCACCCCGGACCCCTGGCTGGGGCCCTTCCCTTCAAGCCTGGGGCTCTTCCCACTGATCCTGGGGCCCTTTACTCTCATTTCGGGGGCCCTTTATTATGGTCCTGCAGCGGGACCCTTTCATAAGTTCTGCAGTGGGCCCCCTCTGCCATCTTGGGGAATCCCCACGGTGGTGGAATGCCAGGGCCTGGTCACAAGTGTGACCTTTGCGATCCTGGAAGTTCACCCACTGGTGTCAGTGGTTTTTTTTTTTTTTTGTATTTTAATTGTATTATTTTTTTATCATTTTATTAAATTTTTTTACAATGTGACTGACTATGACTCTGTCCATTCAGAAAAGGAAGGAGCTGGTAAATTACATATTTACAGACCCCTTTCCTGGTTCTCTATTGTGACACATCCCTTGCAGCAGCCGGCAGGAGAGGGAAGGGAGCACAGTGTGGGGGCGCAGCACAGTAGGGGGGGACCAGGGGAGCACACAGGGGCCCAGAGACAGCAGAACACAAGTGAACTGGATAGGAGGAGTGATGGGGGCAGCATACAGAGGAACCAATCTCCTCCATTTTCCTCCTGCAGCTACAAGAGGAAAAAGGAGGACAGTGATTTTTCTACATGCTGCCCCCGCCGCCCCTCCTATCCGGATGTACAGGGCAGCCACACAGGCCCCTTGGAGCATGGGGCCCGGTTGCAATTGCAACCCCTGCAACCCCCGTAGTTATGCCCCTGCTCTGCTGGTAATGGAGAATCAAACCAAGCTGATGTCCATTCAAAACCAAATTCTCACTTCTGTGTCAGCTTGGTCTTTCCACAAAAACTTTCTTTGTTGCCCATACAAGACAGTATAATCATGCTGGGTATTGTGAGGAGGGACTCAAATAATCAAAAATCCCTCCAACTCAATCATTACATAACACAGTAAAGCCTTCTTAGAGGAAGAGATATTTGGCATGTTTATACGTTGACTGGCTATAACACGGTGAATGTCATGTAGCATAGAACTTATTACATTGCCGTAGACCAGGGGTCTCCACACTTCCCAATCAAAGGGCCAGTTTACTTTTCTTTAGTCTTCATGGGGGCCCGACTGTGGCCAGCAGGAGTAAACAATGTCTCAGACGTGGTGATCAATGAGAGTAGAAAAAAACAGTGCCTGTAGCCAGTAGCAGGAAGAATTGATATTCCACCTTGATATTAGTGGAAGGAATAGTGCCTCATCATTGGTGTCAGTGGAAGGAATAGTGCCTCATCATTGGTGTCAGTGGGAGGAATAGTGCCTCATCATTGGTGTCAGTGGGAGGAATAGTGCCCCATAATTGGTGTCAGTGGGAGGAATAGTGCCCCATCATTGGTGTCAGTGGGAGGAATAGTGTCCCATCATTGGTATCAGTGGGAGGAATAGTGCCCCATTATTGGTATCAGTGGAAGGAATAGTGCCCCATCATTGGTGTCAGTGGGAGGAATAGTGCCCCATTATTGGTATCAGTGGGAGGAATAGTGCCCCATTATTGGTATCAGTGGAAGGAATAGTGCCCCATCATTGGTGTCAGTGGGAGGAATAGTGCCCCATTATTGGTATCAGTGGGAGGAATAGTGCCCCATTATTGGTATCAGTGGGAGGAATAGTGCCTCATCATTGGTGTCAGTGGAAGGAATAGTGCCCCATCATTGGTGTCAGTGGGAGGAATAGTGCCCCATCATTGGTATCAGTGGAAGGAATAGTGCCCCATCATTGGTGTCAGTGGGAGGAATAGTGCCCCATCATTGGTATCAGTGGGAGGAATAGTGCCCCATCATTGGTGTCAGTGGGAGGAATAGTGCCCCATCATTGGTGTTAGTGGGAGGAATAGTGCCCCATCATTGGTATCAGTGGGAGGAATAGTGCCCCATCATTGGTGTTAGTGGGAGGAATAGTGCCCCATCATTGGTATCAGTGGGAGGAATAATGCCCCATCATTGGTATCAGTGGGAGGAATAGTGCCCCATCATTGGTATCAGTGGGAGGAATAGTGCCCCATCATTGGTGTTAGTGGGAGGAATAGTGCCCCATCATTGGTATCAGTGGTAGGAATAGTGCCCCATCATTGGTGTCAGTGGAAGGAATAGTGCCCCATCATTGGTGTCAGTGGGAGGAATAGTGCCCCATCATTGGTGTCAGTGTGGGGAATAGTGCCTCTTCATTGGTGTCAGTGGGAGGAATAGTCATTGGTGTCTGGGGAGGAAATATGCCCACCATTGGGTGTTAATAGAAGGAATGGTGTAGAGTGCAGAAAAGCGCCTTGTATTAGTGGGAGGATTCGTGCCCCGAGGGCCGTATAAAGGCAAGCAAAGGGCCTGTGAATGCAATTTGGAGACCAATGCCGTAGACAACTGATATTATCAACAATAATAAACAGTGTCGGATCACATACAGAGCATGCAGGGCTGCCAAAAAGCGGGTAGAACGGGCCCTCCTGTATGGGGCCCGGGCAGCTTTATGGTGCAGACAGTTCCAAAAGCTACTGATCACAACTTGGTACTGATCACTCCTGTGTTCATTGCTTCAGTTTGTGAATGAACAGGAACCTTTCTACAGGGAGTGTCCTGTTCATCCGTTCTGCAGTGCAGCTGAGGCTGCAGAGAAATGATTGTGAATCTCTGTCTTTGGTCTTTTTCTCTGTCACAAAAATGAGACTTCGGGGGGGGGGGGGGGCTGTTTAGACCCCTGAAATTTTACTAAAGCTGCCCCCCGCCCCCACAGGGCTTTTAAAAAAATGTACAAAAATAATGATAAGCAAAAAAAAAACATTTACACCAAGTGAATGAGTGGTTTGTTCATACAGCTTGCGCAATGTTCAGGAGCATAACCTGCACCCCCACACCCTCCTCTCAGGCCGGGGGGGGGGGCTGCAAAGTAGGTTGTACGGGTACCAGTGGCGGCTGGGGCTGGTGCTCCATGGGCCGGGGGTGGCAGATGGACCACACCATACCCCACCCCCCCCAGACCACACCAGCTCCAGCCCACACATCTAATCCCCCCCCCCCCCGTCACCGTCTCACTCACCCTGGGCAGGCAGTGGCGGCGGCTTCCCCCTCAGTCTGCTTCGTGGGCTTCCCCTGCGTCTCCTCCCTCCTCCTTGGCCAATAGCATGGCTTCTCCTTTCGGCCAATCAGGAAACAGGTCTCAGGACCCGCTTCCTGATTGGCCAGGAGGAGAATCAGTGTGGCAATAGCGAATATTCATTCGCTATTGTCACACAACTGGGTGGACTCAGGGGGCAGTGCTCTGCGCCCTGAACCCACGCTTTTTTTTTAAGCCTATTAGAGCCTCTGGCTCTAATCACGTGCTTCAAAAAAAAAAAAAAAAAAAACACACCATTGGATAGGGGGGGGGAAGGGGTGCCTCTGCGCCCCCAATGAATGGAGCACCACTGACAGGGACCCATGATTTCTACCTGTGGCCCTGAGCTCATGTGCAAGATCTGGCATTGCCTCCATTGGTGGGCCAGCAGCAGAAGAAGAACCCACCAATGATGCCTATGGGATTATAGGAAGAAGGAGAAGCATCTGGCAACATAGAAACAAAGAAGTAAGCATAATTAGATGTGTTTATTCTGGAATAGTTTCATATTAAGGTGGGGGGGGGGGGGGCATGGCCCGCCTAATGCTACCAACCTATAGCGGCACTAAGCAAGGCTGGGTGTATCTTCACAACCGGCACCCGCCGTGGCCAGGACTTCTCTACACAAATTTAAACCAGATCCGGGTTGCTTCGTTTTTCCATCAGACACCTGGACATCTTGGAAAAGAAATGAAATGAATTTACATAATTGCAGCCCATTGCATGTAAAGGTGCCGCGTCCCGGGGCTGATTCAGCTGAGCTGGAGAAGAGGACTAATGAGGACGAATAGAATAGTCAGCGGTTTTCAAGCATTGAATGTGAATTAAATGAAGACGGGGCTTTCACCTGGGGAAACAAACGTCCTCCAATGAATAAACTCGACATGTATTCTCCTAAACTTAGAGAGGGCCTCCATAATCCTATCTGGTGTCATCAGTGCCGGGACAAGGTCATCTACTGCCCAGGGTGAGGATGCCAAACAGCTCCCACCCAAAATGTATGAGCATTGTTTGGGCCTGGCCAGTGCACCATGCATGGCCACTTTATTATTTTTTTCCTCCCACCTTTCACTTTTGTGAGTTTTTCACTGGATGGAGTCCTGACGTCTAGGGGGAGGATGTGTGGCCCTCAGGTTCCTTCCTCCCCTGCTTCCGGGAGGTCTCTCTTCGGGAGAGCTTCCCTTAACTAGTATTCTGGGTCCGCTTCGGCTGGCCTAAATAAACGGGGTCTGCCAGCCTGGGCTTTTGGCAAGGCAGACTATGTAAACCCATGTCCCCGTCAGGAGGCTCTCGCCCCGGGGGTCAGGGTAGAGGTCCTACTCCTGTGGGGGGTGGACTAAAGCACACTCTTAAGTGCACTTTTTAGTGTGTGTTTTACATGCATGTTTTTATTTCACTTACGGGTTTTTTTCTTGTTCTGTGTTTTGCACCACCGTGGACTCAGAAACAAATCACACCCCCCCCCCCAAAAACAAAACATTTTTGAGCATGATTCTTCACGCTTACCCCCTAAGCAATATTCTCCCCAAAGAAGAAATCCCACTTTTCCAGTGCAACCCCCCCCCCCCCAGCTCAAATCTTCTCTCTATCCCCTTATCCTCCCCTCTCTAGCACACATTTTCTACCTCTTAAATTTCCCCTCTGAGCATAAATCCTCTTCCCCCCACCAAATTCTGCTCTCCCAGCACAAATCCCATCTCCTAGCACTAATACCCCCCTAAATCCCCCCCAAGCTCAAATCCTCTCTCCCCTAATACTCCCTCCCGACTCAAATCCTCTCCCTCCCCTGTTTCCCCCTCCCGGCTCAAATCCTCTCCCTCCCCTGTTTCCCCCTCCCGGCTCAAATCCTCTCCCTCCCCTAATTCCCCCTCCCGGCTCAAATCCTCTCTCCCCTAATTCCCCCTCCCAGCTCAAATCCTCTCCCTACCCTGATTTCTCCTCCTAGCTCAAATCATCTCCCTCCCCTAATTCCCCCTCCCAGCTCAAATCCTCTCCCTCCCCTGATTTCCCCTCCTAGCTCAAATCATCTCCCTGCCCTAATCCTCCCTCCCCTAATTCCCCTTCCCAGCTCAAATCCTCTCCCTCTGTTAATTTCCCATCCTAGCTCAAATCCTCTCCCTCCCCTTATTCCCCCTCCCAGCTCAAATCCTCTCCCTCCCCTAATTCCCCCTCCCGACTCAAATCCTCTACCTCCCCTTATTCCCCCTCCCAGCTCAAATCCTCTCCCTCCCCTATTTCCCCCTCCCAGCTCAAATCCTCTCCCTCCCCTAATTCCCCCTCCCGGCTCAAATTCTCTCCCTCCCCTAATTCCCCCTCCCAGCTCAAATCCTCTCCCTCCTCTGATTTCCCCTCCTAGCTCAAATCATCTCCCTCCCCTGATTTCCCCTCCTAGCTCAAATCATCTCCCTCCCCTAATCCTCCCTCCCCTAATTCCCCTTCCCAGCTCAAAATCTCTCCCTCCCCTAATTCCCCTTCCCAGCTCAAATCCTCTCCCTCTGTTAATTTCCGCTCCTAGCTCAAATCCTCTCCCTCCCCTGATTTCCCCTCCTAGCTCAAATCATCTCCCTGCCCTAATCCCCCCTCCCCTAATTCCCCCTCCCGGCTCAAATCCTCTCCCTCCCTAATTCCCCCTCCCAGCTCAAATCCTCTCCCTCCCCTAATTCCCTCTCCTAGCTCAAATCCTCTCCCTCCCCTAATCCTCCCTCCCCTAGTTCCCTCTCCTAGCTCAAATCCTCTTCCTCCCCTAATCCTCCCTCCCCTAATTTCCTCTCCTAGCTCAAATACTCTCCCTCCCCTAATCCTCCCTCCCCTAATTCCCTCTCCTGGCTCAAAACCTCTCCCTCCCCTAATCCCCCCCCCCCCCAGCACAAATTTTCTACCCCTTAAATTTCCCCTCTGAGCATAAATCCTCTTCTCCCCTGCAAATCCCAATCTCCCAGCACAAATACCCCCCTCCCCCCAAAATCCCCTCTCCTAGCAGTAATCCTCCCCCCAATCGCCCCCCCTCCAGCACAAATCCCCCCAATCATCCCTACTAGCACAAATCCTCCCCTCCCCCCAAATCCCGTTTTCTAACACAAACCCTCCCTCCAAATCACCCCTTCTAGCACAGCCACCCAAACCGTGCCCAGGGCAGCCATCCCTCCTGCCCACCTCTTGTCCTGGCCCTGGGTATCATCAAGCTCCACGAATTGCCCAACTAGCACTTACAACTATTGGGGGTCCGGCCCCACACTGGGATGATTTGAAAGCCTTTTCCAGTTCAGTGGGCTGCACAGCACCCCGTATGTGGATTTCCAGTAGGTCACGCCCTTCTATTATCTCTCACATTCCCTATTGATTTGGGGATCGGCGCAAAGTGAAGAAACGGCTTTGCTCGCCTCATACGCCTTTGACTCTTCTTTTAGTGATCCGGAGTCATCCGGAGTTTACCCCGGGCCCAGCTACGCACCTCTTCTGTTGGTGGATAAATAAAGGATTGCTGCGTACCGGAGACACATTACATATTTGGGCTTTTTTCAAATCCAAATGAAATTTATCCTCATTGGAACTCTTTCGATGCAATCAGCTTACAGTATATCCTTTGGGAAAGGTAAACTTAAAAAGACTACTTGTCCCTCCCCCCCCCCCCCCTCCCTTAACCACTTCCCGACCACCCGCCGCTATTTTACTGGGGCAGTGCGGCTCTCCTGTGCAAACCGACGTAGACCTATGTCGGTCGCGTGCGGGAAGCTAGGGGGCAAGCGTGCGCTGCCGGCGGCGCGCTCCCGCCCCCACTCGGCAGCTGGGAAGCCGATGCATGGGTCAGGTGGCTCCGATTGCTGCCGGCCACCCGCGATCGTTCCCCGCTGAGAGAGAAGGACGGTCGGATGTTGTAAACACAGCCGACCGTTCTTCTCTCTGGAATGATCACAGAGCTCCTTCTATATAGGAACACAGGTCTCTATGATCATCTCACAAGCCACGCCCCCCCCCCCACAGTTAGAAACACTCCCCTAGGCTCACATTTAACCCCTTGATCACCCACAGGGTTAACCCCTTTCCTGCCAGTGTCATTAGTACAGTGACAGTGCATATTTTTAGCACTGATTACTGTAGTAATGTCACTGGTCCCCCCAAAAATGTCAAAAATGTCAGTTAGGGGTCCAATCTGTCCGCCGCAATGTCACAGTCCCGCAAGAAATCGCAGATCACCGCCATTACTAGTAAAAAAAAAAATGACATAAATATTTCCTGTAGTTTGTAGACGCAATAACTTTTGTGCAAACCAATCAAAATACGCTTATTGCGATTTTTTTTTACCAAAAATATGTAGCAGAATGCAAATTGGCCTAAAATGTTAAAAAAATTAGATTTTTATCTTTTTTTTTGGGAATGTTATATAAACGAATGTGAAAAATATTGTTTTTTTTTTTTTTCAAAATTGTCGCTTTTTTTTTTTTTGTTTATAGCGCAAAAAATAAAAATTGCAGAGGTGATCAAATACCACCAAAGGAAAGCTCTGTTTGTGGGAAAGAAAGGACATAAATTTTATTTGGGTACAGCACAGACCTCCCCCCAGCATGGATGGTGTAAACTGTGTCTGAGCAGAGGCCGGTTCCATGTCCCACTGGAGACTCTCCTCCCCCAGGCAGCTCCAACCAAGCTGTCCCAGCTCCTCCCAACTGCCCCCTGCTGGCCAGGTTGAGAACCTGGATTCGGCCGGTGAGTAGAGAGTACCTGGAGTGGAGCTTCAGCCAGAAATGGGGGTCAGGAGGAGGCCGGGAAGAGGGAGAGTGGCAGAGGGCCGAGTTGCTGCACCATGGGCCTCTGGGCCTCCTTCCGCCACCTTCCACGGCGTGCTCAGGCACTCCCGTCCCACTGGGAGACCTGAGCACCCAGCCAGCACGCCCGCCAGCTGGCTGGAAAGCCAAACAAAGCCAGGATCGGTATAGTAATCCGGAAGCAATGACATCACTTCCAGTTTACCCGGATGTCAACGGAGTCCTTTTCACAAAATCTAAAGTATTCAAAATCGCCAATCTCGGTGTTTTGAATGCTTTTAAGTGCAGTGGAGGGGCTTGGGGTCTTATAGACCCCCGATCCCTCCATAAAGAGTACCTGTCACTGCCTATTACTGTCACATTCCCCCCCGATCCCTCCATAAAGAGTACCTGTCACTGCTATTACTGTCACATTCCCCCCGATCCCTCCATAAAGAGTACCTGTCACTCCTATTACTGTCACATTCCCCCCAATCCCTCCATAAAGAGTACCTGTCACTCCTATTACTGTCACATTCCCCCCGATCCCTCCATAAAGAGTACCTGTCACTGCTATTACTGTCACATTCCCCCCGATCCCTCCATAAAGTGTACCTGTCACTGCCTATTACTGTCACATTCCCCCCGATCCCTCCATAAAGAGTACCTGTCACTCCTATTACTGTCACATTCCCCCCGATCCCTCCATAAAGAGTACCTGTCACTCCTATTACTGTCACATTCCCCCCGATCCCTCCATAAAGAGTACCTGTCACTGCTATTACTGTCACATTCCCCCCGATCCCTCCATAAAGAGTACCTGTCTCTCCTATTACTGTCACATTCCCCCCGATCCCTCCATAAAGAGTACCTGTCTCTCCTATTACTGTCACATTCCCCCCGATCCCTCCATAAAGAGTACCTGTCACTCCTATTACTGTCACATTCCCCCCGATCCCTCCATAAAGAGTACCTGTCACTCCTATTACTGTCACATCCCCCCCAATCCCTCCATAAAGAGTACCTGTCACTGCCTATTACTGTCACATTCCCCCCGATCCCTCCATAAAGAGTACCTGTCACTGCCTATTACTGTCACATTCCCCCCGATCCCTCCATAAAGAGTACCTGTCACTGCCTATTACTGTCACATTCCCCCCGATCCCTCCATAAAGAGTACCTGTCACTGCCTATTACTGTCACATCCCCCCCCCCCCCCCCCGATCCCTCCAAAAGAGTACCTGTCACTGCCTATTACTGTCACATCCCCCCGATCCCTCCAAAAGAGTACCTGTCACTGCCTATTACTGTCACATTCCCCCCGATCCCTTCATAAAGAGTACCTGTCACTGCCTATTACTGTCACATTCCCCCCGATCCCTTCATAAAGAGTACCTGTCACTGCCTATTACTGTCACATTCCCCCCGATCCCTCCATAAAGAGTACCTGTCACTCCTATTACTGTCACATTCCCCCCGATCCCTCCATAAAGAGTACCTGTCACTGCTATTACTGTCACATTCCCCCGATCCCTCCATAAAGAGTACCTGTCACTCCTATTACTGTCACATTCCCCCCGATCCCTCCATAAAGAGTACCTGTCACTGCCTATTACTGTCACATTCCCCCGATCCCTCCATAAAGAGTACCTGTCACTCCTATTACTGTCACATTCCCCCCGATCCCTCCATAAAGAGGACCTGTCACTGCCTATTACTGTCACATTCCCCCCGATCCCTCCATAAAGAGTACCTGTCACTGCCTATTACTGTCACATTCCTCCCGATCCCTCCATAAAGAGTACCTGTCACTGCTATTACTGTCACATTCCCCCGATCCCTCCATAAAGAGTACCTGTCACTCCTATTACTGTCACATTCCTCCCGATCCCTCCATAAAGAGTACCTGTCACTGCCTATTACTGTCACATTCCCCCGATCCCTCCATAAAGAGTACCTGTCACTCCTATTACTGTCACATTCCCCCCGATCCCTCCATAAAGAGTACCTGTCACTCCTATTACTGTTACATTCCCCCCGATCCCTCCATAAAGAGTACCTGTCACTCCTATTACTATCACATTCCCCCCGATCCCTCCATAAAGAGTACCTGTCACTGCTATTACTGTCACATTCCCCCGATCCCTCCATAAAGAGTACCTGTCACTGCTATTACTGTCACATTCCCCCCGATCCCTCCATAAAGAGTACCTGTCACTGCTATTACTGTCACATCCCCCCGATCCCTCCATAAAGAGTACCTGTCACTCCTATTACTGTCACATCCCCCCCGATCCATTCATAAAGAGTACTTGTCACTGCCTATCACTGTCACATTCCCCCCGATCCCTCCATAAAGAGTACCTGTCACTCCTATTACTGTCACATTCCCCCCGATCCCTCCATAAAGAGTACCTGTCACTCCTATAACTGTCACATCCCCCCGATCCCTCCATAAAGAGTACCTGTCACTCCTATTACTGTCACATTCCCCCCGATCCCTCCATAAAGAGTACCTGTCACTC
Source organism: Pelophylax lessonae (assembly GCF_965119305.1). NCBI lineage: Eukaryota > Metazoa > Chordata > Amphibia > Anura > Ranidae > Pelophylax > Pelophylax lessonae. The sequence goes on along the minus strand of NC_138771.1, from coordinate 7,679,189 downwards.
CTATTACTGTCACATCCCCCCCGATCCATTCATAAAGAGTACCTGTCACTCCTATTACTGTCACATTCCCCCGATCCCTCCATAAAGAGTACCTGTCACTCCTATTACTGTCACATTCCCCCCGATCCCTCCATAAAGAGTACCTGTCACTCCTATTACTGTCACATTCCCCCCGATCCCTCCATAAAGAGTACCTGTCACTGCCTATTACTGTCACATTCCCCCGATCCCTCCATAAAGAGTACCTGTCACTGCCTATTACTGTCACATTCCCCCCGATCCCTCCATAAAGAGGACCTGTCACTGCCTATTACTGTCACATTCCCCCCGATCCCTCCATAAAGAGTACCTGTCACTGCCTATTACTGTCACATTCCTCCCGATCCCTCCATAAAGAGTACCTGTCACTCCTATTACTGTCACATTCCCCCCGATCCCTCCATAAAGAGTACCTGTCACTGCTATTACTGTCACATTCCCCCGATCCCTCCATAAAGAGGACCTGTCACTCCTATTACTGTCACATTCCCCCCCGCTCCCTCCATAAAGAGTACCTGTCACTGCATATTACTGTCACATTCCCCCCGATCCCTCCATAAAGAGTACCTGTCACTCCTATTACTGTCACATTCCCCCCGATCCCTCCATAATGAGTACCTGTCACTCCTATTACTGTCACATTCCCCCCGATCCCTCCATAAAGAGTACCTGTCACTCCTATTACTGTCACATTCCCCCCCGATCCCTCCATAAAGAGTACCTGTCACTCCTATTACTGTCACATTCCTCCCGATCCCTCCATAAAGAGTACCTGTCACTGTCTATTACTGTCACATCCCCCCGATCCCTCCATAAAGAGTACCTGTCACTGCATATTACTGTCACATCCCCCCGATCCCTCCATAAAGAGTACCTGTCACTGCATATTACTGTCACATTCCCCCCGATCCCTCCATAAAGAGTACCTGTCACTGCTATTACTGTCACATTCCCCCCGATCCCTCCATAAAGAGTACCTGTCACTCCTATTACTGTCACATCCCCCCGATCCCTCCAAAAGAGTACCTGTCACTCCTATTACTGTCACATTCCCCCCCAATCCCTCCATAAAGAGTACCTGTCACTCCTATTACTGTCACAAGGATGTTTACATTGCTTCTCACAGCAATAAAAGTGATAAAAAAAATTTAAAGCACCAATGTGAAAATAAAAAGCAAATAAATTAATAATAATAAAAAAAAAGAAAAAAAAATGAGATTCCCCCAGTGTTTGCGTGCAAAGGCAAACCCATGCGTTGATCCCGCAGGCCTGCAAACAGCGATCGTCCCACACATGTGAGGTATCACCACAAAAGTCAGACCATGGGTAGTAATTCTAGCACCAGACCTCCTCTGTACATCTAAAGTGGTAATCAGGAAAGGTTTTTTAAAAACATCGCCTATGGATAGTAAAATGTATGCTGTTTGTCGCCGCTGCACAGGCATGTGCAATTTTAAAGCATGGCATGTTTGGTATCTATTTACTCGACGTAACATCATCTTTTATATTTTACAAAAAATTGGGTTCTGTATTTTTTTTTTTTTGCATTAAAATAAAAAAAATTGTTTTTTTACCCCAAAAAGTGCATTTGAAAAAACAGCTGCTCAAATACTGTGTAACATAAAAAAAATTGCAAAACTCACCAATGTATTATCTAGGGCCTCTGAATTAAAACATATTTATATAATGTTTGGGGGTTCTAAGTAATTTTCCAGCAAAAAATACATGTAAACAAAAAAGGGCCAGAAAAGGGCCGGTCTTCAAGTGGATGTTAAAGAATCTCTTATCAACGTCAGACAATAGACTTTCATATAACTGGAAAAGAGATCTTCATGTCCAGTGGGACCTGACTGACTGGTGGGATATCACAAATAATTTGTGAACAATGTCAATAAGCACAGCTTTGGTTAAATCGAACTACAAATCGCTACTACGCTGGCATATGGTCCCAACCAGAATAGCTAAGATGAGTATGCTGGCCTCATATATCATGATTAGAACTGTGTTGGCTGGGACCCTGGCGCGTAACCCGTGAGAAGCTTTATTACATAAACCTATAGCAGCTTTGCCCAAACACCAAATGGGTGGGCTTTGTTTTCCTGGCGGCCCGCCAAACATTGGATAAGGCCTGGAGTCAACAGTTCCTCCACCATGGGGACCATGGTGCACGAGAAGCTCACTTGCATTCTGAGTGACACTCATGCCCAGTTTCTGAAAGTATGGGATCCATGGCTCACAAATAATGCTGATTTCCACCTGGACCCTTCTTTGCTTTCAACCTGAGAATGCTGACGAGACTCCTATTGTGGCTACTTTGTTGCCTCCCTTCCCCTACCTCTCCTCTTTCTTCTTTCTCTTCTTCTCTCTCCTCAGTTGATGAGGTCTTGTTTTTTTCTTTTTTCATTTCTTGTTTTGGTCTCTTATGAGCTTTAAGCGAGGGCGAATACTGCTTCCTCCGGTCCAAGATCGGGGAGCTACAGTTCATTGAGGGAACCATGAATGCCAACATGTACTGTGACATACTGAAGCAGAACATGATCCCCTCCCTTCAGAGACTGGGCCACAGGGCAGAATTCCAACATGATAACGACCCCAAACACCTCCAAGATGACCACTGCCTTGCTAAAGAAGCTGAGGGTAAAGGTGATGGACTGGCCAAGCATGTCTCCAGATCTAAACCCTATTGAGCATCTGTGGGGCTCCTCAAATGGAAGGTTGAGGAGCGCAAAGGTCTCTAACATCCACCAGCTCTGTGATGTCGTCATGGAGGTGTGGAAGAGGACTCCAGTGGCAACCTAATTCTAGCATAACCCTCTCCCTAGCCATAACCCTAACCCTAATCATAACCCTAGCCATAACCCAATCCCTAGCCATAAACATAACCCTAATTCTAGCACAACCCTAACCCAAGCCATAACCCTAACCCTCGCCTAACCCTAGCCCTATCCTAACCCTAGCCTTGACTGCGGCTTGAAAATAAATTGTGTCACACCATGTATGTATCATTGGTCAAAGCCAAAGTCTCAACAAAGTCGCACTCATCCACAGTCTCATCAAAGTTGCATTGTAAAGTCACAATGGAAATCGCATGATTTTGCAATCGCACAAGTGTGAATAGAGTCTTATGACCCAATTGACCCATATTGTATTGTATTGTATTATATGGATTTGTTTTCTCACTATTCTTTTACACAGACTTGTATAAAGTACTCGAAATTTCTACTTGAGTAAAAGTACAAGTGCTCGATCAAAAAATTACTTGAGTAGAAGTGGAAGTGCTCGCAGAAAAAGTTACTTAAGTAGAAGTACTAAAGTATTCAACATTTTTTTTACTTAAGTATTGCAAGTAGTTTTTTCAAAAAATTTGCTACTTAAGTACTAAAAGTAAAAAGTACCAGTAGTTTTGAAAAAAAAATTCTACTCAAGTACTTAAAGTAGAAGTACAAGTACTGTGTTATGTAGTTTATTAAAGAAAGAAGTCAAAAGTATGAACATCATATTGTTTTTATTATTTCAAATGATTTATTCAAATGATTAACCTGTGTTTGTTAGTAGTTTCTTGATGCACTTTAAGCGCTGTAGCACCATTTATTTGTTTGTTTCATATTTTCTTTTTATTGGAAAGATTTGGTATAGCAGCTTTTATTATACACAGCCTTTATTTTCGTATGCGCTGATTTACAAATGACATTATACACATTTTTTTGAGCTTTATGCAACCTGCCATCTACTGTTCTGGCAGTGGTAATTTTTTTTTAAAAGTAACGAGTAACTATGCAGCACAAAAAAAAAATACTTGAGTAGAAGTATCGAAATCATTGAAAAAATGTAGTGAAGTAAAAGTAGAAGTAGGAGAAAAAAATTCTACTCTAGGAAAGTACAGATACCGCATTTCGGTACTTAAGTACAGTACTTAAGTAGTTCTACTTCGTTACTATACATCTCTGCTTTTACATATTGCCCTTTGTACTGAGTTCTAGTGCTGTATGTGATTTTTGAAAACCTCAATAAATATTTAGTAAAAGAATATGCAGACCTCATCCCAGTGTGGGGCACTGTCCCAAAGTAACTGGGTTTTGGATTAGGACATTCTGTCCTCTCCTGCTGTCCTATAAGAGCTGAGGTTTCCCTAAGACCAGAACATTATTTAGAGAGTTCTTCTTGAAGTTGCTGGAGATTCTATGAGCAATGAGTAATGATAAATCTCCCCTCACACTGAGAATTATATTGAAATACAGATATGGGGGGGTGGTAAAAATAAAAAAATAAAAATATATATATCCTACGCTAGGTAGGCCACATTATTTAAACCTTTCTACAAGTCATGAACCTGCTGTCCTATCATATTTTCCTATCCCGCTGTCCTACTTTCCTATCCTGCTGTTCTATCCTGCTGTCCTGTCCAATCCTGCTGTCCTATCCTACTGTCCTATCCTGTTGTCCTATCCTACTGTCCTATCCTACTGTCCTATCCTACTGTCCTATCCTACTGTCCTATCCTACTGTCCTATCCTGCTGTCCAATCCTACTGTCCTATCCTACTGTCCTATCCTGCTGTCCTATCCTACTGTCTTATCCTACTGTGCTATCCTGCTGTCTAATCCTACTGTCCTATCCTGTTGTCCTATCCTACTGTCCTATCCTGCTGTTCGATCCTGCTGTCCTATCCTGCTATCCAGCTGTCCTATCCTACTTTTCAATCCTGCTGTCCTATCCTACTGTCCTATCCTACTGTCCTGTTCTGCTGTCCTATCCTACTGTCTTATCCTGCTGTCTATCCTACTGTCCTATCCCACTGTCCTATCCTACTGTCCTATCCTACTGTCCTATCCTGCTGTCCAATCCTACTGTGCTATCCTACTATCCTATCCTGCTGCCATATCCTACTGTCCTATCCTGCTTTCCAATCCTTCTGTCCAATCCTGCTGTCCAATCCTACTGTCCTATCCTAATGTCCTATCCTGCTTTCCTATTCTGCTATCCTGCTGTCCTATCCTACCGTCCTATCCTGCTGTCCTGTCCTGCTGTCCAATCCTTCTGTCCAATCCTTCTGTCCAATCCTACTGTCCTATCCTGCTGTCCAATTCTGCTGTCCAATCTTTCTGTCCAATCCTACTGTCCTATCCTGCTTTCCTATTCTGCTATCCGGCTGTCCTATCCTGCTGTCCTATCCTGCCGTCCTGTCCTACTGTGCTATCCTGCTGTCCTATCCTACCGTCCTATCCCGCTGTCCTATCCCGCTGTCCTATCCTACTGCCCTATCCCGCTGTCCTATCCTACTGTCCTATCCTATTATCCTATCCTACTGTCCTATCCCGCTGCCCTATCCCGCTGTCCTATCCTACTGTCCTATCCTATTATCCTATCCTACTGTCCTATCCCGCTGCCCTATCCCGCTGTCCTATCCTACTGTCCTATCCTATTATCCTATCCTACTGTCCTATCCTACTGCCCTATCCCGCTGTCCTATCCTACTGTCCTATCCTATTATCCTATCCTACTGTCCTATCCCGCTGCCCTATCCCGCTGTCCTATCCTACTGTCCTATCCTATTATCCTATCCTACTGTCCTATCCCGCTGCCCTATCCCGCTGTCCTATCCTACTGTCCTATCCTATTATCCTATCCTACTGTCCTATCCTGCTGTCCTGTCCTGCTGTCCTATCCTTCTGTCCTATCCTGCTGTCTATCCTACTGTCCTATCTTGCTGTCCTATCCTATTTTCCTATCCTGCTGTCCTATCCTACTGTTCTATCCCGCTGTCCTGTCCTGCTGTCCAATCCTGCTGTCCTATCCTGCTGTCCTATCCTGCTGTCCTATCCTGCTGTCCAATCCTACTGTCCAATCCTGCTATCCTGCTGTCCTATCCTTCTGTCCTATCTTGCTGTCCTATCCTATTTTCCTATCCTGCTGTCCAATCCTACTGTCCAATCCTGCTATCCTGCTGTCCTATCCTTCTGTCCAATCCTGCTGTCCTATCCTACTGTTCTATCCCGCTGTCCTATCCCGCTGTCCTGTCCTGCTGTCCAATCCTACTGTCCTATCCTGCTGTCCTATCCTGCCGTCCTGTCCTGCTGTCCTATCCTACTGTCCTATCCTGCTGTCCCACGCTGCTGTCTAATCCTGCTGTCCTGTCCTGCTGTCTATCCTGCTGTCCTGTCCTGCTGTCTAATCCTGCTGTCCTGTCCTGCTGTCCTATCATGAGCTGAGGGTTCCCTAAGGCCAGAAAAGTATTTCAAAAATTCTTCTTGAAGCGATGTTAAATAAAAAAGGTGAAATATTGCAGTTTACCAATCATTATATGTGGCAGCTGCATTCATTTTTTTTTTTTTTAGGCTTTTTCCCGTCTGTATTCACCTGGTGATCTGGCCAGTAAAACACCTCCAGTATTAGAGCGCTCCCATTCTGGACAAAGGAGCACAGGAGGCACAACAGACAGCAGCTTTGTCAGTCTGGGGGGGGGGGGGGGAGGGGAGTGTTAGCTGTACTAGGAGACTTAGATGGACTCGACTAACCCAGCGACTGCTCTTCTAATTCGCAAACCACTGGACCTTACACACCGTCCATTCAAACTCTTCCTGCAAATAACCACCGCAGTCAAACAAACCATAGCAAAACCTTGGAAATCCCCCCCCACTCTGTGTATCTTGGCAATGACAAACAGAGTCACGCAAGCCACGATTCATGCCACAACGGAAGTGATCCTCCTAGACAAACTGACCCCATATGAAAAACTCTGGAGGCCTTGGATTAACAACTACCTGCCCCCAGGCTTTGACCACTCCCTTGTACTTGCTTAACCACTTACTACCCACCCGGCGTCAATTGATGGTGGAGCGGTGCATCTAGTGTTCTGGGGCGCGTCATGTGACGGCGCCCCAGAACTGCCTCTCTCGCGTGCCTGCAGGGGCGCACAGAGCAGCGATCGTGGCCGCGCCATGTTGCTAGGACATGGCGCGACCCCGATCTACGTAAAGAGTCAATGATATGACTCTTTACCCATGTGATCGGCTGTGTCCAATCACAGCTGGTCACATGTAAATGAGGAAGTGCCATTATTCGGCTCGGCTCACACTGTCAGAGTGTGAGGTGAGGAGAGCCAATCAGCAGCTCCTCCTCATAGGGGAGATAAAGTCATGTAATCAGGGCACTTATCATCAGTGCCCTGATTACACAAAAGTGAAATCAAGTGCCAATTAGTGCCCACAGTGCCCACTATCAGTGCCCAAAATCAGTGCCCATAGTGCTGCCAGTCAGTGCCCATCAGTGCCTGCTCATCTAGGTACTGACTGGCAGCACTATGGGCACTGATTGTGGGCACTGGTGGTCCTGCCCATCAGTGTCCATCAGTTGCTCATCAATGCCGTCCGTCAGTGCCCATCAGTGCTGACCGTCAGTGCCCATTAGTGCCGCCTATCAGTGCTGCCTCTCAGTGCCCATCAGTGCCACCTCGCAGTGCCCATCAGTGCCACCTCGAAGTGCCCATCAGTGCCGCCTGTCAGTGCTCATCAGTGCCGCCTATCAGTGCCCATCAGTGTGGCATATTAGTACCTCCTCATCAGTGCCACCCCATCAGTGCCACCTCGCAGTGCCCATCAGTGCCGCCTGTCAGTGCTCATCAGTGCCGCCTATCAGTGCCCATCAGTGTGGCATATTAATACCTCCTCATCAGTGCCACCCCATCAGTGCCACCTTATCAGTGCCCATAAGTGCCAGTATGCCACCTCATCAGTGCCCATAAGTGCCACCTCATCAGTGCCCATCAGTGCAGCCTATCAGTGCCCATCACCGCCACCTCATCAGCTCACATCAGTGAAGGAGAAAAATTATTTATTTTCAAAATTTACTCACAGAAAATGAACTTTTTTTTTTCAAAATTTTCTGTCTTTTTTCTTTTTTTTTTGTAAGAAATAAAAAACCCAGAGATGATTACATACCACCAAAAGAAAGCGCTATTTGTGTGAAAAAAAAAATGATTAAAATTCATATGGGTACAGTGTAGCATGACCGTGCAATTGTCATTCAAAGTGTGAGAGCGCTGAAAGCTGAAAATTGGCCTGGGCAGGAAGGGGGTGAAAGTGCCCGGTATTGAAGTGGTTAAGCCATGATCCAATCGTTAATGTCCTGCAAGCCCGCTGCAGCCCACTAGGGTACCCTGGGACTCTCTCTGGGCACACATTATACCCTGTCGTACCCTACCCCTTCCCCCCCCCCCTGGTCCCCTCCTTTCCTCCCCTCACCCCCCCCCCCTTTCTGTCCCCTGTCACCCACTATAGCCCCATATATGCTCTACTTATCCAGAGTGACTAGGCCCCTTGCCCATGACATACTTGTGTCCACCACCATGTCCTGGTACTTGCTCACCCACTCTTACAACTTGTGGTTTTCCTATGTTATTGGCATTCCTGTTGCAACATGCTTTTCAAGATTTCACTGTTATCAGCTCACTTGTTGTTATGAGTTTATCTGAACTCCATGTATATTCATTGATGATGTTCAATTGTACGATTTTCTCTATTCTGCTCTAAAAAATAAAACAATTTGAAAAGAAAATGTTTTATATAAATACAAGCTGATCATTGTAAGCACCCCTGTCAGTGGTAAATGGCTTGTCTCATCCATGTAAACTGATACATTCTGCTGGAGAGCTTGTGCTTTGTTCTTGAGGAAGAACCCACAGAGTGAACTGAACAGCTGAGCCACTTTAAAAAAAAAAAAAAAAAAAAAGAAACCTCCCCCCTCTGGGTGATCTCTGTACATTGCAGGGACTGTAACAAACTTTGTTGCAGATTCCTTCCTTTTGTTGCTTGGCAGAAATAGCTGTCTATGTGCTGTGCAGCCTGATTCTGAATTGGAGGGTCTGGTTTATTATAATCACCTGATGCACTTTCAATGTTTTGATGAGGAAAGCTGCAGGGTCAGCATCCCTTTAGAAGTAAAACTGAAATTGAAATTCCTAATGCAGAGGATGCCTAAAATCTGATTTGTATCTTAGGGCAGACTTCTGGGAAAATCAGAGAGCCAATCACACAAGCAGGAAATGTAATTTATGGAGATGTTCTATTCAATCTGTCTACGGTGTACAGAGCGCCTCCAGGTGGCTATATTGCACTTTTCAGAAAATTACAGGTTGCAAAGGAAAAGGAATTTTTAACAACATTAATTTACAATGTGACTTTTTTTTTTTAATTGCTATGTTTTACTTTGTTTTTGTTTTTTTTTTATGAAAGTTGCTTTATTGTTTAACCCCACATAATATTCATGGTTAGTTTCCTCTTTGCATAGCGCTCACTCCGTCTGGCCCCATTGTTTATCATTTACTGATCAATCATGGCTGGTGAGTATAATGACTGAAAACCATTCATACTTCTCATCCCTACAGATCTCCACATCCACATCAATTCAGATGATTTATTAGACAATCATCAAATCATATCTGACAGCGATTCCCCCGTCTACAGAGAAAACACAACTTTATACACGGCTTCACCCCTCTGCTGCCGGAGCTGTTTTGCATTTTTTTTTTTTGCATAGGTGTTGGGCCTTAACATTACGTAAAACCCCCAAACATTATATGACTAAATAAATAATAATAATAATAATATATATATATATATATATATATATATATATATATATATATATATATATATATATATATATATATATATATATATATATATTATTTTTTTGCACGTCTTTTTTTGCACATCTAATGATTCAAGCACTTTCTTTCACTTTTTTCTTTCTTTTTTTTTTTTGTGTTATTATAAGGAAGACAATATTTTTTTTATATACTGTATATACATTTACTTTTCTGTACAATAATTTTTTTGCACATTTTTCTAACACTTTTTTGGATATCTTTGATTAATTAACTTTTTTAACCACTTTAGCCCTGGAGGATTTGGCTGCTCAAAGACCAGGCCTTATTTTGCGATTCGGCACTGCGTGACTTTAACGGACAATTGCGCAGTTGTGCAACGCTGTACCCAAACAAAATTGATGTCCTTTTTTTCCCACAAACAGAGATTTCTTTTGGTGGTATTTGATCACCTGTGCGATTTTTATTTTTTGCGCTATAAACAAAAAAAAACGACAATTTTGAAAAAAATAATATTTTTCACATTTTTTATATGAAATTCTCAAAAAAATGTAAAAATCTAATTTTTTAACATTTTAGGCCAATTTGTTTTCTGCTACCTATGTTTGGTAAAAAAAATCGCAATGAGTGCAATGGTTTGCGTAAAAGTTATTGCGTTTACTAAGTAAGGGAAAGATTTGTCATTTTTCTTGTTTTTTTTTTTTTAACTAGTAATGGCGGCGATCTGCAATTTTTTTTTTTTGGGACTGCGACATTGCGGCGGACAGATCGGACCCCTAACTGACATTTTTGACACTTTTGGGGGTACCAGTGACATTACTACAGTAATCAGTGCTATAAATATGCACTGTTACTGTCAAAATGACACTGGCAGGGAAGGGGTTAACTTTATTGGTGATCAAGGGGTTAAGTGTGACCCTAGGGGCGTGATTCTAACTGTCAGGGGGGCGTGGCTTTTTTGATCATCATAGAGACATAGGATCCTATATAGCAGGATCGCCTCTGTCATTACATCAGGGAGAATGACAGGCGGTTGTGTGTACATCAGCCGTCTGCCATTCTCCCTCTCCTGCGGGAGATCACGAGTGACCGGCAGCCGGGAGAGTGACCGGCGGCCATCGGAGCCGCCTGTCACATGCGCTGGCTCCCCAGGGAATGAGCGGGGGCGGGAGAGTGCCGCCAGCGGCGCGCGCTCATCCCCTACAGGCGGCTGAGCGAGCGACGTACGGATACGTCGCTTTGCCCAGCAGCGGCAGAGTGCCGCAGTATATGCACGGTGGGCGGGGGTAAAGTGGTAAATTGATTAACTTTTTTAATTGATGAACTTCCCTGGACCCTCTCGAGTTCAGGGGCAGACTGGAAACATTCGGGCCAGGGGGCAAGTACAAACCAGAGGCCCATGGTGCAGCCATTTGGCCCCCTCTCTCACTCTCCTCTTCCCGGCCTCCTCCTGACCCCCATTTCAGGCTGAAGCTCCACTCCAGGTACTCTCTACTCACCGACCAAATCTGGGTTCCCGACCTGGCCAGCAGAGGGCAGTCGGAGGGAGCTGGGGCAGCTCGGTTGAGGCTGCCTGGGGAAGGAGAGTCTCCAGTGGGACATGGAACCGGCCTCTGCTCAGACACAGTTTACACCATCCATGCTGGGGGGGGGGGGGGGGGAGGCCTGCGCTCTGTCCTTGTCTTCATCCCGCACTCAGTAGGTCAGCAGTTGGGACTTTTTACTTCTCTTTACCAGGAATCCTTTAGACATGTCTGTGGCAGATGCGGTGCAGCCTTTTTATGGGGCATCAGAGCAGCCAAGGGGGCAATTGCCCCCCTTCTCCCTGTAACCAGTTTTCTATAAATGTATAAACCCGTGCATACAGAGCTCAGCTTGTGAATTAAGTGTTTGTGGGGAACTGTATCAAACGCTTTTGCAAAATCCAGATACACCAAATCCACCAGTCTTCCCTTATCTAGATGGCAGCTCACTTCCTCATAGAATGTTAAAAGATTGGTTTGGCAAGAACAATCTTCAATGAATCCATGCTAATAACTACTAATGATACCCTCATCATTCCCTCCAATAGTTTACATACTATCGATGTCAGACTGAAGCAGGATCAAGACAAGAGGTGGGCAAGAAGGGGGAGCTGCCCTGAGCATAGGGTTTTTTTAATGTGGGAAGAGGGGGGGGGGGAACCACATGGCATCACATACGGGAGAAACCATCCCAAGTGTCAGCAGTTGTATTGCAGCCCACAGCAGCGATCGCTCTCTACCTTCATCAGATTCCGGCTTATTACTCATCCCCCGACCCCTGCACTCTGTATGTTATTTTTATTCTGGACCCTTGTACTTTGTATGTGACTTTTACTCCTCACCCCTGCACTATGCACAATAAACACTCCTCCAGACCCCTGCAACCTGTAATATACACACTCCTGACCCCTGCACTCTGTACAATAAAACCCTTGACTCTTGCACTCTGTACAATACACACTCCTGACATCTGCACTGTGTACAATACACACTCCTGACCCCAACACTCTGTACAATACACACTCCTGACCCCAACACTCTGCATGTTACACACTCCTGACCCCTGCATTCTGTACAATGTACTCTCCTGACCCTTGCAATCTGTACAATACACACTCCTAACCCCTACAATCTGTACAGTACACACTCCTGACCCTTGCACTCTGTAAAAAACACACTCCTGACCCCTGCAATCTGTACAATAAACACTCCTGACCCCTGCACTCTGTACAATAAACACTTCTGAACCCTGCACACTGTGCAATACACATTCCTGACCCCTGCACTCTGTACAATAAACACTTCTGAACCCGGCACACTGTGCAATACACATTCCTGACCCCTGCACTCTGTACAATACACACTCTTGACTCCTGTACTCTGTACAATAAACACTTCTGAACCCTGCACTCTGTGCAATACACACTCCTGACCCCTGCACTCTGTACAATAAAAACTTCTGAACCCTGCACATTGTGCAATACACATTCCTGACCCCTGCACTCTGTACAATAAACACTTCTGAACCCTGCACACTGTGCAATACACATTCCTGACCCCTGCACTCTGTACAATAAACACTTCTGAACCCGGCACACTGTGCAATACACATTCCTGACCCCTGCACTCTGTACAATACACACTCTTGACTCCTGTACTCTGTACAATAAACACTTCTGAACCCTGCACTCCGTGCAATACACATTCCTGACCCCTGCACTCTGTACTATAAACACTCATGACCCCCGCAATATGTACAATACACACTCCCAACCCCTGTATTCTATACAATACACGCTCCTGACCCATGCAATCTGTACAATACACACTCCTGACCCCTGCACTCTGTACAATAAACACTTCTGAACCCTGCACTCTGTGCAATACACACTCCTGACCCCTGCACTCCGTGCAATACACATTCCTGACCCCTGCACTCTGTACTATAAACACTCATGACCCCCGCAATATGTACAATACACACTCCCAACCCCTGTATTCTATACAATACACGCTCCTGACCCCTGCAATCTGTACAATACACACTCCTGACCCCTGCACTCTGTACAATAAACACTTCTGAACCCTGCACACTGTGCAATACACATTCCTGACCCCTGCACTCTGTACTATAAACACTCATGACCCCCGCAATATGTACAATACACACTCCCAACCCCTGTATTCTATACAATACACACTCCCAACCCCTGCGTTCTATACAATACACACTCCTGACCCCTGCACTCTGTGCAATACATACTCCTGACCACTGCACTCTGGTTTTTGTACACTCCTGACCCCGGCACTCTGTATGTTGTACACTCCTGACCCCTGCACTCTGTATGTTGTACACTCCTGACCCCTGCACTCCATGTTACTTTTACTCCTGACCTCTGCACTCTGTATGTTGCACACTCCTGACCCCTGCAATCTGTATGTTGTACACTCCTGACCCCTGCACTCTGTATGTTGTACACTCCTGACCCCTGCACTCCATGTTACTTTTACTCCTGACCCCTACACTCTGTATGTTGTACACTCCTGACCCCTGCATTCCAATGGTGCTTTTACTCCTGATCTCTGCACTCTGTATGTTGCACACTCCTGAACCCTGCAACCTGTGTGTTGTACACTACTGACCCCTGCACTCTATGTTGCTTTTACATGTTGCACACTCTGTATGTTGTACACTCCCAACCCTGCACTCTGTATATTGCACTCTCCTGACCCCTGCACTCTGTATGTTGTACTCTCCAGACCCCTGCAATCTGTATGTTGTACACTCCTAACCTCTGTATGGGGCTTTGCACAGAGGTGGGGGACACCCACTCGCTGCACGCTCCAGATCAGTGGCTGGCATCTAGCAGGCTGTGGCTTCATGTCTGCCCTGAAAGCTAAAGCTCCAACATGCCCACTTTCCACCCTATCCACCCATAACTGACACGCGAAACACACTGCGCATGCGCAATTACCTTCTAGCTTCTAGAAAGCAATTTATTGGCCATACATGTGCAGTGCACGAACCATGGCAGCCATGGGCAGCTGGAGCAGGCGGGCAGAGAATGGGCGCATTCTATGTCATTTGTTATCATGGGGTGGGCACGTAGTTTTGCATCCTTTCCCTGGGCGCTAGAAGTCCCAGTAGTGATCAGAGACTCCGGTCCACCAGTACTGATCAGAGACCCCGGTCCACCAGTACTGATCAGAGACCCCGGTCCACCAGTACTGATCAGAGACCCCGGTCCACCAGTACTGATCAGAGACCCCGGTCCACCAGTACTGATCAGAGACCCCGGTCCACCAGGACTAAGAATTTCTCCATCCGTGAACTTTCTAGTATCACAATAAATCGGTTTTCATCCACACTGATGAGGCTCCGCCTATATGTGCGTTGTGGATCTGCTCATTACTATTAGAAGAAATCATTTTTTAAGACAAATAAAAGGAAGTTCCTCAGATTTGGTGACACTCGGATTTATCGGGGTAATCAGTCCCCAGATCTCCACCGTTCTCCTCGCTATTAGATCACCGCGTTCCTCTAAAGTTTCCATTTCGCTGTCATGAGCTCATGGCGGTCCCACCCAGCGCTGACCTACGAGCCGAGCGCCTCTCCTGTCACTTCTCAGTATGTTGTCATCCCTCCGCAGAGTCCGCCCCGGGCTCTCTAAACCGGTCAATTTCACACATGGAAGGCTTTGTCCATCTTCATCAACTTGTTGTGGAGATCAAAAGAGCTCATAAATCCGAATATCACTGGAAGGAAAGCGATTATCCCCAACCGGCTCTACACATCCCCCGCTAATGCCACCATTCCATACCTATGTGACCTTCCTAAACAGAGACATGGCTATGCCCTCTGTGTACCTACCTGACTCACAGGCCCATCAATGTCCTCCTTGCACCTACCTGACTCACAGGCCCATCAATGTCCTCTGTGCACCTACCTGACTCACAGGCCCATCAATGTCCTCTATGTACCTACCTGACTCAGAGGCCCATCCATGTCCTCTGTGTACCTACCTGACTCATAGGCCCATCCATGTCCTCTGTGTACCTACCTGACTCACAGGCCCATCAATGTCCTCTGTGTACCTACCTGACTCATAGGCCCATCCATGTCCTCTGTGTACCTACCTGACTCACAGGCCCATCCATGTCCTCTATGTACCTACCTGACTCACAGGCCCATCAATGTCCTCTGTGTACCTACCTGACTCACAGGCCCATCAATGTCCTCTGTGTACCTACCTGACTCAGAGGCCCATCAATGTCCTCTATGTACCTACCTGACTCAGAGGCCCATCCATGTCCTCTGTGTACCTACCTGACTCATAGGCCCATCCATGTCCTCTGTGTACCTACCTGACTCACAGGCCCATCCATGTCCTCTGTGTACCTACCTGACTCACAGGCCCATCAATGTCCTCTATGTACCTACCTGACTCACAGGCCCATCAATGTCCTCTGTGTACCTACCTGACTCACAGGCCCATCCATGTCCTCTGTGTACCTACCTGACTCATAGGCCCATCCATGTCCTCTGTGTACCTACCTGACTCACAGGCCCATCCATGTCCTCTGTGTACCTACCTGACTCACAGGCCCATCAATGTCCTCTGTGCACCTACCTGACTCATAGGCCCATCCATGTCCTCTGTGTACCTACCTGACTCACAGGCCCATCAATGTCCTCTGTGCACCTACCTGACTCAGAGGCCCATCAATGTCCTCTGTGCACCTACCTGACTCAGAGGCCCATCAATGTCCTCTGTGCACCTACCTGACTCTGAGGCCCATCAATGTCCTCTGTGCACCTACCTGACTCAGAGGCCCATCAATGTCCTCTGTGCATCTACCTTACTCAAAGGACCAGTATTGTCCTCTATGTACCTACCTGAACCAAAGGCCCATCAATGTACTCTGTGTACCTACCTGACTCAGAGGCCAGGCAATGCCCTCCATGTACCTACCTTACCTAACTCAGAGACCCAGCAATGCTCTCCATGTGCCTACCTGACTCAGAGACCCAGCAATCTCCTCCATGTACCTACCTGAGTCAGAGACCCAGCAATGTCCTCCATGTACCTACCTGAGTCAGAGACCCAGCAATGTCCTCCATGTACCTACCTGACTCAGAGGCCCATCAATGTGCTATGTGTACCTACCCAACTCAGAGACCCAGCAATGTCCCCCATGTACCTACCAAACTGAGAAATTTCCTCTGTGTACCTACCTGACTCAGAGGCCCATCAATGTCCTCTGTGTACCTACCTAACTCAGAGACCCAGCAATGCTCTCCATGTACCTACCTGACTCAGAGACCCAGGACTGTCCTTCATGGAGCTACATGACTCAGAGACCCAGCAGTCTCCTCCATGTACCTACCTGACTCAGGGGCCCAGCTATGTCCTCCATGTACCTACCTGACTAAGAGGCCCATCAATGTCCTCTGTGTAACTCCCTGACTCAGAGACCCAGCAATGTCCCCCATGTACCTACCAGACTCAGAGAACCAGAAATCTCCTCCATGTACCTACCTGACTCAGAGACCCAGCAATGTCCTCCATGTACCTACCTGACTCAGAGACCCAGCAATCTTCTCCATGTGAATACCTCAACCAGTGTCCCAGCAATGTCCTCAATGTACCTACCTGACTCAGAGGCCCATCAATGCCCCCCCCCCCCCGTACCTACCAGACTCAGATACCCAGAAATCTCCTCCATGTACCTACCTGACTCAGAGATCCAGCAATGGCCTCCATGTACCTAAAGAAAAAAACAATATATCGTATACAATTGCGACACAAATCATATTGTAATTGAATGTTATTAGAAATGACCTTTTCTTTTCAATCTGCAGCTGTTGTAATTTTATGAAAATGCAATACAATATGGCCGCCTGGAGCTGTTCTGTGCACAGAATGTATGCTGACCACACCCCCAGAAACATAATTTCCTGCTTGTGTGATTGGCTCACCAATATTCCCAGAAGTC
This sequence comes from Pelophylax lessonae, assembly GCF_965119305.1. Taxonomy (NCBI): domain Eukaryota; kingdom Metazoa; phylum Chordata; class Amphibia; order Anura; family Ranidae; genus Pelophylax; species Pelophylax lessonae. The sequence continues at coordinate 7,662,026 of NC_138771.1, read as the reverse complement.
TGCACTAAGATACAAGTCAGATTTCTGGCATCTCCTGCAACAAAAATGTCATTTTGGGTGAGATCCTCCCAATAGGAACACGTCTAAAGGGATGCAGGCCCAGCAGCTTCCCTCATTAGAGCCCTGCAGCTGCCACAGCTGATAGATAATTATGAAACCACTCCCATTAGACCCACTCAGCACAGAGGAACAAACAATGATTTCTTCAGAATAACAAAAGTTAGGAATCTGCAACAAAGTTTGTTACAATCCCTGCAATGTACAGAGATCACCCAGAGGGGAATGTTTTTTTCTCAACAAAAGTGGAGTAACACTTTAAGGGGCCTTAACAACCCATCAGAAAGAATATAATAGGAATATATTATTTAAATGGAGAAGCTTTTGGGATTGGATCTCTTTCCACCCGTTCATCATCAAAGCACGACCAATATTATTATTATTATTATTATTATTATTATTATTATGATTATATAGCAGGGTTCCTCCAGAGGTTGCTAGGGGTTCCTCCTGAGGTTGCTAGGGGATCCTCCTGAGGTTGCTAGGGGTTCCTCCTGAGGTTGCTAGGGGATCCTCCTGAGGTTGCTAGCGGTTCCTCCAGAGGTTGCTAGGGGTTCCTCCTGAGGTTGCTAGGGGTTCCTCCTGAGGTTGCTAGGGGATCCTCCTGAGGTTGCTAGGGGTTCCTCCTGAGGTTGCTAGGGGATCCTCCTGAGGTTGCTAGGGGTTCCTCCAGAGGTTGCTAGGGGTTCCTCCTGAGGTTGCTAGGGGATCCTCCTGAGGTTGCTAGGGGTTCCTCCTGAGGTTGCTAAGGGTTCCTCCTGAGGTTGCTAGGGGATCCTCCTGAGGTTGCTAGGGGTTCCTCCAGAGGTTGCTAGGGGTTCCTCCTGAGGTTGCTAGGGGTTCCTTGAGTAATGGGCAATTTCTGTCTCAGAGATAAGTTCCCAATGACACCATTGTTCCTTTTTAGCTATCTGTAAGGGGGTAATTCTTCCCAATGACTGTCACACCATGGGCATCCACAAGGGGGCACAAGGGGGGGCAAGTCCCCCCCCCCCCCCGGAATCTCAACTTCCCCTTCAAAGTGGTTGTAAAACCACTTTATACCACCCTGTCGGGTCTATTTAATAACCCTGTGTGCCCCTGTGTGTCTGTGTTTTAAAAAAATAAGCCGTTCTTTACCAGGTTTCAGAGCGCCGCTCACGTGACCCGCTGGCTCTCTTCTCTCCACATCTGACAGCTGCCTGCAGTGGGTGGGGCCAGGGATTCCCTGCTCACATCAGTCGAGAGGGGAGGAGGAGGAGAGGCTGAGAGGGGGAGAGAGGCGGCCGGTCACGTGAGCGGAGATTGGCGCTCTAAAAACTTGTAAAGAACAGCTTACTTTTATAAATCACATACACAGGGGCACACAGGATTATTAAGCAGACTGTAGACAGGATATGAAACTTTAAATGAAAATACAGCAGCAGGAGGAGGGGGGAGGGGCGGGGCACTGACACAGGAGCAGACAGGCAGGGAGGGAGGGGGGGGAGAAAGGACAGAGGAGAGCTGAGGATGACGAAGGCACGTAGACTGACCACGGTGTCAGGGCTCAGCAGCCATGGTATACCGTGGTCAGTTTACAGAGGGGAGGACATAGGCAGGATCAGCCAGGTATTTTAGGTGATAGAAGGGGACAAATTACACAGCAAAGCACGGCGCTATATAACATGCTTTAAGGGAACGGGATCAATATTTGTTTTTTTTTTAGGTTAACAAACGCTTTAAAAATAAACTCTGCTGTTTCATCTTAACCACTTGCCGTCTGCTCACTCGAGCTCTACTGCGGCAAAGTGGTTGGTTATCGTCTGGCGACGTAGACCTACGTCGCCAGACACTCCCCTTTCTCGGCGGCGTGCGCGCGCCGCCGGAGGCTCGCTCCCGCTGTATTCAGTCACAGCGGGAGTCGGGCCAGGGGAGGAGCAGCGGCGTTCGCCGCCGCTTTTCCCCGATCGTCGGGGAATCGAGTCTGGAGATCCGCCCACTTGTGTAAACAAAGCAGGCGGATCTCCTAAGTGACAGGCAGGGTCAGATTGCAGGATTCAGCATAGCTCAACCTGCGATCTGTCCCTGTGTCACTCAGTCCCCTCCCCCCACACACGTCAGTAAGCACCAGGCATACATTAACCCCTCCCGCTCCAATAAAATTAACCCCTTCCCTGCCAGTGTATTTTTACAGTAACAGTGCATATATATAGCACTGATTACTGCAGTAATGTCACTGGTACCCCCAAAAGTGTCAAAAATGTCAGTCAAGGGTCCGATCTGTCCGCTGCAATGTCGCAGTCCCGCAAAAAAATCGCAGATCGCCGCCATTACTTGTTAAAAAAAAAAACACCAAAAATGACAGAAATCTTTCCCTTAGTTAGTAAACGCAATAACTTTTGCGCAAACCAATCAAAATACGCTTATTATGATTTTTTTTACCAAACATAGGTAGTATAAAACAAATTGGCCGAAAATTTAAAAAAATTTTGATTTTTACATTTTTTTTGGGGGAATTTCATATAAAAAAATGTGAAAAATATTGCTATTTTTTTCAAAATTTACGCTCTTTTTTTGTTTATAGCGCAAAAAGTAAAAATTGCACAGGTGATCAAATACCACCAAAAAAAGCTCTGTTTGTGGGAAAAAAAGGATGTAAATTTTGTTTGGGTACAGCTTCGCACGACCGCGCAATTGTCAGTTAAAGTCGCACAGTGCCGAATCACAAAAAGTGGCCTGGACGTAAGACCGCAAAATCCTCCGATGGTGAAGTGGTTAAAAAATAAATACTTGTGAGTCTCGGCTTGCCCGATGACTGACGTCACCTTCATGACATTGTCAAAAAGAGGTGGAGCATGGGTGACCTTAAAATGGTGCCCCCTGCCCCCGTTCTGCGGACGCCCATGTGTCATGAGTTTTAGATTTTTAATTTTTAGCAGGGTTTCCCCGAGACCAGAAATTTATTTCAAGGATTCATCTGTGTTGAAATGGTTGGGAAAGGCTGATATACAGTATACCCCCGCTCCATCGCGGTTCAGTTTTTGCGGTCCCGGTATATTGCGTTTTTTTTTTGTAATGTTATTTTACTATATAAATCATTAAAGATTAAATATTTTTGTGTTTTCCATAGCTCTTGCTATGTCTCTCAGTATCTTTTATGTGTTTAAATGAGTTTCTATTGTTTTAAAAGTGTGTTTAAAGACCTTAAAATGCTTTTACACGTACAGTGACAGTAAAGAAAACATGCCTACAATGCATTTTAATAGGGTTTTTCTATTTCACGGATTTTCACTTTTCGCGGCTGGGTCCGGAACATAACCCCCACAATGGAGGGGGGTTTACTGTAAACCGAACAAGAGATACAAATGTCCATCTTGTTCAATGGTTTCTTTATACGGCGGCGATTCATCATTTTGCAGCATTCGTACACCCAACGCAACAATGGATGAGCCAGATGGACTTGTGTTTTTTTTTTAACCTATGTAACTATGTAACGCACCCCATTCCTACCCCCCCCCCCCCCCATAAATCTTTAGGAACCCTTGTCCACCAGTGAAATTAACCACTTTACGTCCAGCCGCAGATGTACTGCAGCAGGCTGGCTCTCCCAGGCAAACCCCCGTACATGTACGGCGCTCGCCTGGGAGGAGCTAGGGGTGATCGCGCGCCGCTGGAGGAGCGCTCCCGCCCCCGCTCGTTAGTGGGGAAGCCAGTGTGTGTGACAGGCGGCTCCGATGGCCGATGGCCACTTGTGATCGTTCCCCGCTGAGAGAGAAGGACGGTCGGATGTTGTAAACACAGCTGACCGTTCTTCTCGCTGGAATGATCACAGAGCTCCTTCTATATAGGATCACAGGTCTCTCTGATCATTTCAGAAGCCACGCCCCCCCCCCCCCCCACAGTTAGAATCACTCCCCTAGGCTCACATTTAACCCCTTGATCACCCACAATGTTAACCCCCTTCCCTGCCAGTGTCATCAGTACAGTGACAGTGCATATTTTTAGCACTGATTACTGTAGTAATGTCACCGGTCCCCCAAAAGTGTCAAAAATGTCAGTTAGGGGTCCGATCTGTCCGCCGCAATGTCGCAGTTCCACATAAAAACGCAGATCACCGCCATTACTAGTAAAAAATAAATAAAAATGACATAAATCTTTCCCATAGTTAGTAGACGCGATAACTTTTGCGCAAACCAATCAAAATACGCTTTTTTGCAATTTTTTTTACCAAAAATATGTAGCAGAAAACAAATTGGCCTAAAATCTTAAAAAATTTTGATTTTTACATTTTCTTTTTTATTATTGTGAATGTTATATAGCAGAATGTGAAAAATATTATTATTTTTTTTCAGAATTGTCGCTTTTTTTTGTTTATAACGCAAAAACTAAAAATCGCACAGGTGATCAAATACCACCGAAAGAAATCTCTGTTTGTGGGAAAAAAAGGACATCAATTTTATTTGGGTACATCGTCACATGACCGCGCAATTGTCAGTTAAAGTAACGCAGTGCCGAATCGCAAAATAGGGCCTGGTCATTGAGCAGCCAAATCCTCCGGTCTGAAAGTGGTTAAACCTCCCCCCAGAATCCTTCGCACCCCCCAACTCCTCACTTTGATGCGTGATGAGCGAAGCCAATTTACGTAGAAAGATGCGTTATTCCTTATTATTTCTCCCAATGGCGGTGAATGGCCTCCTAGGCCGCCGGTACGAGACGCCAAGCGCAGTTCTGTGTACTTGGCTCTACGTGAGCTGACAGCTCCGACTCCGCTGCCAAGATCTCTGATTGGTGGTTGTGACATATTAATCTTTGAAGAGTGGATCTGACAGACTACAAGTCTGTGCGTTGAATCCTTCCATCGACACGCTACACGCCAAAGCGACTCACCCATATGTTATTTCTATGACACCTAAGTAACTGTAAATGTCTTTCCTGTAATACAACAAGCGAAACGTCGCAGAGTGGATGCAGCGAGATAATCTGAGCGGAATGCGTTCTTATTAACGGCGAAATAATTCCAGAGAGCGCAGAACAGAGAGTTTTCCTGAAAATATCTCTACGTAGGAGTAACCCAATCTGCATGTGCGTTCCATTAGTAATTAACACGCCGCCGCGTCTGTCTCATTAGGCTGCCTTCATATCTAGGTGGGGTTTTTTTATTTATTTTTTAGTACATTTGCAGATCCAGAGAAACGCACTGCAATCCATTTACCCGTATTTCCCATGAGCCCGGTTCACACCCATGCAGTCTCCTAAGATGCGTTTGTTAGAAAGGTTCAGGGATTCTTGTTTGCACTGCACAGACTTCAATGGAATTGCATAAAAAATGCATGAAAAACTCATGTATGTGTGTTTTTTTTGCGTTTTCCTGCATGGCAACAGGCACCTCCTCCTAGCAACATCCACACTTCCCCAAAAAAAGCAAAACACGTTAAAAATCGCATCAAAAATGCATGAAAAACTCATGTATGTGTGTTTATGGTGCAATTTCCTGCATGGCAACAGGCACCTCCGCCTAGCATAAAAAAATGCATCAAAATGCGCCTGAAAACACGGCACATAAACGCAAAGATGTGATTTCAAAGCCGCATATCAGTGCGATTTGCACTGCCGATTTTATTGCTGCTTGCAGCTTCATTTCACGTCCATGCAGTCTCCTAAGATGCGTTGTTAAGAAAGGTGCAGGGATTCTTTTTTGCACTGCACAGACTTTATGGGAATTGCATCAAAAATGCATGAAAAACTCATGTGTGTGTGTTTTTGGTGCATTTTCCTGCATGGCAACAGACACCTCCTCCTAGCAACATCCACACTTCCCAAAAAAGTAAAACACATTAAAAAAATGCATAAAAAATGCGCCTGAAAACACGCCACAAAAACGCATAGATGTGAACCCTAAGCCCCTGTTCACACAGGTGCGGCTTTGAAATTGCGCAATTTCAAAGCCGCACATCAGTGCGATTTGCACTGCTGATTTTATTTCTGCATGCAGCTTCATTTCACATCCATGCAGTAAAAATGCATGAAAAGCTCATGTATTTGTGTTTTTGGTGCGTTTTCCTGCATGGCAACAGGTACCTCCTCCTAGCATTAAAAAAAATGCATCAAATTGCGCCTGAAAACACGCCACAAAAACGCATAGATGCGATTATAAAGCCACACATCGGTGCGATTTGCACTGCCGATTTCATTGCTGCTTGCAGCTTCATTTCACATCCATGCAGTCTCCTAAGATGCGTTTGTTAGCAAGGTGCAGGGATTCTTGTTTGCACTGCGCAGACTTCAACGGAATTACATCAAAAATGCATGAAAAACTCATGTGTGTGTGTTTTTGGTGCGATTTCCTGCATGGCAACAAGCACCTCCTCCTAGCAACATCCACACTTTCCAAAAAAGCAAAAACATTAAAAAAATGCATCAAAAATGCGCCTGAAAACACGCCACAAAAACGCATAGATGCGATTTCAAAGCCACACATCAGTGCAATTTGCACTGCCGGTTTCATTGCGCCTTGCAACTTCATTTAAAGTGGTTGTAAATGCACTCTGATCACTTTTACCTATAGGTAAGTCTTTAATAGGGCACTCCTATAGGTGCTGTACATATCTCCTAAGCTTGCACCGTTTAGGAGATATTTACACTTCATGCAGCTGATGACGTCATCGGTGCATGCGCTCTGAATAAATGGCCGCCCGTGCCGTTCCTTCAGAGCCCTGTGCCGTTCACGGCATCTCCCGCGCGCATGCAGGGGAGTGAAGTCACGCGGCTCCCGGCCGGTAGCATAGCCGGAGTCCGCAGTCCAGAAAGGAAGATGGATGCGGTGGCCAGCGGGGGGGACGAGGGCTATGTTTGCAGGTAAGTGTCACATAATGTGATAGTATGCGATGCACACTAGCACATTATGCATTTACTTTGCAGGGAAGAAAAAAAAAAAAGGAAGATTTTACTTTCTCTTTAACAGATGTCTATGCAAGTCGCAATGAAATCGGCAATGAGCAGTGCTGGAATCTTTTGCATTGCCGGCAAGGGGGGTGCAACTTGTCATGCGATTTGGAACGGTCAAATCACAGGACAAATCGCAGCGCTGTAAACGGGGGGCTTTAAGGTAAATTCCTCCATACACATATGCAGTAACCGGGTGTAATGTAATAAATTGTTACATTACTAGAATTTAGATTTCTAAAAAATAAATAAATAAGGAATACAATGTATCTTAAATAGGGAATACAATGTATCTGGTTTTACTTTGCTGGTATGAGGCGTGGTGCTTTAAAAAAAAAAAAAAAAACACAATTAATAATGCATGCAATAAAGTTACAAAAATTAAGTTATTGATCCAATAACTCTTTTTTTTTTCCATTGATAAATAAAATTAATTTTTTGCTACATCAGAAGGAAGCCCTGCGTGGGGGAGATTTACTAAAAGCGGAGCACACAGAATCTGGCGCAGCTCTGCAAAGAAACCAATCAGCTTCCAGGTTTTATTGTCAAAACTTAATAGAACAAACTGAAGATAGAAGCTGATTGGTTACTATTGCCTTTTGTTTCACTAGACCCTCCCTTTTAGATTGTAAGCTCTAACGAGCCGGGCCCTCTGATTCCTCCTGTATTGAATTGTATTGTAACTGTATTGTCTTCCCCCACACTGTAAGGCGCTGCGCAAACTGTTGGCGCAATATAAATCCTGTATAATAATAATAATAATACTATGCAGAGCTGCACCAGATTCTCTGTGCAGCAGTTTTAGTACATCTCTATCCTCCCCCCGCCCCCCAGTGCTGCATAGATAGGTCCTTCAGGAGACGTCCATGGCAATCTCAGGCAACTTCCATATATATATATGAAGTATAAGATTGTAAGCTCTTAGGAGCAGGGCCCTCCTTTCCCCCAGGTGTCCAATGTGCATCTAGAACTGTTTATTTATAACACTATATAACTGTATTTTATAACAAAATTAGATTGTAAGCTCTTGGGAGCAACACCTTCCTTTCCCCCTGATGTCCAATGTACATCTAGAACTAGTTAACAAAATTAGATTGTAAGCTCCCAGAAGCAGGGCCCTTCTTTCCCCCTGGGGTCCAATGTGCACCCAGAACTGTTTATTTACAATGCTATATAACTGTATATTATAACACAATTAGATTGCAAGCTCTTGTAAGCAACACCCTCCTTTCCCCCTGGTGTCCAATGTATATCTAGAACTGTTTAATAACAATGTTATATAACTGTATTTTATAACAAAATTAGATTGTAAGCTCTTGGGAGCAGGGCCCTTCTTTCCCCCTCATGTCCAATGTACATCTAGAACTGTTTATTCAGAATCATAGCGTTATATAACTGTATTTTATAACGCAATTAGATTGCAAGCTCTCGGGAGCAGGACTCTTCTTTCCCCCTGGTGTCCAATGTACATCTAGAATTGTTTATTCATAACGTTATATAACTGTATTTTATAACACAATTATGCCTCGTTTCCACTGAGCGGATCGGTTCGGGTCGGTTCGGTACGGTACGCTAATTTGAGTGTTTCCATTATGAAAGTGGCCCATACAACCGAACCAAACCGCACCATTCCTGGTCCTGCTTCAGATGTAGGGCCATAGGAAATGGTACGGTACGGTTAGGGCGGAGCTACTGGCGTCACACGATAGAGTCCTCTGATTGGCGGACAGGAAACCATCAATGCTCACGTCAAATGAAAGAGCAAAACAAACACCTCATTTGGTGTAAACCCCGCATGGTCCCTGGTGGCCCGACTTGCAGTGGAAACGCTCACCTGAATAGACCGGACCATTCTAACCCTTTCAAACTGTACCGACCCGAACCGTTCTGCTCAGTGGAAACGAGGCATTAGATTGCAAGCTCTCGGGAGCAGGACCCTTCTTTCCCCCAGGTGTCCAATGTGCTTCTAGAACTGTTTCTTTACAACACTATATAACTGTATATTATAACAAAATTAGATTGCAAGCTCTTGTAAGCAACACCCTCCTTTCCCCCTGGCATCCAATGTGCATCTAGAACTGTTTAATTATAACGTTATATAACTGTATTATTATATAACAAAATTAGATTGTAAGCTCTCAGGAGCAGGGCCCTTCTTTCCCCCTGATGTCCAATGTGCATCTAGTACTGTTTATTTATAACGCTATATAACTGTATTTTATAACACAATTAGATTGCAAGCTCTTGGGAGCAACACCCTCCTTTCCCCCTGGTGTCCAATGTACATCTAGAACTGTTTAACAAAAGTAGATTGTAAGCTCCCAGGAGCAGGGCCCTTCTTTCCCCCTGGTGTCCAATGTGCATCAAGAACTGTTTAACAAAAGTAGATTGTAAGCTCTCAGGAGCAGGGCCCTTCTTTCCCCCTGGTGTCCAATGTGCACCCAGAACTGTTTATTTATAACGCTATATAACTGTATATTATAACAAAATTAGATTGCAAGCTCTTGTAAGCAACACCCTCCTTTCCCCCTGGCGTCCAATGTGCATCTAGAACTGTTTAATTATAATGTTATATAACTGTATTTTATAACACAATTAGATTGTAAGCTCCCAGGAGCAGGGCCCTCCCAACCCTCTTGTATTGAATTTGGTTGTAACTGTACCATCTCCTTTTATACTGTAAAGTGCTGTGCAAACTGCTGGCGCTATATAAATCCTGATTAATATAAATAATAATAATGACAAAGCGGGAATTAGGATAATTTTGCCATTATTTGTGACTAGATCCATCAGAAACACTAACATACCTTTTTGCCCCCGTTCGCCCAGGACGAATATACACGTAGTTTCGCAAGACGAACATCTCTCCAATTTTTTATTTTTTTTTTTATAAATACATCCCATAAATTAGAAGGGTAGGGTAACATGAAGGGATATTCGGAGAAAGTGCTTTTTATTCCAGTTATTTACTGCTGGCAATTAAACAAAAAATATCTATCAACCCTCAAAAAAGTCAAAATATATTCCTCTGAACTTATCACAAGAAATTCTGAGAGATACAGTATCCCAGTCACAGTATCCCGCTCATAGTTCTGTCCACAATTTTCCAGTTACCACTTTTTATCTGAACAGAACCCTCTGCTTTGGAATCGGTTCAGTTCTTTCTCTCCCTCTTTTATTTCGGCCTTTGAATAATCTTTAAAATCCCTTGACCCTCTTAGATTGTAAGCTCTAATGACCAGGGCCCTCTGATTCCTCCTGTCTTGAATGGTATTGTAACTGTACTGTATGTTGTAAAGTGCTGTGCAAACTGTTGGCGCTATAAAAATTCTGTATAATAATAATAAAAAGAATAAATCTTAATGACAGTCAATGGAGTGGCTATGCTGTAAAGGGACTGCAGTATGACGCAGCCCTCGGAGGCAGTGTCACAGGTAACTCGCCCAACCATGTCATTCCTAAAGGGACCATGGGAATATTCTTACATTGTTAGCAGCCATGCCGCTTGGTAAAAATGAGGGTTATGGTCAACATAAAATAATGATTTCTAAGGGGAAAAAAAAACACCCTATACAATACTGTAGTTGTAAAATGAATGGCAATTATTTAAAAAAAAAAAAAAAAAGTTTTTGTGGTTCTCAATCTTATATTACAATTCGGAAGTTGTAACATTTTATAGCAATTATTTTTTCTAAATTTTTGTTTTGTGATTCTGAATCTTAGATCACAATTCGGAAGTTGTAAAATTTTATAGCAATTATTTTTTTTTAAATTTTTGTTTTGTGGTTCTGAATCTTATATTACAATTCTGAAGTTGTAAATTTTTATGGCAATTATTTTTTTTTTCATTTTTTGTTTTGTGGTTCTGAATCTTATATTACAATTCTGAATTTGTAAAATTTTATGGCAATTATTTTTTATAATTTTTCTTTTGTGGTTCTGAATCTTTATCTTATATTATAATTCTGAAGTTGTAAAATTTTATGGCAATTATTTTAATTTATTTTTTTATGGGTTTTGAATTTTAGATTGTATACAGTTTTGAAATGTTAAATCTGTAGAGTCAACAGATATGTGGAAACTCACCAGAAAACTCTACACATCCTTTCCTTCACACTGTTTTCAAATAAATCTTGTGAAACTTTCTGCATGCTAAATTTACCAGAAGAAATGATGAGCAAGTGCCGAAAACCTTGACAGCTTTATAAGGAATATTAAAAAATAACTCATCCAAAAATCCTCATAAAATGCATGTACTTCATTCAATTAATTTGCAGTTTAAATATAGAAAATCCATATTAACTCTGACCTAAATTATAAACTCATCTATAAACTGTTATTAATATGCATTTTCTATTTTTTTTTTTTTTTTTGGTCAGATCCCTTGCTCTTTAGTCCAGGCAATGTTTGCAGTATAAAATAACTCATCAAAATATCTTCATTGAAAGCTTGCACTTCATTAAATGAATTTGCACTTTAAATATAGAAAAGCCATGTTAACTCTGACCTTATGACCTTAAGAATTATAAATTAAAAAAAATTCTGGTAATATGTATTATCTGAATTTTTTATTCAGTTCCCTTCCTCTTTAGCGCAGGCAATTTTTGCAATATAGAAAAAAAAAAACTCATTAAAATATCCTCATAAAATACATGTACTTCATTAAATGAATTTGCACTTGAAATATAGAGAAGCCATGTTAACTCTGACCTTATGACCTTAAGAATTATAAACTAAAAAAAAAAAAAAAAAAAAAAAAAAATGCTGTTGATATGTATTGTCTGTTTTTTTTGTTCAGATTCCTTGCTCTTTAGTGCAGGCAATTTTGCAATATAAAATAACTCATCAAAAATATCCTCATAAAATACATGTACTTCATTAAATGAATTTGCACTTTAAATATAGAAAAGCCATGTTAACTCTAACCTTATGACCTTAAAAATTATAAACTAAAAAAAATTCTGGTAATATGTATTGTCTGAATTGTTTGTTCAGATGCCTTGCTCTTTAGTGCAGGTAATGTTTGCAAAAAAAAAAAAATATCCTCATAAAATACATGTACTTCATTAAATGAATTTGCACTTTAAATATAGAAAAGCCAACGTTAACTCTGACCTAAATTATAAACCCATCTATAAACTGCTGTTAATATGCATTTTCTAATTTAAAAAAAAAAAAAAAAAAAAAATCTGTTAATATGTATTGTCCAAATTTTTTTTTTTTTTTTTTTTTTTTTTTTTTTACAGTTCCCTTGCTCTTTAGTGCAGGTAATGTTTGCAATATAAAAAAAAACTCATTAAATATCCTCATATTTTTGAAAAAAAGAAAATATCCTCATAAAATACATGTACTTCATTAAATGAATTTGCACTTTAAATATAGAAAAGCCATGTTAACTCTGACCTTCTGAATTATAAAATGCTATTAATATGTATTGTCTAAATTTTTTGTTCAGACCCCTTGCTCTTTATTGCAGGTAATGTTTGCAATATAAAAAGAAAACTCATTAAAATATCCTCATATTTTTGTAAAAAAAAAATAACCTCATAAAATACACGTACTTCATTAAATGAATTTGCACTTTAAATATAGAAAAGCCATGTTAACTCTGACCTTTTGAATTTTAAAATGCTATTAATATGTATTATCTAAATTTTTTGTTCAGACCCCTTGCCCCAAAGCTTGCAATACCACTGACAACCAGCAGATGGTAGCAGATCTCTAAATCTGCAACAACTGCACAGCATTTGATTATTAAAACCATAAACAATCTTTAAATAATTCTTTTTTTTTTTTATAACAAAAACATTGTTTATTGTAATCAATACATTCCAGATATTTGAATTGTGAATGCTTTGGCATTGAGTTTTCTTTCAGTGTAATCAGCAAACCCATGTGAAAAATATTTCAGTTACAGGGAAAAGCAAAAAATAAAAAACCGGATGGAGATTTAAAAAAACACAAAAGTGAATATTTAAGTCGTTCATTTATTAAACAAAATAAGTTTTTTTGCCAATTTTGGATAGCCACCAACGCATTTGTCTCCTCTCCTTTCCATCTCCTCCTCCACCCACCGGCTCCCCTCCACGCCGAGAACACATTACAAAAAAATACACTTCTTTTAGAGCTGTACAAAAATTAAGAGGAGGCCGTGTTTTTTTTTTTTTTTTTTTTAATAATTTTTTTTTTTGTTAACCTCCTAAGAGGGAAATAATAAGAAAGAGGGGTTTGAATAAGCGATGAATATCATGCAAAACTGCACAAAGAAATAAAAAAAAATTAAAAATAAAATAAAAGAAGAAAAAAATAAAACAGAAGAAAAAAGGCCGAATGGAAGACAAACTGATAATGCAAAAGAATTGTTGGGGGGGGGGCACAGAATGTTTGCATACCATTGGATTTTTTTGTTGTAAATAATGCACTTAATATTCCCAGCTTGAAGCTAACATACAGTAAATAAATATACAGTCTATGAGTCAGGGAATTCGATATATTTACTGGTATCCTAGCGCTGAAGCTGATGTTAACCTCTGTCCGTATAGAGCGTATGGTGAATAGTAAGATCCTGCCGGTAATGAGGGCACTGGGAGACCACTGGGCGTTAAGGGGCTTTTTCCATACGGGTGGTACCTGTTTAGTCCCAAAGTATGTGGATTCCTTAAGGACAGGGACCCTGGCAGTGTGTTAGGACTTCCAGGCCCTGTTGGAGGGAGATGGAGGTGGCAGGAAGCAGCAGACCCCAAACCAGATGTAGGGTAACCAGAAAAAAGTTTGTCTGCCCCGGGCAAGGCTGTGTGAGTCCGTAAGTGGGCAAGGAGTTCTTCTGAGGTGCCAAATCTTTTGTCACAAGGTCCACTGGCAGACACCCAGTTGCATATGTGAGGGACTGGGTCATTGGGGAGCATAAAGCCGTAGGTATAGATAGGGTGGCCAGACAAGGAAGGGGTGACGCTGGAAGACAACGTAGTGTGCACTGAATGAAGAGGGTGGCTGGGGTAGACTAGAGGGTATCCAGACTTCAGGGCGGATGGGTCATGCACGCAGGTGGAGCAGCTGCTAGAACCGAGGTGCGAGGCATTGTGGTAGCTCAGACAATAGGGGTCCCTGCATAATCCTTGCATGAAAGACGGAGGAGAGGCTCCAGTCAGAGGACTGGAGCTGGGTGGTTTCCCCGGCAAACCTAAAGTCCCAGATAACTGATTACCAACCAGGCTTGATTTGGTGTGATCCAACCCAGGGACAAACTGTGAAGGGTACCCAGCATAGGCACCCACTATGGATCCATGATATCCAATGCCAGAGGGTGGAAGAGGAAAGACTGAGTGTCCAGGTTTGTAAGGAGAAACCGGGGCCACATGGCCAGATCCCAGTGAGGGCGGCTCAGACTTGCTGTTGGGGGTAACGTCCCCGCTTTGGCTAGACTCGGCGCTGGAGTTGCTGATACTGGCTCTGGTAAGGTTGGGGTTGGATTGAGACACCTCAGCACTAACTTTGATGGCTTCGGGCTCTTTTTTCTCTTGCCCGTCCACGTTTTTAGATTCACAGTGCTGTCCGGGGGAGCTCACCCTTGAGGACGGAGACGCCGCGTGCGGAGGAAAAGGTTGGCAAGAACCGCCGGGGACCCTAAATCCTGCCTTGTCCCCATTGCCGCCATTCGAAGATCCGCTTTCCTTTCTCGGCTCTCCTCCCTTGGAATAAGGTTTAAAGCTCGACTTGTCCTCTAGCGGAGACTCTCCCAGTTTCAGGGAAGAGCTGCGGCTGCTTTCCTTCTCGCTGTGGCTGCTGGACGTCACCGAGTTCAGCTTCGATGAAGGAGGGGGGTCGGGCTTCCCGATCTGAGAGCAGGTCTGGGCCAGCAGGGCCAACGGACTCTTCTTGGCGTCCAACTAGAGGGGGAAGAAGAAGAACACAGCCATTGGTAAGAGTGGAGCACACAATGGTGGAGATTTAATAAAGTCAAATAGGCTGTTCACTTTGCAAGGGAATTTTCCCCCAGAGCTTAGTACATTAACCCCCTATAAAACCTACTGATCTTTATGTATAACATCTCTATATAATCTTTATATATATGCTATCTCTATAGAATACTCTAATAATCCTTATATATACCATCTCTATATAATACTCTAATAATCCTTATATATACCATCTCTATATACTACTCTAATAATCCTATATACCATCTCTTTGGAATACTCTAAGAATCTTTATATATAACATAAAGGCAAATAGGCTCTTCATGTTGCAAGGGAATCGTCTATGTAACCTACCGATTGGTCTCCTCTAATAATCTTTATATAGAACCTCTCGATATAGAATACTCTAAGAATCTTTATATAGAACATCTCTCTATAGAATACTCTAATAATCTTTATATAGAACATAAAGGCAAATAGGCTCTTCATGTGGCAAGGGAATGTTCCCCAGAGCTTAGTACATCATCTATGTAACCTACCGACTGCTCTCCTCTAATAATCTTTAGTATATAAAATACCTGTCTATAGAATACTCTAATAATCTTTATATATAACATAAAGGCAAATAGGCTGTTCATGTTGCAAGGGTATTTTCCCCAGAGCTGCATCAACCCCTATGTAACCAACTAATTGGTCTCTAATCTTTCTATATATGATCTCTCTATATAAACCTCTAGTCATTTTTATATTATTTGGATCTCATGCTAAGTAGATGGATCAGGTTAAAAAAAAAAAAAACAAAGTGGCTCTTTTCCTAATTCCTTTCTCAGCTGCCTTGGGCTATTTCCACGAAGTGCAAGCTCTTCAGTAGATTTCTCATTTAACAAGCTATAAACCGCCAACCAATAACACGAAACGCAATAAATATATCCAACCTACGCCAAGCCGTAATCTTGATTTTATTTTTGTAATATAAGGCAAACAACCGCCGCCTCGACCAACCCAACAAAGAACTTGGCCAAAGTGGCCGACGCAAAGCCAAACAGTCGATCGGACGACCGCGTTCCTTTAACCGTAAAGCGAAAATAAATTGAGATTTCGGGTGACAAAAATCGAAGCCCAGAGCCTGAGAACATATAAAACACATTGATTGAGCCACTCCTCGATTCTTCCCCCCCCCCCCCTTTGCTGCTATTCAACAGAGTCCGGCTATTATTTTCAGGCTATAAATCTCCTGAAACTTTATCATTAGGGACTGCCATGGGATGATTAATGACAGGGGCTCTGAACTGACTAGGAGGGAGGAGGG